>NW_028318001.1:6125927-6438999 GCF_062004578.1 Staurois parvus
TGTATAAATACAAAGGTGGTCCATATAGTGAACTTGGTGTTGAGCCATTCACTGCCAGCTCATTACAGAGGACAAGGGGCACCATTAACATTTGAAGGAAAAGAGATTTAACCTCCACATATGGAAAGCTTTCTTCACAGAAAAAAAGGTGGAATAGACTCCCTTAAGAACTAGTTCTGGCCAGCTCAGTACATTGTTTAAAAAGAGAGCTGGGTGCATTCCTAAATGCATAAAATATAACTGGATATTAACATAGCAACAGCATAGGGCCTAATATGACAAATGTTCATCCTATTTCCATCAACAGATGCCTATGTCAAATGAGAGCAAAGCCCTTAGAGGATCTAGTAGATGTTAAAAATAAGGTTCAACAGGAACTTAAGACAGAGACTACTATAACTTGTGAACAGACAAACCAAATAACCATAACACTCCACTGAAAATAAGAAAGGGTACCAACAATGGTGTTGGATTTAACTTAAACATTATTTTCCCAGAGTTCACTGGAAACAGTCATAGGGAAAAAAATCCAAAAGTGGTACATTTCACAGAAAACCAAGCCCCTTAGTGACTCAGGCCTACCATCAACAAGAGACCCTACGCATGGGTATAGAAGCTAAAAGAGGAGTGATGCAGCAAAATTAAGTGAAGTGGAGGATATAAGAGTCCTAGTAGATCATAGAATTATCAACATGAAATCCCAATCTGTAACGTCTAGAGTGAGCAAAGTAATTTCTTGTATTTAAACAGGCCAAGACTCAAGAGAGACATGCATTTTTTTTCTCTTCTTTTTCCCCGCAGCCCTCCTCCTTCTCTCCTCTCTTTTTCCCTAGAAAGAGGTTGTCTACTTGTCTTCTCTTCTTTTCTTCTCTTTATGTTTGGAGAGGAGTTTTTTTTTTCCTTCCTTCTTCTTTTAAATATCTCTCCTTTTGGTTAAACTGACGAAACGCTTGGGGAGAGTAAATGGGTGGAGGTGGCATGTTCAAGAGCTTCACCCTAAAGAGGAATCAAGACCACAATTGATTAGACCACGTAGACCACTTAGACCACAAATGATTCATAGGCTAATTATTTGCCTAAAAAGGGTGGGGGTTGGGAAGGAGTAGGGGGGAAGGGTGGGTGGGGGGTATGGGGGAAGGGTAGGTAGTTTTAGACTCTGCAGAATAGTAAGAAATATACAGTATGTGTCTGGAGAAAACCTAGAAAAAGAAAGAGAAGATACGGAGAAGAGAGGAGAGGGGGGAAGAGGGAGATGGGAGGAGAAGAAAGGAAAAATGGAAGAGATTAATTTTATGACTTATAATTTTAAAGGTTTAAATAGTTTTGTGGAGAAATTTAGGATTTTTAAGGAAATTCAGCACAGATTCTCTTCAGTGGTTTTTTACAGGAGACACATTTAGAACAAAAAGCAAATATGAAACTAAATTCCAGATATTATCCAGTATGGTACCATGCAGATTCCCCAATTAAAAGAGCCAAAGGAGTGGCAATAGGTTTTGCGAAAAATATCAGGTTTAATTTGGAAGACAGTGTGGTAGACCTGGAAGGGAGATATTTGTTCCTGAAGGGGAAATTACAGGATTGGGAGTGTAGTTTAGCAAATATCTACTGTCCAAATAAGAAACTGGAGGAGTTCCTAAAGAACACACTGAGGAAATTAATGGATTTTAAGAAAGGAAGTTTAATTGAGGCGGGAGATTTCTGTGTATGGATCCTCACATACTGTAGAAATGACATCTCATTTGCAGAGAGATGAGAGTAGGTCTCTTAGATTTTTAAAGAAAATGTTATATCAATGTCAACTTGTGGATATATGGAGAATTAAGCATATGAGGGACAGAGACTATACCTTTTATTCTCATGCACATGAGACGTATTCAAGATTGGATTATATACTGTTGGACCATCGACTTATTGAGTCTCTGGTTCAAGTAAAAATAGAGGAGATATCAATATCGGATCATGCTCCGGTCACAATGAAATTATTATGGGGAAATTAGTTGAATAGGAGGAAATTGTGGAGGTTAAACGAGACACTTCTACAGGATCAAGAGACGGATCAAAAGATTAAACAAGAGATAGAGCAATTTTTTAAGGAAAATGATTCTGAGGAGGTGACTGTGGCAAAGGTGTGGGAGCCTCATAAAGCCTATATCAGAGGCATCCTGATAGCAATTGGAGCAAAAAAGAAGAGAGAAAGGAGAGAAAAAATAAATAAGCTTCTGAAGGAACTCTGGGAGTTAGAGCAGAAACATAAAAATTGAGTAACAAAAGAGATTATGCAGAGGGTTATGAACAAAAGAGAGGAATTAAATAATTTCCTGGAAGAAGATAAGAGGAGAGTGTTTAATAAAATGGTATGTGAGAGATATAGATGGGGAGATAGACCAGGAAAGTATTTAATGAGGGCCCAGAGGAAAAAGAAATCCAGTAACTATATAGAGAAAATAAGGGACAACAAAGGTGAATTAGTATATTCAACTAAAGATATAGCTAGTGTGTTTAAAGAATATTATAATAAGCTATATAATATTATTCCCCATAGTAAAGAGGATGCAGGAAAAATAGAAAAAAGAAGAACATACTTAAAGGAAGCGGGACTACCGAAATTAGAGGAGGAACAATTAAAATCTCTGGAAGCAACAATAACGCAGGAAGAAATATATTTAGCGTTAAAAAGTAGTTTAGCAGGGAAAAGTCCTGGACCTGATGGTTATACTGTGAGATATAAAAAATATAAGGAATTATTAGTACCCAAATTGAGGACATACAGTTGTGTCCAAAATTATTCAACCCCCACTGAAATTGAGTGTTTTGGCCAGTTTGACATTGCTTTTGATCATTCAGTCATCTTGCTTACATTTACATTAAAGAGGCACTTGTAGGTCAGACAAATATAACATAACAGTTATAATGAAATAACCACAAATGTCTTTTCTGTGCTCACAGCATTATCAGTTTTATTCAACCCCCAAGTGACATTCAATCTTAGTACTTAGTACAGCATCCTTTTACAGTTATAACAGCTTTTAAACGTGAAGCATAGCTTGACACAAGTGTCTTGCAGCGATCTACGGGTATCTTCGCCCATTCTTCATGGGCAAAGGCCTCCAGTTCAGTCACATTCTTAGGCTTGCGCACTGCAACTGCTTTCTTTAAGTCCCACCAGAGGTTCTCAATCGGATTTAAGTCTGGTGACTGCGATGGCCACTCCAAAATGTTCCAGCCTTTCCTCTGCAACCATGCTCTAGTGGACTTGGAGGTATGCTTGGGATCATTGTCCTGTTGAAAGGTCCAACGTCTCCCAAGCCTCAGGTGTGTGACGGACTGCATCACGTTTCCATCCAATATCTCCTGGTACTGAAGAGAATTCATGGTACCTTGCACACGCTGAAGCTTCCCTGTACCTGCAGAAGCAAAACAGCCCCAAAGCATGATTGACCCTCCACCATGCTTCACAGTAGGCAAGGTGTTCTTTTCATCATAGGCCTTGTTCTTCCTCCTCCAAACATAGCGTTGATCCATGGGCCCAAACAGTTCTAATTTTGTTTCATCAGTCCACAGAACACTATCCCACAACTTTTGTGGTTTGTCCACATGGCTTTTGGCATACTGCAGTCGACTCTTCTTATTCTTTGGAGACAGCAAGGGGGTACGCCTGGGAGTTCTGGCACGGAGGCCTTCATTACGCAGTGTGCGTCTTATTGTCTGGGCTGAAACTTCTGTACCCACATCTGACAAATCTTTTCTCAGTTCCTCAGCAGTCACACGGGGACTTCTCTCCACTCTACGCTTCAGGTAGCGCACAGCAGTCGAAGTCAGCATCTTCTTTCTGCCACGACCAGGTAGCGTTTCAACAGTGCCCTTTGCCTTGAATTTGCGAATGATGCTTCCTAAGGTGTCTCTTGGTATGTTTAACATCTTTGCAATCTTCTTATAGCCATTGCCCTTCCTGTGAAGAGAAATCACCTCTTCTCTTGTCTTCCTGGACCATTCTCTTGCCTTCACCATGTTTGTAACCACACCAGTAAATGTCTAGAAGGAGCTGAGTATCACAGTCATTTTAAAGCTGCCTAATTGGTGCTTATTATGCTTGATTGCTGCTCGGTGACATCCACAGGTGTTTTCAATACCTGATGGAAAGCACCTGTATGAACCTCTGTTCTTCAGAGTGGTAGTCTTTAAGGGGTTGAATAATTGTGGCAATGAAGAAACCACATAAGAACCATTTACTACTGTATTACATAAACAATTGATGTCATTTTAGTTGCATTTGGGTAGTTACAACGTCCTTGTAGGATTTGATTCTGAATACAATTCCAAATGTACACTATAGTCCCTAAACCCCTTTACAGCATTGGGGGTTGAATAATTTTGGACACAACTGTATATGAATGCATTGGGAGGCGAGATGGAAATGAGGAGGGAATCTTTACAAGCCTATGTAGTCCTTATACATAAGGAAGGTAAGGATGACACTCAATGTGCAAGCTATAGACCAATTTCCTTGTTGAACACAGATACCAGGCTATATGCAAAAGATCTGGCAAATAGGTTAAAAGACTTGATGCAGGAATTGATACATATGGATCAGGTAGGTTTAGTTCCAGGAAGAGAGGGTAGAGACAATGGATTAAGATCTTTGTTTCTCATACAAAAAAGTAGGAGAGAGAAAATCCCGGCAGCGGTCCTCTCGATAGATGCAGAAAAGGCATTTGATAGGGTGGATTGGGGTTATATGTTGGATACGCTGGAAATATTGGGGATGGGATCCTAAATAAGAGAATGGATAAGGAAATTATATAGTCAACCCTCTGCAGCAGTCATGGTTAATAGGGAATTGTCAGAGAGCTTTGGAATGCGGAATGGAACTAGACAGGGATGTCCTTTGTCTCCACTGTTGTATGTTCTATCTCTGGAATCTTTGCTGGCTACAAGAAGGAATAATATAGATATAAAAGGGATCAGGATAGGACAGATAGAGCATAAGGTGGCAGCTTATGCGGATGATATGTTGTTCTACGTGGGAAACCCAAGGATAACATTACCAAACTTAATGAAATCATTGAGGGAATATGGAGAGATGTCAAACTTAAAAATTAACCCAATTAAAATGGAGATTTTAAATATAAATCTTTTAAACAGCGAGAAAAATATATTACAGGAGGAATTTCCCTTTGTATGGAGAGAAAAAGAATTAAAATATCTAGGTATAAAATTAACTGTATCTTCTAAGAATTTATATAGATCAAATTATATCCCATTATTAAATGAGATTAAGGACAAACTAAGAAAACTAGGTGGGGGAACTCTGTCATGGATAGGTTGTATACATATGATAAAAATGGTAATTGTTCCAAAAATTCTATATAGATTCCAAATGATACCAATCAAAATACCAGAAGCATATTTTATAAAAATTAAAAAAATGTTAACAAGATTTATTTGGAGGGAAAAAAAACCTAGAATAAGTTATGAAATCTTAAGTAGGAATAAAGAGAAAGGTGGACTGGGAGTTCCAGACTTAAAAAGGTACTATAACTCGGTAATACTGACAAGAATTTTTGATTGGACACATAATTCACATGGGAAAAGTAGGGTAAAAATAGAAAACACACTAAGTAACACAACCCTTAGTAGAAATAGATGGGTACCCTCACAATTCTAAAGATTAGCAGATAGCACAAGTTTTTTCACACTGAATGTGTTAAGGGTATGGGATGTTTTACATAAACAAAAAGGGTGGGAATATAATTCACTTTTAATGCCCTTATGGTCCACAGATTATTTTCCTCCGGGTAAAGAGAGTGTTGCCGGAAAGTGGATAAAGAAGGAAGATGTACGGTTGAGAGATATAATGGTGGGGGGAAGAAATAGGCTCACTTAAGGATTTGGAAAAAAAGACGGAAATATTTAAGAGAATTGACAAGTGGCGTTATTCTCAGTTGAAACACTTTGTAGGGAAGCTTCCAAGGCCATTGAGAACAAGAGAGGATTGGAACCCTTTTGAGCACTTATTTGACACAAGGGGAGATGGGAGACACGGGATATCATAAATATATAAGATTCTCACTGGAATAATCACAGATACAAGTCCGCCATTTATAGAGAAGTGGGAAAGGGATTTAGGATTAATGATGGATATGGAAAAGCAAAAGAAAATATATAGTTTAATACACGATAATGTAAATATGAAGGCGGTAGAGATGAATTATAAATGTTTGGCAAGATGGTATATTACACCGAGTGTAGCACATGGATTGAATGAAGATAACTCACCTTTATGTTGTCGTGGATGTGGGGATGGAGGTACAATGTATCACATTTGGTGGGAGTGTCCTAAAATTCAAGAGTATTGGGGGCAAATAGTAGATATGATCCAGAAAATAACGGAGGTTGATATTCCAAAAGACCCAGAGACTTGTCTATTTCATGGTACTAAGCTATCAGTTAAGAAATATGAAAAATATAATTTATTGTATTATCTTAATGCAGCGAAGGGATTGATACCCAAGTTTTGGAATAAACAGGAGGTACCAAAAATAAAGGCTTGGATAAATAGGATGGACCAGATATATAGATTAGAAAACTTTATCATTTGAGTGAAGATAAGATGGAGCGTTTCCATGCCAAGTGGAAAAGGTGGAAGGATTTTAAGGAGTCAGAATTAATCCTAGAGTTTATGAGAGTGTAATAGAGAAATAATGTGGATATATTTTTGAATTGGGATCTCCAGAGGGAGTGGGAAAGATGCAGAGTGGAGGTTTTGGGGGGTTTGAGGGAGGGGGGTATGTGGTTGGGTGGTAATGGGGGGAATGGAGGGGAAATGTTAAGGATTTCTGGATAACAATTAGATATTTGATAATCAAAACTGTGCTAGTTTTATGTGTTTATTTGTCTATGGTTTGTTTGTACAAATTTGAAATTTTGAAAATGTAATAAAATATTTTAATTAAAAAAGAAAAAGAGAGAGACATAGGGCCAAATTCACAAATACTAGAGAAAGGAAAAATCATTCTTGTTGCTCATAATGAGGACACTGCAACAGGTAGAAAGAGATTTCAACTCCGCATACGGACGTTATTCTTGATTACTTTAAATAAAGTGCTGTGTGTGTTTCCAAATGCAAAATATATAAACACCTAATAAAGGACAACTAAACCCAGAATTAAAATTGTAATACAATGCAGCTCACTAGTCCTTTGGTGTGGTGGCTGTATAATTCTAAGAATTCTAAGAACATTTTCAGCAAATGCAGAAAATATGTTTTGATCTTGTCAAAAATGTAGTAATGTTGTCACTTCCTGTGATCTAAACATGCAGCAACTTACAGTATCTCTCCCTTCTGTAAAATACTAATCTCCCTGTTCCCTATGTAATGGAGATAAACAAATACAGACACGTTTGAAGTCCAGCCTGTGTGAATAGGGCTCCCAACTTAGATACAGTAGAGGCATGAGCGTATAGGGATAAAAGGTTTTGTGTGTGGACTTTTTACCCTGAATAACTTAGTAACTATGCCTCACTGCTTAATATTTCTATTAAAAATTGTAGAATGTGTATCGAAGAAGTGTTTTGATTACCTCTTGTGATCAAGGATTTTTTCCCTGGCTGTAGCAAATTGTTGGGTTTTTTTTTTTTTTTTTTACATCCCATCCTGTAGTTAATAATTGGAAAATTCTCAATTTATGCCTGGCTCTTAATGGGAGCTGCCATAATACTCACAAACGTAATGTTCTGCCAGACATAATAGCCTCCTTATTCTGTGGTAGCTTGCAAAATCCTTGTATACCACGTCCACCGCCACCCCTCTGTCCAAGGTTTTGCTCACCCCCTCATAAAAAGAAATCAGATTTGTTTGACAACTTTCATGAATCCATGCTGTCTGTTGCTTAAAATATTTTTTTCCAGCAAGAACTCATCTATGTGTTTTTTTATTAAACTCTCCAGTATCTTCCCAACTATAGAAATTAAACTAAAAAGCCTATAATTACTTGGTAAAGATTTTGACCCCTTTTTAAATATTGACACCACATTGGCCTTATGCCAATCCAGTGGTACTATGCCATTCATTAAAGAGTCCCTAAAAATTAGAAACAATGGCTTTGAAATTCTTTAAGGACCTGTGGGTATATGCCATCCCTTCCAGGTGCTTTATTCACCTTTATATTGTCTAAATATATTTGGATTATATCAATTGTGAGCCAATGTGGATCATCTGGAGCTGTGTCAAAACCATTTCCATTATGGACAAGAGCTCCCCCATACTCCTTTGTATACACAGAGCTGAAGAAGGTATTAAATAAATTTGCCTTCTCTTTGTCCCCAGTCACCCACTCTAGCTTATTTTGTAAAGGGCCTACATGCTTCGACCGAACCTTTTTACTATTAATACATTTGAAGAATTTTTGGGGGTTCGTCCTGCTATCTTTTGCAATCTGTTGTTCGTTTTCAATTTTTGCGGCCTTTATTTTATTTTTGCATATTCTGTTATATTCTTTGTAATGTTAAAACGATGATAGCATTCCTTCATTTTTATATTTATTAAAAGCTCTTTTCTTATTATCTATAGCCTTTTTAACTTTGGCCGTAAGCCACATAGGTTTGATTTTTAGCCTTTTAAACTTGTTGCCCATGGGAATATACTTTGCAGTGTGTTCACCTACAGTCTTTTTGAAGAACTTCCATTTCTGTGTTGTGTTCATCAATTCCAATATTCCCTCCCAGTCTAAGTCTTGGAGAGCAGCTCTCAGCCTTGGAAAATTAGCTCTCTTGAAATTGAGCGCTTTTATTTTTCTTGTATGTTCTTGCTGTTTACAGCTAACAATAAATTAAATCATGTTATGGTCACTGCTACCCAGATGTTCTTTTATATGGACATTTGTAATAAGCTCTGCATGGTTTGGGATTACCAGGTCCAGCAGAGCATCATTCCTAGTAGGGACCTCTATGAACTGTACCATAAAATTGTCCTGCAGTAGGTTTAAAAATGTTTGCCCTTTAACTGTTTCTACCGTACCATTACTCCAGTCAATTTCCGGGTAGTTAAAATCCCCCATTATTATCACTGCCCCAGCCCTTGCAGCCCTTTCGATCTGTGCAAGGAGCTGAGTCTCCACCTCCTCATTAACACTGGGAGGCCTATAACAAACTCCAATGATTACCTTTGTATTACGCACCCCCATGTGCAGTTCCTCCCATAATACTCCAGCCTAATCACACTCTCCATCAACTAGGTACTCTTTCACACTCGCTCTGAAATCACTTCTCACATAGAAACAAACACCACCACCTTTCCTATTTATGGTTATCATTTTTTTAAATTTTATATTTAAATTAAATTTTTCAGATATATGTATGTAAATGTATATTTTGGACACTCTTTTATAATCATGAAGTTTGTGGCAATCATGCATCTTTCGGTCACTCTGGATTGGACATACCACAACTGATATCTATATTATGTAGTAACAGTGGATAGTCCCTGTTCTGTTTTGTTGACTTACATTTTAGTTGTTCTATCCCTTGTACCTACTGTAAATCCTAGTATTGTACAGTTGTCTCATACAGGATATTGCCTGCTACAGTTTAAAGCTGAACTCTGCTGGTTTGAATGTTAAGGAAAGTTACATTGGAAGTTAAAGCTTTTTTTTCATCTGTAGCAATCCTCCATTCATATGGATGTTCCTTACCATTTATATTATTGGTCCACATCTAGCCTTCTTGATAGTCCACTAGATGGTAAAAGAGGGACTTGTTGACTATAATACTAACACAAAAAGTGTCAGTTCATGCTGTAGCAATGGCATTGCAATAAAAAAGGTAGTAATAATATCACGGCTCAGTGTGGAATGTGCAGTGGAGGTGGAGACCCCCAGCTTCTCAACCTCTCCCTCTACCTAGAGGGGCTGATTCACAACATAATCCCTTTTTAGTGGCATGCCTATTGGAAGTTTTGCAGAGCAAATCTCCTCTCAGTCCAATGTTAGTGTATCATGGTACGAATTTCAGCACTTTACTTAGAAGCCCCAGCAGATTTTCTCTCTCTTGGGCTGCATAATTTGATATAGGAAGCAGGCAACAAGATCATGTGATCAGGGTTGCCTACTGTTTATTATTCATAGAGAGTTCAGAAAAAAGTGGTGGTTTTCTCCCATCCATAGTTGTCTATAGACAGGGGCAGGCACCGGTAAAAATGTAACATCTGCTAATTAAATCAGATTGCACATGAGCAGACTCGGAATCAGCTGATTTTAAATTGGCTGAGCTTGGGCATCTAGTGACCCATAATGTGATGACTTCAGGGTCAGCTTGGAATCTGTAGAGCAAAGTCAGCTTAATCAAACTTTGCCTGCTCAGTCCCTGTCAAGCAGCCAGCCAAAAGCCACTTCACTGCTGCAGTACTGCTCATACAGTATGTAACCTGGCCTGACATCATGAAGAAGGCTGTGGTTGGGATCTGAGGGAGTAGGAGAAGAGCACTGCGTGTCTAGACCAGTGGTTCCAGAGTGTACAACTTTATTTGCTGCTTCACACAGTGGTTCTTCTGAAAGACATGAGGGTAAGACCTCAGTGTTGCATAGGTACATTAAACGTTTAAGCCAGACACATTAATTGGGGGCCTTGGGAGCACTGCAGCTAAGGTGTTTACTTAATTTTCTTATGTAAGTGTTCTATAATGAGATTGAGGTGCAAATACTTTCATGGCCCATTTAGACTTGTGCATCACGTAATACGCAGTAACACATGGAGAACACATTTCTGTGCTGAGGTCTTATTCATTGTAACGGCACCCCAGCATTCTAAGGCAATACATCTGCTTCGCAGTACACCCCAGTGAAAGGCAACACACAGTAGTATGCTGTGGTGCATTGCATTATAAAAAATAGGCTATGTATGATTTTCATGATGTTTTAATGCATTGGCAACTCATGCATTTCAATACTGTATTGCCTTAACACAGCACACTATGACAAAGCTCACATCAATGCACTGAAATAATGTAAATAGGCTCTAAGCAATTTTAAAGAACCAATCCAGTCAGAACCAATATTCAGTTTCAGGTAGATTGGGATCAAACAATTACACAAAAAATGGCAACCGTCCTAACCTATAACCAACCTTAGCAATAAGGTGCAAGAATGGGATCAGAACTGGATTTTGGTCAGAAAACTGATTATTTACTGGTTTACAAAATATTCTGAGATGTGCTGTACTTGTAAAGGGTTATAGTAGATACATGCATATTTAGGCATAAGCCAGACTCAAGCACAGTTGCAAAGCCTGTAATTGCTGCCTTATATCAGTTATGTCAGAATTTAAAATGTTAAAATTCTCAGTTTCAATCTAAATGTTGTTCTTCACTACATAAAAATCCTTAGACCAAAACAAAACTACACTATATTGCCAAAAGTATTGGGATGCCTATCTTTACACTCACATGAAATTTAATGGCATCCTAGTCCATAGGGTTCAATATTGAGTTGTCCCACCCTTTGCAGCTATAACAACTTCGACTCTTCTGGGAAGGCTGTCCACAAGGTTTAGGAGTGTGTCTATAGGAATGTTTGGCCATTTTTCCAAAAGCGTATTTGTGAGTTCGGGCACTGATGTCGCACGAGAAGGCCTGGCTCGCAGTCTCCACTCTAATTCATCCCAAAGGTGTTCTATCTGGTTGAGGTCAGGAATCTGTGCAGGCCAGTCACGTTCCTCCACCCCAAACTCGCTCATCCATGTCTTTATGGACCTTGCTTTGTGCACAGCTGCGCAGTCATGTTGGAACAGGAAGGGGCCATCCCCAAACTGTTCCCACAAAGTTGGGATCATGAAATTGTCCAAAATATTTTGGTATGTTGACTTCTTAAGAGTTCCCTTCACTGGAGCTAAGGGGCCAAGCCTAACCCCTGAAAAACAACCCCACATCATAATCCCCCCTCTACCAAACTTTATACTTGGCACAATGCAGTTAGGCAAGTACTGTTCTCCTGGCAACCGCCAAACCCAGACATGTCCATTGTATTGCTAGACAGAGAAGTGTGATTCGTCACTCCAGAGAACACGTCTCCACTACTTTAGAGTCCAGTGGTGGTGTGCTTTACACCATTGCAGTTGATGCTTTGTATTGCACTTGGTAATGTAAGACCTGGATGCAGCTGCTTGGCCATGGAAACCCATTCCATGAAGCTCTCTACGCACTGTTGTTATGCTAATCTAAAGGCCACATGAAGGTTTTAGGTCTTTAGCTATTGCCTCTGCAGACAGTTGGTAACTTCTGCGCACTGTGCACTTCAGCATGCGCTGACCCCGCTCTGTCATTTTACGTGACCTGCCACCTCGTGGCTGAGTTGCTGTTGTTCCCAGTTGCTTCCACTTTGTTATAATACCACTAACAGTTGACCGTGGAATATTTAGTAGCAAGGATATTTCATGGATGGACTTATTGCATAGGTGGCAATCTACAATGGTACCTTGCTTAAATTCACTGAACTCCTGTGAGCAACCCATACTTTCACAAATGTTTGTAGAAGCAGTCTGCATGCCTAGGTGCTTGATTTTATACACCTGTGGCCATGGGGGGGATTGGAACACCTGAATCCAATGAGAGATGTCCCATACTTTTGGCAATATAGTGTATATCTGAGCACCACAAACTGAAAAAGCTATTTAATTTGTTTTTTTAACAGAAAGGGGTTTAATTCATTTTTAATATTCAAAGAAAACTCACTTACCCATTCATGTCTCCATGCTTAACTTTGTTGAGAAATCACTTTGTAAAACACACCCCTCTTTTTCCCGCTCCGTTTCTCACATCGTATGCGGCTGCACACACACACCTCCTCCAAAGGCTGCTGATCTCCATGCAGCAGGAAGGAGGAGGGGGGGGTGCAGTCCCATATGATCTGTCAGTGCAGGGAGGGAGACAGGGAGATCCCACAGATAAGAGCACAGCTCATCCCCTTCGGATCCTCTCCTCTCCCTGCTCCAGGCTGTCCCCTGGTCCCGGCTCATCAGCTGCTGGAGGGAGAGGTACAGGAGCATCGCTCTGCAACTGCCCTCCCCCACATCGATCCTCCTTCTGTCCTCTGGGCCACTGCAAGAGTACCAAAGGTACCCCTCTGCTGGTGGCCCTGCATGGCTCTGTCCGCCGCTGCTCTCAAGGTCCCTTCTTCTGGGGGGGGCAGTGCCGCCCCCTAAAAGTTGCCGCCCTAGGCAAATGCCTTGTTTGCCTCGCGGTAGATACGCCCCTACCTACTTCAGCAGATGCTACAGGAGTTGCTCACAAAGGACCAGCTCCATCCTCTAGCTAAACCTGTAATTGATTAAACTACACCTAGCAACTGCAAAACCATAATTTCCCTTCCCTTGGATATTCCCAGCAAGAATCGAACACCAATCACACCAATAATCCTACTAACACCAAAAGGCCTGGGAAGCTCGTCAGTGTCATCTACACCTGCTATTATGTAAGAACAGCCCTTTCTTTGAAAGCTGGAAGCAGAACCTCTTACCGATGGACTTTTCAAGTTTGTTTGACCAGCTGTTCCACTTCCATCTCTAAGGGACATAGCAATATTTCCCACTCCTGGAGCAGTGATGATGCTTCAAAAACTGCTCCAGATATCATCCAATTTAATGGGGAAATGGACGCCGCTCAACCAACCCCAGGAGTCAGGTGTATTGGAAGACCATTCCAAACACCTGACTCCTGGGGTCGGTTGAGCCGCATCCATTTCCCCATTGAATCAGCTGATGCTGGAATCGCTTCTGGACACCTGCTCCCTCCTTTCATCTGCTGGTGGGGTGACTCTCTTTCTTTCCACTTCCAGCTTGGAGCGACACCACAAGGTATTTCTATTGCTCCAGATATCATGCCTTTATTGCTGAGAAATTCATTAGAAGACTGCATCAGAGCGTCTATTGACTCATGTATATACAGTATTTCTGTTCTTCAGAGCATCCCTGGAAGTCTATAAGTTGGATGACATTCAGAGCCTGAGCAGTGTCTCTTTGGAAGTTATCCAGACAACCAAAATGGTGTCCTTTCAAACCCTTTTTCATCTTTAGGAATATGAAAAAGTTGCAAGGAGCCACGTCGGGGGCTGTAGGGTGGATGGGGAAGCATCCGTGATGTATTTTTCAGCCAAACTATTTCTCTGAAAGCCAAAGCACTGTGACTTGCACAAAAAACTCTTTGTCTCAATTGATCAAGAACTTCCAGGTAAAATCTTTGATTCACAGTTTGACCAGTAGGTACAAATTCCTTATGGACAATTCCACGTGAATTAAAAGAAAAAATGACCATTGGTTTGACTTTTGATTTGCTTATTCGAGCTGTCTTGGGGTGAAGTGACGTAGATGTGTGCCAGTCTAAACTTTATTTGTTCGTCTTGGGATCATACTCAAATACCCAGGATTCATCTCCCGTGATCATTCGACTCAAAAAATTAGGCTCTCTTACCAAACGATTCAACAGGCCTTGGCAAATTAGTTGCCGGTGTTCCTTTTGATCACATGACAAGTTCTTTGGAGCAAGTTCTGCACACGCTTTTCTCATGATCAAATCCTGAGTCACAATTTCATGAACAATGGACTTGATTTTTTTTTTTTTTTCATTTTCTTAGAGGTCAAAAATTGTGGTGTCACTACTGTTTACATTTTTTTGTGAATGAGTTGGGTAGCATGTGCCCCTTACTCGCTCACACGGTGGAGGCAGTATCTGAGGGGGCACTTATCTTAAAGGGGGATTCCACTAATCCCCCCTACTGCAGACCCCCATAACCTTGGCCCAGTGGTGGGCCAAAGCCCTTGTCCTCATCAATATTGTGACAAGGTGTTTTGTCAGGGGGTTCCCTTGGCAAGGTAGCCCCTATGTTGAGGGCATGTGGGCTGGTATGTTGTCCCCCTACATTGCTTGCCAACCAGGTTGCGTGTTCAGTTAAGGGTCTGGTATGGCATTTCAGGGAACCCAATGATGTTTCTTTTTTTTGCAGGGTCCCTCTATCATCCATACTTGTCCCTTATCAAGTCTAAAGGTCTGGTATATATATTTTTTTAGGGGGAACCCCATACCTTTTTTGAAGAAGTTGAGTCCCCCATTAACATCTACACCAGACCCTCATCTAGTATGATGGCCTGGTATGGCTGAAAGGAGTCCCCAGCTGCTTTGTTTACTAACAGAAATAAGCAGGCCAAAACTGCAATTTACAAATTAAACCAAAATAAACAGCATTTTTTTTTTAAATGTCAGTTGTGCTGCAGCAGGTACTAAAATAATACAGATGTGCCACTGCATAGGCACATCGAGAGCCCAAGAGCTTCCCTCAGAGAATAAAAAATAACATTTACTGCTCCAGTACATGTTCCTCAGGGCAGTGTACCCCCCCCCCATGCCTTTAATTTGTCAATCCTTTCCCCATTAACTTAGAGAATGCCCATTACTGTTTTTTAAAGCTCTGCTCCCGTTGACTTCAATAAGGTTTGGATGCAGCACCCAAGCTTCAGTAATGTTAGCTAAACTCACCTTAAACCAAACATTTGGCTCATACTATTTTCATTATGAAATGGAGCTGACCATTACAAGTCAGTAAGCATCAGACATCACATCTCAACAATATGACACAATACATAAAATTGAATGGCAAACTAACAGTGTTCTGTGTTTGCACCATTTTTGGGGGAAGCATAAATTGCTCCACCACAGTTTACAGTTACTCTCTCAGTAAAAACAATTATCCATTTTAGTTTTTTTGCAGATTTTAAATTATCAATAATCTTTCAGATACCTGTGTCACCTTTCTTCATGCAATGTGGTCATCTATGCCTTTGTACTAGTCAATTGCACAAACATATAAGACAGAGGAAGTCAGAGAGGTTAAAAATAATACTTTTTCTTTTGCACTAACTGTTATTGGTATTTTTTAAAGGATAGTATTGCTTTAAATAATAATTTGACTATTATTATGCTTAGATAAATCACAAAGTAACTGTATTGAGAAAGAGTTCAATCTGTAGATATGTAAACACATTTCTAGTTTGAGCTTAACTAACATAACAATGCTGAGCTTACAGATTCAGAAGAAAGCACCATTCTAGTCAATACCATGACAAACTCAAGCTACAATTCCATGAATTCTGTTAGAAGCTATAATTATTGTATGAGAACTATTGGCTGAGTACACAACATGTATTGCTATAATTTGTGGACATCATGAAAAAAAACTTGCTAAAAGTTAATCATGAATCTACAGTAAAACATAGAAGTGCCTCAATTTTTACCTACAGCAAAAACCTTTAGATATCAGAAGAAAGTAATTACCAACATTTGTGCTGTGTTCTGTATTTATAAACTCACTCAGAAATGCGGGTCTGCAGGGGCAGCATATTTGTGTTGGGATTACTGTAATTAGTTACTTAACCACTTTACACCACTCACAAGCCTCCTCATGTATACCTTACTTTTAAAGCTAGTTATCCATTGAGGTGATTGTCAGTAGAAGGGGCTCCTAAACTTTCTGCACTATGGTCGCTTAATGTTGATATCATCATGAGCCCATTGTACTATCTCTCAATTTTCAGTTAGTGCCCAGAATCTGTTGATGACCTCTCGATCACAGTTCTGGGAAGCCAGTGGAGCAATCCACAGAACTACACAATTCATGTATGCAGCAGCTTGGCAGTAAGGCCCACCTGGCTACCCACCACATATATGCACACAAAATGCACACAAAAATGGGTTAAAGTACATCTGTGGTCAAAATGCAAAATTATATATTTATTTTTACATTGAATTACTATTAGTCTTAGTCGGCCCTACTAATCAAAGTTATCTTAAAGTTTGTAAACTTACTTTTTAAGACTCCCACAGAATTTATTTCCTTTAATACAATGACTTATAGTCACCATGCCCTGTGCATATGTACTGCTATAATACCAAATTCACAGAGCACAATCAATAACCTTATTTCAGAAATCCGCATGCTGGAGGCCAAAAATAAAGTTTCTGCAGATATTGCAACCTCTTCTTCTCTGGGTGGCTCTGAGGAAGAGGTTGTGTCCTCAAAACACGTTAGCTAGTTGGTCATCCAGGGTTCCATCGTATGGACTCAGATGTTGTTTGGATCATACATCTTGTTCAGTTTGACATGCCTGTGTTTTTATGTCTATTGTGAGTATGATACTTACTTTGTTTCTTCAATAAATATTTTAAACAATAATGCACTAGGTCGGTGCGCCCTTTTTCTGTTTCTCCATTTGCATCCACTGTATTTGGACCACACCGGTCTGTTGAGGGCAGCAAGCAGTGCATATTCCAGAACATTCCTATTGGGTCCACTGAGTCTTTTCCTAGCGCAGGAGAAAAGTGTGTGTTGTGTTGGATAATACCAAATTCACTGAGCACAATCAATAACCTTATTTCAGAAATTCGCATGCTGGAGGCCAAAAATAAAGTTTCTGCAGATATTACAACCTCTTCTTCTCTGTTCAAACACAGACAGAAACTGCAGAGATTGTTGTGCGAACAACATAATAAACATTCCCAATCATTAAAACTGGGGATAGAGTGGGGACATTTTTGGTCCACAGAGTCAAAACCCAGAGAACCAAGTCCAAAATCTCTCATCTCATACACCCTGTTGATAAGCACCAAATCAGTAACCCACAGGATATTACAGACTCTTTTGCCAATTATTACTGTTCTGTATAGTTTTCTAGATGACCCTAACACTCTCCATACATTAGAATCAGCCATAGCCACATTTTTGGTTAAGTTGAATCTACCGAAACTAACCAAACTCCAACATCTCAAAGAGCCATTCACACACTCTCAGGTCTTATCTCAATAATGTATACACTAAAGCCGCACTGACAGCTACCTTCCCATAGGGAAAGCCTATATTATTACAATCCCTAAGTTGGGCAAGGACCAGACAGCTCCTCAACATTATCAACCAATATCATTCAAAATAGGCAGGTGCAGCGCTGAGTAATGATAAACCCTTATAGTATACACACTTTCATGCAATATCAATAGGTGCAAAACAGATGATGTCACCGAATGATGTCACAGTCCTCCACCCACACCAATGGAAACACCCTGGACCTCGTTTTCTCCCACCTCTGCACCCCCCACAACTTCACTAACACCCCTTCCCCCTCTCTGACCACAACCTCCTCACATTCTCCATCTCCCCCTCCCTTAACTCCCCCCCCCCAAAGCATCTAACCATCACCCGCAACCTCCGCAATCTGAACCCGACCCATCTCCACCCGGCAGCTGACCGTCTGTATGACAGTATCCTCCCTCTGTCATGCCCTGACCTGGCCACTACTGTGTACAACGACTCACTGTTGGCTGCCCTCGACTCCCTGGCACCCCTAACCACGCATCACACCAGACCCCGACCGCTTCAACCCTGGCAAAACGACCACACGAAATGTCTCAAACGACGCAGTCACGCGCTGGAGCGCTTATGGCGCAAAACCAGATCCCCTCGCACGTTCTCCCTCTACAAAGCCTTCCTCACCTACACCACCTCCCTCCAAGCCGCCAAGCAAGCCTATTTCGTAACCCTTATCAACACCCTCTCCACCTGTCCTCGCCGGCTCTTCTCCACTTTCAAATCCCTGCTCTCTCCCCCTCCACTTCCTCTCAGCACCTCACTCACCGCCCACGAGATTGCCAATCATTTCCAAAACAAGATTGACGCAATCCGTAAGGACATTGTCAACTCACATTCTACCTCTCCACCCAGCCCCTTGCCCTCTATCAACCCCTCTACCCTTCCCCCCTCCAACCTCATAGCCGCACTACCCCCCACTATGCCTAATGCCCCACACACTATCACCTCCCCAATGCTCCGCTCCTTCACCCCAGCTACCCCTGAGGAGGTCTCTAAGGTCTTCACTGAAGCCCGCCTCACCACCTGCCCCCTGGACCCTATCCCCTCACAGCTCCTCCAGTCACCCCCCTCTTCCATTATTAGCTCCCTGACCCACATCTTCAATCTCTCCCTCTCCACTGGCACTTTCCGCTCCCCTCTAAAGCATGCGCACATCACCACCATACTCAAAAAACCCTCTGACCCCACTGACTTGAACAACCTTAGACCCATCTCCCTGCTACCATTCACTTCCAAGCTCCTTGAGCGCCTGGCCTACAATCGCCCACCTCACAGATAACAACCTCCTTGATCCTCTACAGTCTGGCTTCCGTCCCCTACACTCCACCGAAACCGCCCTACTTAAAATCACCAACGACCTGCTAACCGCCAAAGCTAACGGCCATTACTCTGTCCTCCTGCTCCTTGACCTCTCCACGGCCTTCGATACTGTTGACCACCCTCTCCTCCTTACTAAACTGTGCTCCCTTGGCATCAGGGACGCTGCTCTCTCCTGGTTCTCCTCCTACCTATCCTAACGCTCCTTCAGCATCACCTATAACACGGCCACCTCCCCCTCTCTGTCGGAGTCCCCCAAGGCTCTGTCCTCGGACCCCTCCTCTTCTCCATCTACACCTCCTCCCTTGGCAAACTAATACACTCCCACGACTTCAATTACCACCTCTATGCTGACGACACACAAATTTACCTCTCCACCCCCCACCTCACCACCTCACTCTCCGCCCGCATTGCCCACCTCCTGAACGACATATCAGACTGGATGTCGCTCCATTTCCTCAAATTAAACCTGTCCAAAACCGAGCTCCTGGTCTTCCTCCCATCCTGCGCCCCATCCTCTCCATCACTACTAACAACGCCACCATCACTCCCACCCCACATGCCAAAGTCCTGGGTGTCACCCTGGACTCAAACCTTTCCTTCCTACCTCACGTACAACTACTTTCAAGATCATGCAGGCTCCACCTCCGCAACATCTTGTCAGGGCAGGAACGCTGGAACGGGCAGGCAGGCCTATGGTACGGTCACGCTGCGACTGACGACAGCCACTACCCACAGACCGGAGTCCCTCAGGGCGCGGAGTCTAAGCCCCAGGCTACCCTTCACCAGGGCCCCTGATGGTGGGGATGGACTTGACGCAGCCTGAGACCAGGTCGCGGCCCCCGAGTGACCCCAGCTGCGATAACGACTGCCGCCAATGGCGTACAGCTGGTGGGAGCTAGATGGGAACACGAGTAGAGTAGTCAGACAAGCCGGGTCAATAACAACGGAGCAGACAGTACTAGACGGTAGGCAAAGAATACTCAGGTCACGGGCCGGGTTCAGCAACAGGAGGTCAGGTAAAGGGTTAACACAGAGAATAGTCTTGTCAAAGCCGAGTCGGTTACCAGGAGAGCAATGGGAACAACACAAGAGCTTGCAACAGGGCAACATACAGGACACAAGTGCAGAGCACACTTGCAGACAGCAGGTTTAAATGTGCTCAACCACACCCTTCTGAGGAGGAGCCGCAGAAGCCTGAAGGCATAAAGGTTCCCACCATGCTTTGCAGAAAACCAAGATGGATGCCAGCTCATGGAGATGCACAAGCTCTGAAGAAAGGTAGGACCTTGACACATCTCCAAGATATGTACATTCCTCACCCCAGACACTACTAAACAACTCGTACACTCCCTCATCATCTCACACGTGGACTACTGCAACTCCCTTCTCACTGGCCTACCCAAACAAATGCTATCCCCACTCCAGTCGATCCTGAACTCAGCGGCGAGACTCCTCCACCTCACCAACCGCTCCACATCCGCCACACCCCTCTGCCAATCCCTTCACTGGCTCCTGATTGCCCAGCGCATCAAATTCAAACTGCTAACTCTGACCTACAAAGCCATTCACAATGCTGCCCCAAACTACCTAACCGACCTGATACCCAAATATTACCCTACCTGTGCCCTTCGCTCCTCACAGGACCTCCTACTCTCTAGCTCCCTGGTCTCCTCCTACCAAGCCCGATTGCAGGATTTCTCCAGGATTTCCCCCATCCTCTGGAACTCCGTACCCCAATCCATCCAACTGTCACCTACCCTCCTCACCTTCAGGCGCACCCTGAAAACCCACCTCTTCAGGGAAGCCTACCCCACCCTCACCTAACAACTGACCTCCTCCACTCCTCCCACCACTCCATCCCCCACAGCCATTTCCTCCTGTACCACTTTCCCCTCCCTCCTAGATTGTAAGCTCGAAAGAGCAGGGCCCTCGAACCCCTCGTGTATTGTATTGTTTCTGTCTTGTCTCATGTTCTGTCCCCCTTGCTATTGTACAGTGCTGAGCATACCCATTGGTGCTATATAAATACTGTATAATAATAATAATAATAATAATAAATTTGGCCTTACAACTTTAGACTACTTCAAATATTTGACAATAACACATTTTCTAAAAAAAATGCCTGATACATACATTTTACCTCTCCTAGTCCTGCTAAGAAGGGTATATCTCTTTTCTATGTATACTACAGAACAAAAATACATTTGTTAAATTCATGCTCTTCTTGAAATGGGAGTTAGATCGACCCACTCATTCACTGTCATTCAATGGAGACAAGCCCTTAATTCTATTTCTAAGGCACCAAACTCTATCAACCACTGGGAAATGTCCCCAAAAAAAGCTATGGTGGTACCTAACTCCATTCCGTCTGGCCAAATGTTTTCCTTAGTATTCTAACTCCCTCCCACTCCATCTCTAGCAATTTTAAACCTGCAGATTAACAAATATCCTACCTGTATGTACTGTATGCAATTGTTACCCATGTACTTTTAGAAGCTACAAACACAATTACCAGATACTAGAAACAACAATTAGCGACAAACCTATCAAACTGTTGAGTTGGTAAAAACCCACTTTGAGTACGAAAAGTTATTAGCTATAAGTAGATAAGTGTGTCTTGTTTCTTAATGAATTGATTTTCTGTTGGAAATTTCATTTTTGGGGATTCAGATGTCTGAAACTGAAAAAAGTTATAACAAATCTAACTAATGCATTTGTTTTATTTGTTTCATTTGGATGATGTCACTGTCAGCACCTGTGGTAGTGAGCCCTTGTAGATAGTCAACTTGGGGTTCCCCAGGATGTGGAGTCTAAGCTCCAGCCTGCTTCTTCACAAGAGCCACTGATGGTGGGGATGGACTGGCAGCAAGCTGGGACCAGGTCGCGGTACGCCCAGCTGAGGATGAGGAGACCGGTTGCAGGAGCAGAGTACAATGGGAGGAGACAAACGGAAATCTGATAGACTAGCCGAGGTCAGGAGAGGTGGAAAACAAGCACAGTCAGAGAACAAAGACGGGGTCAGTATACGAGTAGTCAATGCAGGATACAGGCGATAGCAACACACAGGAGCTAAGATAACTAGTAAGTTGCTCAGGCAAAGTAGCCTAGACTGAGCATGTCTTATATTGGCAGGCAAACAACCCAGAGGACAGCAGACGACGCCCATAGGTGAGCACAGATAAACACACATGTGAAATGGATCAGAAACAGCACTGCAACAAGGAGGTAAGAATACACAAACAAGAAACTGCAGGCTAACTTGTGACAGTCACATGATGCGATAGTAGTTTGGGTCCATGGGAAAATGAATTCAACTTTTGAATTAATTCAATAATTCGGATTTGAGTAAATTTTATGATTGAAATTAAATTTATAATTGTCACAGTCAGTCTGTTCAGTTCCACAGTCTAATGCAATTCTTAGGTTTGAAAAATTTGGGTCTGCCAAATTTTGCATTATTAATTTTGTTACATCCAAAAATATCAAATCCTTTTCATACACTATATGAATATAGAATCCACCCTAAATTAGTAATCTTCTGAAAAAACTATATTTTTCGAATCCACACGGACCAACGAATATACGAAACAAATGCCGAAGATACAAAAATAATTCAGAAATGAATCGATTCAACATAATGAATTTGATGGAACAACATTTTTCAATGAAAGAATCTGAAATTAAATGAAAATTTCTGGCGTGTACATGGCTAGCTATGAGATGTGACAGCTTTCCCACCATCAAAAAATTATGGAAGCCTTCAACTTTATAGACCAGCCAGCCTTAATACTCTAAAGATACCTTAAAAATCTAAAGATGCCTTATCTTTTGTTCTGATCTAGTTCCTTAACCACTTTTCCGCTGCCTTATAGTAGAACTATTCCTACAGGGTGGCAAGGCTGCGCAAAATCACGTATATATACATGATTTGCATTTCCAGGTAGGGAGCGCGCGCATGTGCCGCCCTACCCATGCCACCATTGGCAGCTAGAGATGTAATTCACCTACATAATGTTAAACAGCACACAGTTAACGCTTTGATCGCCCCAGATGTTAACCCCTTCTTGCCCAGTGTCATTAGTACAGTGTCAGTGCTTTTTATTAGCACTGATCACTGTATTCGTGTCATTAGGATGTCAGTGGCAGTTAGTCAGTTCCCACCCAGTGTCAGAATGCCCACCACAGTCCCGCAGTTCCGCTATAAATTGCTGATCACCGTCATTACTAGTATAAAAAAAAGTTCCAGTATATATACCGCCATTTGTAGACGCTATAACTTTCACGTAAACCAATTCATATACAAGTATTGAGTTTTTTTAGCAAAGACATGTAGCAGAATACATTTTGGCCTAAATGTATGACGAAATTTGATTTTTAGCATTTTTTTACTGGATGTTTTATAGCAAAAGTCAAAAATAGTTTTTTTTCAAAATTGTCAGTCTTTTTGTGTTTATAGCGCAAAAAATAAAAACCACAGAAGCGATAAAATACCACCAAAAGAAAGCTCCATTTGTGGGAAAAAAAGAACATCAATTTAATTTGGGTGCAGTGTTGCGTGACCGCGCAATTTTCAGTTAAAGTAACGCAGCACCGTATCACAAAAAATGGCCTGGTCAGGAGGGGGGTAAATCCTCTGGAGGGCAAGTGGTTAATGATTCCTCCAGTCCTTGTGCATTGCATTTCTTTGACTGTATACTCTGTAACAACCTTTGGGAGTTACTCTTTGTATTACTCAATTATTTTTGTTGTGTTACTCCATAAAGGCAATGTTTAGTCTTTCTACACAAACCCAATAAATATATCATGATAAAAACAAAGATAAAATATATAATGATACAAAAATACAAATTAGGCACACACTGTTCAGACCTATTCACCCTGATTAAAACTGTCCAGCTCCTGGGCAATTTTACACTGCTGTATCTTCTGCAGGATTTTATTATTATTAGTTGGAAAGCCCTTGTGATCTTTTTAGCACTTACTCTCCTGACCTGGCCTTACCAGACAAAGTAATTTTAGCCAGCTAAACTTGTGATCCAGGCATCTCTGACAAATAGCATATCCAGACTTGGGACCTCATTTTCTCTGCTGTGTTTAAGCAATACATCTTGATCACCAACCAGCCCCCTTGTGATTGGACAGTAATGTGGAATAAGCACACTTATTAAATCACTCTGATCAGTTATCCTTTGAGCATGCTGAGTGACAGCACTGGAAAAATGGAACAATATCAGCTCTGATT
The DNA here is from genome assembly GCF_062004578.1 of Staurois parvus. NCBI lineage: Eukaryota > Metazoa > Chordata > Amphibia > Anura > Ranidae > Staurois > Staurois parvus. The sequence continues at coordinate 6,150,390 of NW_028318001.1, forward strand.
GGCTTAGAGTGCTACTGCTGACCCTGCCTCTCCCAGGGGAAGCCCTGCCATGTATGAGATTACAGGAAGCTAATATCAAGACAAATTCAGATATCCAGTTTAATTCATAAGTAAAAATACATTTAAAGTGTTACTAAATCCACCACAGTAAAATCAGTCTGTATATGCAGTAAAGCATGCTTATTGTACTCACTGTGGAGCCTAAGGGGTTAATCGTCTGCATTGAGTAAAAACGCTGTTTGATCCTGACTTCTATGATCCTCTCCTTCTTCTAGTGTCCCCCTCTTATCTCCTGATAAGACACATTGTGTGCAGTCACTCTGCACATGCTCAGTTTGGTGTGTATTGCTAGAAAGGTTTTTTTCTTTCTTGGGAAAGTGTGTGATTATCACAGAGGCAATCAGCACTGTTCAGACAGAGGTCTGGGGTTCTGCATCCTCCTACAGAAAAATGAAAACTCCTCCTACAAGCTGTATCTAGTGCTCGGCTGGACACTGATAGAAGTCACAAGACTTCTCTAACTGCTGATGAGAAAATGTATTTAGCAGTTTGTATTTACTAACATAATTGCATTTTGTTCATGTTGTGTGTACTGTGGGAGACCAGATATAGTGAATGCAGGGTCCTGGGTTTAGTAACACTTCAAAACTGAACTTATAATAACAAAACCACTTGCATACCAGGCACTTTCACCCGCTCCCTGTCCAGGCCAATGTTCAGCTTTCAGCGGTGCCACACTTTGAATGACAATTGCGCAGTCATGCAACACTGTACCCATATGACATTTTAATATTTTTTACCCACAAATAGAGCTTTGTTTTTATTTAAATTGTTTTAATTTTTTGCTAAATAAATGAAAAAAGAAAGAAAAGTTAGCAAAAAAAAATTCTTTATAAAATTTTGCAAATAACTAATTTTTCTTTTTCACTGATATGCGCTGATGAGGATGTACTGATGGGCACAGATGAGGCTGCATTGATGTGCACTGATGAGGCTGCACTGATGTGAACCCATGGGCACTGATTAGACTGCACTGATGTGCACTACTGTGCACTGATGGGCTTTGAGGCTGCACTGATGAGACTGCACTGACGAGGTAACACTGATGGACACTGATAAGCTGCACTTATGGGCACTGATGAGGAGGCACTGATGAGGCAGCACAGATATGCGGCACTGATAGGTGGCACTGATGGGCATTGATAAGCTGCACTGATGGACACTGATGCCCTGCATTGACTGGCACTGATGGGGCTGCAATGATAATCAGGGCACTGATGATCAGTGCCCTTTTTATCAGTGTAAACAATGTACTCACTGTGCCCTGTCAGACTGGCCAGTTATCAGCTCTCCTTTCTTCCCATAGAGACAGTGTGTGAGGAAAGGAAATGGTGATAATTGGCAAGCCTGTTTACATGTGACCAGCTGTGATTGGACAAAGCTGATCACATGGTAAAGGGCCTCTGTGATTGCCCCTTTAGCACGATCTGTGATAAGCTGTATCCAAAGGACTCAGATGTCACAGAGCATGCCCAATATGTGCCTCAGGGGGAACGCAGGAGACACGCACGTGGGACATCCATGGACGTCCTCCCAGAACTGGAGAGCCGCGATGTAGCTACCTTTCAGCTATAGCGCAGTCGGCTAGTGGTTAAATGAAATTACGTATATTTTTAAAAAAGGTAAAGGTGTAAGTACCTAAATCTTTTCTGATTTTCAGCCTGTAATCCCTTGTATGGTAGGCTGGGAAATGGAGGGTCAGTAATCCTAACCAATCACGCTCTGCTGCAATGCACATGTGGTGACAGGGAAAATGCTGATGAATGGAAGTTGGGACATAACTTCACCAGCCCTCTGCTCCATCACTCTCACAGATTGGGGGTAGGGAAATGTCTGATTTCTGTTGCTTTACTGCAACTGAAGTAGAAAAAAGACAAGTGATTCAACTGGCTCTGCTGTTTTATAGATTTTTGTAAATCTTAGAACTTTCTGGATTCAATTTAAATTACTTAGGCAGGCAAAACAGCTCTCATATATGATATCAACAGTTGATTTAAATGTTTGCATTGAGTTCTGCTTTAATTATTTTTATTTAATATATAACTGGAAGACAATATGATTTTGTATGTGCCTGGAGTTTAGCTTTAATTATTATAGCTGTTTGACTGAACCTTTATTCATTACTTTGAATGACTGGTGCTACTGCAATACAACAATCTCAATAATAAATGTTATAAGCACAGCTCTCATTTACTGTACTAGATAGATATGACAGGTCTTGGTTCTTTCATATAGAAAACTGAAATATATTGTGTCTATTAATCAAGTGATTTCTTTGTGTGAGATACCTAGAAGCATAGTCTTTTGTAAACTCCATCATTTTTGCAGAATGAGATTTCAATTGTTTATATAGTGTGTACACAAGACACACTAATTTAAAACATACTAGAAAGTGCATGTCATCTTTTGAAGTAGAACCCTCCATCTTTCTCTCTCTTCAAACCTTTAACAATAGCAGCTGAATACATGCAAAAAAACATTAGATTGAAATCATGTATTCTTAGTACTTTGGAAATGTTGTATGCAAAAAGTGTGCTTTGACTGTATCCTATGTTCTTATTAATCAAATTATACTAATGTTTCCCTTTAAATGGCAGGCACTTCCAACTACACCTCAGCCTGTTCCCATGTCTTCAGCCAGTGGAAGGACTGTGCAGCAGACAGAAGAGAGGAGGACTACTGGCTGTAACAACACCCACCAGAGACTCAAAGAGTCACAGTGTAGAGGGGAGAGATTAGATGTCACCATTAAGAAAAGTCAGAAGGACAGCTCCCTAGGGGGTACCACTACACATAGGGACATTGTCCAGTATGCATTTTACCCATGCACAGAATATTGACTGCATACAGAAGTATGAACTGAGTCACCAGGATGGAGACAGTCACCGGCACCAGTGGTATGAAGAGCAGAATGGCCTTTTAGGGCTGAGCTTAGTAATGGACATCTCCAGTGACACAAAGAAGCTGCATCATATCTGCCAAGCAGTGGCTGCATTAATACCTGACCATCGGAAGTTTTTCATGAACATGAAGGTAGATTGAGTCACCTCCCACACTTACACACTATTAGAGTGGAGAAAAGACATTCTGGCCTGTGTTCAGAGTACAAGCCTACAACTGAGAGATGATGTAAAAAAATATCACCATTTTCAAGATGCCCTACAGCTTCCTTTTCAGTGATACTGAAAGTTGATGGAAAGCTGTATAAAAATGTAATCCATTCTATTCAACAAAGGGTACATAAACCTGCAGTTCTGCTCAGGGAAGATCCTGTACCATTAGGGAAAGAATACTTGGAAGTCTTCTTTCTCTGATGATCAAGGCAGGAAATAATAAGGGTATGTGAGTACCTGCTTCTGACATCATCCAGAATTTATGGAGAGATAGGTTGGGCTGCACTGTTGCAGAATGTCTGGAAACTCTTCAAGAGAGCTACAGAAGATCTACAGAATGCTGCGCCATACTGATCTATCTGTTCAAACACACCTATATAGAAGAGGTGAACATTTTCCATTTTCATTACATGCTACACAAAAACTCCCACCAGGTCAGACTGAAGGGTGGAATGGACACAGACACCACAAGTAAAGCTTTACAGACTGAGGTTCTCAAATGACACACTCTTTAGACCCCATTGTGTTGAAGCACCAGCTAACAGACCAGGGCAGTTTGCTGATATACTCTAAATGTATTAAAACAAATCAAGAGGAAAAGGTCCTGCTAGCAGCTGAAACTCAGAAGCCAACCACTGATAAAGTCAGAGTAAAGACATAAGGATGCCTGTGTATTCAGTTTTGACCTACATGGGAGCCATAGAAGTGATGGCAAACAAGATGCCTCCAGTCCTTGAGGCACTGACCCAAGCAGTGGTGGAGTTACAGAAAGCATTAACCAGGATGCAAAGACAGGCAATATGATTGTCAGAAGCTAGTACTGGGATGCACCAAGTTGTGTTGTTGGTTCTTTCCACTACAAGGTGCCTCCAATTAGAGGACAGACTTCAAAACATGAAAGAACACCTGTCTAATGTGAATGCTACAACTGTGGAGAGATGCAAAACTATTGTTCTCAATGCCCTGAACCTGCACTAGATGCTCCTACTTGGGATATCATCTAAGCTTTGCAAGGCTTGCAGCCTGATAAGCAAATAAGACATTCATGAGCCCTGGTGAGGGAGAAAACTGGGTATCCAAGTATTTCAGTTCACTGCAATTCCAGGTTTAAGAAATAAAAATGGGTGTAGGAATCTGTTAACAGAACCTCACCCTGTATCCCAGTGGGACAGATGAGACCTCCGCCCTGAATATTATTTGAAGTGTCTCCAGAAAAAAAGATGGATGCTGGCTCAGATGGCCAGATCTGTGACTTTAGCTGCTCCAAATGAACTCCCTAATAGGCTTGTAGGCTCCTCTTCAATAGTGCCTGTTTGACTGGAATGTATCTATATGAGGGCCTTTCTTCACTTGGGTGCACTTGTGACTCTCTAGGATTTTTATTATAGGCATCTGAAACACTTGCACTTGAGAAAATGAAAACATTTAGAGATCTGAAGCATCAGAGCAGAGAAGTAGCTTTTTGACTGATATCTACAAAGATGTGATTTGACCCCCCTAGTTGACCTTTGACTAGAGATGGGAAGGCCTGTTTTTTCCAAAGCCATTTTTTGGGGAAAAATTGGAAAAAAAAGAAGTGTGTAAAATGTTATTTTAAAATGATAAATAATATATCTATGACATGGTATTCAATCTATATAACATGAAGACCTTAATGCAAATCCTGAAATACAATTCAGGTAACACTGTACTTCTCAATGCAGTTCTCAGACAAGAGAAATATACATTTCTGCAACTAAGGGGCACGGCTCCAATTTAGTTTGCTTGTGGGCTCCATCTAGTACCTCCTACAGTTGGGTGATTGTAGTATACAGTAGATTCTGCCCTCCTCTCAGGCCTTAAATGACAGGTTAATGGGTAAATGTGACAAATTAGTTTATCTTGATAACCCTTAAAACATCCTATCAATGTTCCATGAGCTGTACATATAAAAATTACTTCAAGGCTTCCTCGAGAAATCAGACTTTTTGCTAGGGGTTCATCAAAGATAAAAAGGTTGAGAAACCCTGATCTAGAGTTTGGAAACATTTCCACAGTGCAATTTCTGTTGACAGGATGCTGAAATGTGCAGTATAACACAATTACTTTCAATTCATAAGACTACGCCACACTGAATTTTATTTTTTCATTTTTCTGAAAATTTCCATTTTTTCCTGGAAAAAAAATTGTCAGAATTGAACCTCAAAGTAATCTCCACAAAAGAAGGCCTGAGGACGAGTCTGCAACACTACTGACTCCCTGAGTAAGTTACAAGCCTAAATGTTACTTGGGCAGGTGAGGTTATGTACTTCTCCTCCCCTTTGATTTTGGTGGGGGGGAACAAAGATGAGATTCCTGTGGAGTGCTTTTACCCAGCAGACACCATATAGCATACTCCAATATCACACAAGTAAAAAGATTTCAGGACCAGCTCCTGAGATGCCAAGCATTGTCTGGAAAGAATCTGCTTCCCGTGTCAGGCTTGTGAACTTTGAATCATAGGAGCAACAAATTATAAAGCCATTGAGGTCACTGTTCCCCTCTATTGTTTTGCTTTGAACGCCCTGGAGCGTCATCAATAGTGGGAATGGCTGCAACTTCATAATGGGTTGATCTATTGAAGGGCAGCTTAAAAATCTAATGTTGCTGAGGAATCTAGGTCTCCACAGAAAGAAAAAGCTAGATAACTGATGGAGCCCACCAGCATTACATTGTATGCGTTCAATTACCTAGTCTTCCTGTATACAATCTTTGGCCAGATGGGAAGACCTGCCACTGAAATCAGCACTCGTCTCTGAGTAAAGCTGTAGAAGTGCCAAGACAGGCCAAGTCACCCTTGTTTGCATTCTACCAAATGAGCCATGTTGACCTAATCACAGCAACATCTTCTTGAGGAAGAAGAAGACAACAATAAAGAGCCATGGCCATGGCAGTCTAAGACCACTGTTGCCAGTAGAGAACTGTTCTGAGACACCCAGATTCTTTCAATGCCCACTTTTGAGTCCACTCAGGATTACAGCCACTCAAGTGCATGTGTCTCTCAAAGTCTGGAGCTTCTGAAAGAGAGGATTTCTACTATTGTCTAATGCTACCTAGAGGACAATCCAGAAACCGTGAGTACTCTGTGATGAACGGGGATTTTGATATTGCTGCATTTGCTGTTCATCTCTGGAGAATGGTCATGAGAAAGCATGCTCTCTAATTCTCAGAGTGACACAGATCTTGGAAAGCCCAAGCTGCTCAGAATTAGCTATTCCTGCTGCTGATTGATGAGAGAGCTCTGTCACTGTATAGTACTGGTTATTGTTTCCTCAAAACTTGTGCTGTGGCTGAAAAGTGTGTTTTAGTTCCAAATCCCCACAGAAGCTTGCTGCTCTAAATATACTGAGCAAGTGCCAGTACATCAGGATTTCACCTGTATGGTAAAGATTTAGTTGAAGTGTTGTTCTCTTCTATTGCAAGGTTCACTGGAAGATTCTGCTTAAAGGAGACTGTGCTATTCTGCTACCCCTGGATTACAAATACTCTCCCATGCAGAGAGTGAGCGCTCTTCCATTGATTAAAGGGCCCCAATGTTGAGAGTTTTTAAGTTTCATCTCACTGGCCAGTGGTTAGGTAGGACATTTCTGCTCTAGATAGTACTGCTATAGCAAATGTCAATAAGCTGGTAAATCTCATTAACAGTTATTGTTTCATGTGTCAATGTCACCCTAGTCAGTGTGATACTAGTCAGTTTTTGGAGTCTTTGGCAAGTGAATTGTGACTTCTTACTGTGTTATGCAAAGTGGTATCTGTGTTTTATGTACTTTACCTGTGTTAAATCATCTAGTCCTTTTTCAGAGTTTGTCTTCTTCAATAAAACCCATAAAAAATATTCTCAGAGTGTCGAAGTGTTCTGGGTATAATCGGAGGTGTCACCAGATTTAGGTGGGAGCTGAACCTATATATCTAGCCAAGCATCACCCAAGGGTGTGCTACATCTAGATGTAGCTTTGGAAATTATTTATGTAGGCAGTACTATAATAACAAGAGGTGTTTTTACTGCCCTTTTAAAACAACCCAAGATTTGGGGTTGTATTAAAAGGGAGATAATACACCTGTTGGCATTTTATCAACCATATTCATTCCAGGACCATGACTTAAAACGTGCTGAAGCTTCCAACAACCAGGCATCTTTTCAGATGGAGGTCAGTAAAGCCAGATCCTCTTTTTGACTTAAAGGCTCAGTTCACCTTTAGGAACATGTTAAATGATACACCCATATTTAGGGTGTAACATGGTCCCAAGCACCCCACCTTCCATCCCCAGAGCCCCAATTACATCATGCAGGTGTTTTTTGCCCACACAGTCTCTGTCACATTGGAAATTGTCACGGCTGTGCATCGCTCAACCTTTATAGCTGCACCTGTGAAAGGATAAACTACAGGTGTTATCTGCCACCATGGCAGATGGATTTGTAGTTCTCAATGGACTGTGAGTGCAGTCATCATCACACTCATAGTCCATTGCCACTTCCTCCAGTTTTCTAAATGAAAACCTGTACAGAAATACAGACAGAGATCTAAAGGAACAGTCTGCAGGAGCCTGACATTGCACCCACGATCCACTGATTACGAGTGCAATACTTTGCAAGCTCCTGTGGAAACAAAAATAATAAATGCACATTTTTGTTCCTGTAAAAATGTATGCATTTATTTTTTTTCCCTAAAGATGACAGTAGCCTTTAACTCTGTCTTACAGGTTCCTTTTTATTTTCAGGCAGCTCATAGTCAAAAGGCTTGTAAATGTTAAGTTGACATTGTTCTGCTGGAGCAGACATCAATGGCTTTAATCAATAAAACATTCTAATTCTTAATTCTAAGTCAGACCAGTAAAAGTTAAAACATACATAGAGCTATATACTGTATGCTCCTCCCACTCCTAAGTGACAACTCTCTGGATTGGGAAGTGGACACTCAGACACCTATGACTATGATTGTAGAGAGGTAGAGGGAGTATCACGTTTTCTTATACTGTAACTACTGGAAATTTCTCTGTGCTGTAGCAGTGTATTAGGGCGTTAGGATTAACCTGTTTCTTTGGGAGCATCGGCAAAGTACAGACATATTCTAAAAATAATAATATGAGAAACCAATTTATGACCTGTCAAGGAATCAAGTGCCAACATTTTTTTGGTTTTTATCTATCTCCTTTAAACAAGTAGCATGGTACCATTGTCTTGCCAGCTACAGAAAACCAGCCTCATACCAAATGCCACCCATACAGTTTTCTATAACTGTTCTCCAACGTTAACACATACCTGGAACTTTTGGCAGCAGACTTCCATTTGTATTCCTATTCAGAATATCTAATGTTATACAAAGGTAAATGTAGAAATATATGTTAGAAAGATAGGCTATGTAAGGGTTAACCACAACATAACCTGTGTGTTAGATACATTAATATACATTAGAATAGCATACAAAAACAAAATTCTGGGACAACTATTTTAATTAGAAAGTATTAAAAAACATATTGCAGTGACTGATATTACATTGTTAGGAACATGATTATATACAGTTGAAAGAAACAAACAATTACTATTTGTGCTTAAAAGACAATACAATATGTACATTACTCATACGTTTCAATTTATATCAATGTACAAAGGCTCTACTGCCCACATAAAAAAGTTTATTTGTGTTATTCATGCTGGTTCTACAGAAATATCACTTCTTGTAATGGTTGTCATAAGAACACGATTATTCAGTAAAAATGGAAACTGATTTCAGTAGTCCACTTGGTAATAACCATCTACTGAATCATATCTTCTTTTTACCTAACCAAACCAGTAAGTTTGAAGAAATGTAGTTTGTACTTTTTTATTTGTTCTCTACTTTTGAAAAGACATTTACACAGCAACTACTACATAAAAAGGATAGATCTTTCAGGGTTGTATTGGGTAACACTCTATAAAAAGTTGCTGAAATGTGTTGGCTTTAATTAACTGGTTTTATGGATGCAAACTGTGAGATTATGAAAAAGAAACTTCATTTGGAAGTTGAAGGATTTGATTGCTTTGCCTTTACAGTTTTTCTGCTAAGTGGAGCATAAGACAAATTTCATACACAATTATAAAACTGAGATATTACATCAAAAATGATCACTTTATAAATGAAACATGTCCAGTGTAGATACTTAATAACCTGGCTTCCAGCTGAGATTTGAATTGATTTATACTTATTTTGATAATTTTTTAAGATACTTTTTCCTGTGTAGTCTTACTTTCCAAGATAAAAAGCCATCCTTTTCTGCTACAAAAAGGCTCAAGGTAATGCAACTAACGTTTATCTAAACCAAGGAACAAATAAGTTATATTTTTCAGCTTGCCGACCCTTAGATGCTGTGGCTGCTTTACTTTATCAAACTTTTTTTATTCTTTAATTTGGAACCAGTGATCTTTGCTTACAATTTCAGTGCAAGAGTCCACAGGAAGTTACAAGCTCAATAAATTTCTGGAAGGACCAACATGTGTTTTTACACTTATCAAACATATCAAACAGATATAATGAAAATTTTAAATTGTTTATTTACTGGAGCAGAAGGGAGCAAATAAGAGAAATTCCTCGATACACTTAACATACACTATTTTTAATACAGCACAGTCTACAAAGAAAAAATACACATTGATAGTTTATTAATTTAAAACATGTGCATAGATGCATAATTTTGTCTGAGGTTGAGTTGCTGCCTGAAAGTCAGCAATGGAGGTTGTTGGAATATTTATTTTATAGTTTCATCCTCTGTTATTATGGGTTGCAAATCCTTTATTATCTTTCTTATCCCTTCTTGTGCTAGATTATATGCAGTTACTAGAGGTGCATTTGTTTTTTTTTTTGTCTTTGTATTGTAGGATTTTCTGCTTTGGGTTATTAAGGCAGTGTTTACTCTTGTATGGATGCTTTTGTAACCTTGAGATTTATTTCTGTCTTTTGGGTCAGAGCATACAGTATGTGGTGGAATCTGGTTGCCCGGATGTCTATTATGACTTGTTTAATGTGTTGGACTGGAAGCTGGAACTGTGTATATAGTTGCATTGGTCAGTACGGTTTATATTGAGGTGCGTAGTGTGTCATCCCTGATGGATACTGTAATATCTAGGAAGTTAACATGTGTACTTGAATAGTCCTTTTTTAGTTTAATTAATGGGTGAAACATATTAGAAAACCATGCAGCCAAATAAATCCATTAAAATGTGTCACACGTGCAAAAAGGGCCTTCAAAATTATAGGATCACACAGCAGTAATACTGTATACTTCATTTAATGCAAAAAATGCAACCAAGGAGCTTCCATTGGCAAAACAGAGCACAAATTACAGGAAAAGAATGAATTTACACAGATACACCATTAAAGAACATAAAGATTATTACTGTACATCCAAAGGATACAACCTTCTATTTTTGAACCGATCATGTTGCTGACCTTGCTTAACCTGGCCACCCTTGAATTATACCTGTAATGACTTAGATTGTAAGCTCTAACAAGCAGGGCCCTCTGTTTCCTATTGTACCAAATTGTATTGTAACTGTAATGTCTACCTTCATTTTGTAAAGTGCTGTTGGCGCTATTTAAATCCTGTATAATAATATTAATAATAATTACTTGCTTTTTAGCTTTGATGTACCTTTGTCCTTGCTCTCTGCTAAAAGCTGTGACCATTGATTTATCATATACCTTGGCACCATTTATGTCCATTTAGTTGTAACCCTTGCATGTGAAACAAGCACTCTATGGCATAACCGCTATGTTACTTAAAGTGGCTCTAAAGGCTAAAGTTTTTCTACCTTCATGCATTCTATGCATGAAGGTAAAACACCTTCTCTGTGCAGCATCCCCCCATGCTCCCCCTAATATTCACCTAAGCCCCCATTCGATCCAGTGATGTGTACTGGAGTCTCAGCTATCCCGGGACTCCCTCTCCTCATTGGCTGAGACAGACACGGAAGCCATTGTCTCCCACTGCTGTTGATCACAGCCAGTGAGCCAATGAGAAGAGAGAGGGGGAAGAGCCAAGCCACAGCTCTGTGTGTGAATGGATACATGGAGCAGTGGGTGCCTCCCATTGCAAACTGCTTGCTGTGGGGTCACCCGACAGGAGCACTGGTGGGGACCTGAGCAGAGGAGGATCCAGGCTGCTCTGTGCAAAACCACTGCAGAGAGCAGGTAAGTATAGGCATGTTTGTTATTTAAAAAAAAATAAGCCTTTAGAATCATTTTAATATAATCACTGAATTACTCTTGAATGACTGACCACTTTACACTACTGTAATCTTCACATATAGTATGTATCGTATCTGAGGACACCTAATTACTAGACCATGCCCATAACATAGTGTTCACGAAAATGTTAAAATCTCTTTACGAAAAAGAGAGGTAACAACGAAACAGTGGTTAGAGATGCAGGAGTGGTTAGACATTCTGAACTAGTGCCTGTACCTTACTTAAGGCTCTAGGTTTGGTGTCCTTTGTGTTTTGGTGTACTACATGCTGAGAAGGTAGAGAACAAAGAAGGAGATTTCTTAAAATTGGTGCACACAGAATCTGGTGCAGCTGCGCATAGTAACCAATCAGCTTCTAGCATCAACTTGTTCAATAAAGCTTTAACAATAAAACCTAGAAGCTGATTGGTTACTATGCACAACTACACCAGATTCTGTGTGCACCAGAAAATCTCCCCCATAATATCCATAATTATTTATATATACTGTATAATATTTGTCATTCTGTCAGATGAACTGTTAACAATGAATACATCCTCATCACACACTAATGTCAGTTTGTCTATCAAATAATCAAGGAACAACTTGATCTTCTCTTGCCAAATGTAAGGGAACATTTCATTAAAGTAAGGAACCATTGACCACTAATGTAAGTTGCCATGTCCCCCTATGTTCACCAGCCACCATGTAAGGAAATCTTTCTCCTCTAATCAACAATGTAAGTACCCTTTAACCATGGACCATAAAGGTATGTGATTTTTTTCAGCCCCTGATTCATGTGCTACTTATTAGATCCAGGGCAGTGACTAACTGAATATGCTTAGTTTCATTAGCCCAAGTTTATGTAAAAAGATATGCATAGTTGATTCTACAGAAGCAATTGTATAATATGAGAGCAACCATGGAAAGATATTTAAAACATATATGAATGAGGTAGCCCTAGTAAATGCTTGGAGCTGGTGAGGCTGGAGGGATTGTTCAGGGACTGCACAAACAATTTGGTTAGTTTATGGCTTGCATTATACACATATTAATTTCTGAATGTATGTTACTATGTTATTTAGTCTCATTAGGGCCATATTTTAATTAGGATCTATTATTATTTTCAGGTTACAATTCAAGTTATTACATTTGTCTGAGGTTCTTGTATATTGATAATAAATTAGATCTTGCCTGACATTAATTTGTATACATTCAATACTATTAGCTACTGGGTATTTGGCTTTAACCATGACCATGAGGAGGGGATATTGTATTGATATTGTATTAATCTGCAGATATTGGGGTATTTTTGGACCCCAGAAACATGTTAGTTACTCTTTGGGTTGTCAACCGGACTTTAATAGAATAAAAGGTATCTGAACCCTCTCAGCAGTGGTGTGGCACTTCATTTTCCATTTTTGTTCCATTACACTATCCCGTAAATGCTTGACAGACATGTACCAGCCACATAGAATAAGTGTTTTTGTCTTATATGCAGGCTTTGGCTCACTCTATAATCTTGGCATCATTTGAAGTGCATGCACTTAGTTTATGCTCCCTGGTAGGGTGTGCATGCGTCCATCATAGCTGTTTACATTTACATAATGCTAATGCCCATCCTCCTGCATGAACAAACTCAAGCTTTGACTTTTTCCAACCTTCTGACCATTATGCTTATGCTCATAATATAGTTAGACTTAATTTAAATGTATTTTTCCTGTGTTTTGATCTTGTCTTCATCACTAACCTGAAACGTATGAGTTATAGTTGTCTGTGCTTTCTTGGCACCTGTTTTAAATTTGGCATTTTGTTTCAGTTCAGCTTTTCATACTAGTGTTGTGGCGTCAACTCTGTATTACCACTTTGTTTAGGTATTTTTGGAATCCAGCTTCATACCCAGTCAGGTATAGTAGTCCCATTAATTGCAGCCATGGGAATCCCAGTTAAGGTGAAATGTATCAATCTTTCTTAAACAAGGAAAACAAGACCATGGCTGTAGTGGCTATTACGTCTGAACTGAGAGCTGTTTTTTGTTACATTCAAGTAAAAAGCTAACTGAATATAGCCCAAACCTTTTTTTTCAAATAAACCTGAGGCTACAATAGTTTAAATTATTTTTTAGTCTTGCCAGTTAAATTTTTGTAGTTTTATATATGACTTATCCTGAAGCTTTAATAGTAAGGGCCAATTAACATTGGAACGCACATGTCCCCATGCAATTCCTTCTTGTTCAGTTTTGACAGCCCATTCATTTGAATGGACAGCAAAATACAGTGGAACACAGAAAAAGTAGTCCAAGCACTCATTTTTAAAAAGGCACTACACCAAACTGCATGGCACTGCGGAATTCATGCAAATTGGTGGCCGAAAATGCACTGCATAGGTGAGATGCATTTGGGGTGCCCTTAACAATTTATTGGCTATCGCATGCAGCTCACAAAGGTAGCGTGGTCACCAGTTTTAAAGCGTTAAAGGACTGCTTAGAGAAATATAACACCTAGAACAGGTACAGCATTTAATTGATTTTTATCTATGCAGTCTGGAAAACTGTTTTACAGTATAACAAGTATTCTATACGTGTAAAGTTTCAAAGAACAATAACTGCTTTTTGACCACTATTTATCCTTTTTTCCCTTCTTCATGGCTCTCAAACAATATCAGATTTTACCATGTACCCTCTACAGCATTTTCTTCATTTTTTGCACACGTGTTAAAGAGCATGTAAACCCAACATTTCATATTACCAAAACGTGCCTGCTGTGCCATGTGCTTGTAGAAAAAAGTATCCTGTTCTCTTTGCATTGCTTCCTTTGTGTGAAATATGTGGTATTCCTGCCAGTCCCTCTGCTTTCCTATTAAAAACTGACTATACTAGGCATGAAAACACAGCATGGTCAGTTCTATAGCTATGATGGGTGCACAGGGAAGTTCAGTGTTCTGCTGTTTCTCCTTCCCCAGATTTCTGTCCTCAGCTGCATAGGAAGTGAGATTATGTATAAAACAGGGAAAAATGTATTTGTAATTTTTTTTATATGTATACACAAATGTTTTGCCCTTCATTTCTATTTTAAATTGAATGGGTTGTTTTACAAGGTAACAATTTACATATACTTTAAAATCAATTGTTTTGGCTATAAAACTAGTTACCCCCCCCCCCCCTCCTTCCCTGAACATTCTATATTTTCTGAATGCAGAGGCCTTGTAGAATATTGTATGTTGCACTATATTTGTGCAACTGTTTATCACATATATTTCCAATATATATTTCCAGGGAAAATTAAACTGCAGGTAATGTGCACGCAAACACAAATGAATCCCCATTTTTTTGTACAAAATAAAAGATGAAGTGGTATTGAGTAAATAGTGTGATAGGTAGCAGGTGCATAGCTCCCTGAGATGAGTACACTTTCAGGCACAGATACCAGTCCAGTGACATAGTGACAAAACAGTGCTTCATTTATTGGTGCTGTTTACAAGTCTATTTACAGGTGCTGTACAGTGTTCCACAAAAAATAAACCGTGCATAAACTCCAAAACAAAACCCTAGCCATGTCTTGGCACTAACTACACAGAATGAAAATCCTGAATATTAGCCTGTTCAAGCCTAACACGTGCCAGTCTCCACATACACAGTTTGCAGTTTGTTTGTTTTTCACCAACCTTGCAGCTTTCACAGACATGACTGGTCTTTTCCCAAGGTTCTCAACCACTGACTCTGAGTTTAAGGTGAACCTAAACTGGCAAAAAGAAGAGGTGGGAAATCCAAACTGAACAGGGAATCAGAGGTCTCTAAAAGTGTATAAGAGGACCCTGGGAGATGTGTAAACCCCAAATAAGTCTTTTCCAGGCTCCCTCTGAGACACTGTGCGACAATAGATAAAAATAGATATGGAAAAAAGAAAGATCAGAGAAGAAAAAAAAATATTAAGCTGCCCCACCTTGATATGGCATTTTTAGATATAAAACATTGATCCTATAGTCATTACCATGCGTCATCCTTGGAAAAGAAACCTCTCCCAGTTCCATAAGAGTTTGGTACTCAAGAGTTTGTAAGAAATCATACCATTGGAGCCACTTCAAGCTAAAGTTAACACGAGTCCCTTCTCAGTGGCCAGTTCCAACTGGAGCAGTTGAAGGCTCTGAGTGAAGAACCTCCTTCCAAAAAGGGCTCACCATTTCACAAGTAAAACATTTACCAAAACATGTAGCAGGTCCCCAATGGCCTTCCCACATTTTACACAGACAGGCTGGTATATAATAACACCTAGTGAGGATTTTAAAGCCAAGATCCTAATATCTAGAACAAATTGATGTTTTATAAGAAAAAGAAATGTTTCATGTTACATATATATTTAGCACATCTGTGCATGACTCTGCCCTCAAACAAGGAATACATACATGTTCTATCCGCCAACACAGCTGAGGGACTATGCACATTACACTGGCTCCGCTCTGTTCTCCAACTGCACTGCTTCTAGTCCCATAATCTAATCTTCATACAGACTTGCGCTCAGGGGGTAACATTGATAGAGCCTATGCTCTTATTAAATGCACATTGATCATTAGAACAATATTGCTGCATTTACTACAAAAGGTGAACTACCACTTTAATATAAAATAAAAAACAAACAACTCTTCTCATTATACTACCTCATATATTTTACTCTCTGATGCAAATCCCTGTTCAAAATGAATGAAAATTAAAATTTTAAGAGTGCTAGACTAACATCTTTAATTAAATTAAATCTTTACAATGTGAATATATTTTGTCAAGCACCTTTGTTAATATTACACAACTTAAATCTGACATATTTGGTGCTTAATGAAATCAAGAAAGGAAATGGTATTAAGCATCAAAAGAAAAAAAATATTAAAAATTATAAAAAAAACTGTTCAGAATTTCAAAGTAAAAAGACTAAAGAACACTTGTTTGAAATAATAGTACAAAGTGGCATTAAGGTTTCTGCATAGTCTTCCAGAGTCTTTGGCTTTGTGTTGGTATTTGCTTTTATTTTAGCACTGAAGAATACTTGAGATTACGCATAGAAATTGTTAGCACTCGTATAATAAGTATACCACAAGCAGTCCAGCATACAATGTTCCTTTCTTGTACATAGGAATTCATGCCGTTGTATATTCTGCATCAAGTAATGTTTTATTATAATCATTAAAACTGTAATTTTATCAAATCATATGAACACCTTTTTACAATATTATGAATATATTTTGGCTCAGCTCTTAGCATTTCAATTATAATGATAAAAGTTAAACATCTGGACAATCTGACTTGGGTGAATTTGGAATCCAGAAAGACATTTTATGATATTTATTGTGAGAGAACACATGAAAATGTTATGCAATAGGGTTGATTTACTCAAACTGGAGGGTGCAAAATCTGGTGCAGCTGTGCATGGTAGCCAATCAGCTTCTAATTTCAGCTTTTTCAATTAAGCTTTGACCATAAAACCTGGAAGCTGGTTGGTTTCTAAGCAGAGCTGCACTCTCTAAGAAATTTTGCACTCACCTGTTTTAGTAAAGCAACCCCAATGTAATGTAAAAAAAAAAAAAAAAGAAATAGCACTAAAGAGGAAAAAAAAACTAGGTATGCTTATTGAAGTGTTGTACTAAGCAACAGTTTGCAACTGAGGGAGGGGGGACTAAGATATTTCAAGGGGGCAATGAAACAGACAGACAGATGAAAATTATGTAATGGGGGGGCAATTGGGTCACAGAAATACAAAATGTATTATATGGCAAAGGCTGTCTGATGCCAGAAAATGCACTAACTACTATCTCTTGTCTGTAAACTGAAGCTATACACAAACATTAGCATTATTGGACATTGGGAATTTTCCCAGTTTTTTTCTTTGACAGCAAATATTATTTGTATGTGAGTTATTTACTCTAGCTGCATAATCATATGGAATAATATTCACTTCTGTGGCTTGCTGGATAAAGCTATTTGATTTAGCAGAAAGTGGATCCATTTGCAGTGAATGCTGCTGTTTTACATTGCAAGAACTACTCATGGAAGTATACAGCTATACAGAAGCCAAAACAACTTTTCAGGGAGAGAATTCCGGGTAAACAGAGCAATTCCAGCAATTTTCCAGAGCTTTGGGAGAAGAAAAAAACTTTTCAGAATATTTCTGTTGTGCATTTGTTAATACACAGCTTGAACATAGTAAACGGAAGTCATCTTCATTTATCACTTACTGAAATGGGAAATGACATATAAAAAATTGCATCTGTTCACCAAGCCAAGATCATATTAATCAACTCATAAATTATGTAAAAGTAAAATTTTGTATGCAGCTGTGCGTTGTAAATTGTATTACTAAAATTATTATAAACATCTATTGTATTTTCAAGCCAACTGTGCAAGTTGCAGTTATTTTTCCCGGCAATGGAACATTGTGAAGGAGGCCAAAGGAGAAAAACAAAGTTGAAAGAGTGAAAAAAAGTTGACAAATACTGCACTAGAAAGCTGGAATTTTGAATGCCAAACATTTCATACAGGTTTGTGCTTGCACTTGCATGTGCTTGCATGTTTATCATAGGGAGGTTATAGAAAATAGCATTTGGAGCACAATATCTAATTTACTCTAAAGCCTCCTCTAGTGCCCCAACCACCAATTGGCACAAGTAGTTGTTTTGAAGTGTAAGTTACATTTTCTTGCAGATAAAAGAATTTGCATTTTTAACATAAGGGCTTCTATCAGCAGGGACTGTATGCTCATAGCACAAGGGAATACCAACTATTACAGTCTGCATGCAAATTAAAAGGCCAGTAGAAAAATAAAACTGATCAGATCAAAGCTGCAGCATGGGCTCATTGTTGGTTGCTTTTAAAGTATCTCAACTGGAAAAATTATGTTAATGAAAGAGTTCATGCAACTTTGCTTTAAAATTTATTATATCACTATATTCTCTCTTTTCTCTAATGTACAATAAAGTTAATACGTGTTGATATTGCCACTTCCCAATGTTGATAGCATTTCCTTGCAAATGGCTGATCCCCCCAACATTGTTGGTACCCGGATGCTGAGCTGCTTCATTAGCTATGGGGAATCCCTATCTTCATCAGCTCCTTTTTTCCCTAGCTTATTCACTATCAAAGTTTAGTGAGCTCTGGTATTCCCTCCTATACATTGCCATTCTGTAGTGGTCAAAGAGAACCAGGAGGCTGAAGTGATAAAGTCAGCCCACAAAAAAAGTTCCCCCCACTGCTTACTGTGCTGATACTTGAAATGGCAGGACAGCAATCAAGTGACTGCAAGTAAAAAGATAACAAAAGATAATGGAATGAGGAATGGAATAAAGAATATGCAAACCCAACATTTTACATTCCTGATATGTGCCTGCTGTAACATGTACCTGTATGAAAAAGTATCCTGTTCTCTTTGTATCGCTTCCATTGTGTGAAATCCCTGGTGTTTCTGCTAGTCTCTCTGCTTTCCTATCAAAAACTTGACTACACTAAGCATAAGAGCACAGCGTGGTCAGTTCTATAGCTGTGCTGGGAACTCAGTGCGCTCTCTTTCAGTGATTAGACGTCTCCTGACATACCTCCCCCTGCACAGCCATTCACTGGGAAGATCAGTGTGCTGCTGTTTCTCCACCCTCACCTCTCTATGGAGCTGAGCACATAGAGTGTGTGATCAAGTATAAAATGGGGAAAAAAGATATGTTGGTATAATGTTTTTATATCTATACACAGTGTTTTCCCTTTCATTTCTACTTTAACCACTTCCCGTCTGGCCCATGTACATGAACGGCCAGACAGGAGCAGTGCAGGAGTGGGAGACCGTTTATAAACGCCCTCCACATTTACTGCCTGTTCGCACTCCCTGGACACTGCGGAACACTGATCGCTGTACAGGACCTCTGTGTGAGGTCCCGATCATGTGATCACTGATTGGCCAATCAGTGATCACATGAACAGTAGTAAACAAGATGTCACTTCTGACATCAGTGCTTGCTACTTGTGAAATCTGTGAATGATCACAGAGGTCACATGGTACAAGGCTATTCACAACAGCCTTGTACTATGTGACAATCTGTGAAAAATCACAGCTCTCACAGTATTTCTCAATGGCTGCAAGAACGCAGCCAGAGAAAAATAGAAATTGTTGCCTTTACAGTCTTTATGGGTGTAAAAGCAATCAGTGTAAAAAAAGAAAAAAAAAATCTTCGTCACCCCCCACAAGTAGTAGTGTCACTATGGTGACAATGTACTGCTAGGATGACGGTATGAAAAAAAAACTTAAATAATAATATAAAAAAATAAAAATGTAAAAAAATCTTTTTTTAAATGATAATTTTTGGTTATAAATTTGGGTTACTTTTTTTTTTACGAAAAAGATAACTGAATACATTTTGGCCAAGATTTATGATGAAAGATTATTTATCTGCAAAAGTTTATAAGAAAGACATTTTTTTCAAAATTTTTGGACTTTTTCATTTATATAGCAAAACAATAAAAATCCCAAAATAAAGTTTAATCTGTCTCAAAAAAATGCTAAAAAAATTATATGGGTACAGTGTTGTATGACTGTCATTCAAAGTGTGATGGCACTGAAAGCTGAAAATTGGCCTGGACAGGAAGGGGGTGAAAGTGTCCGGACTTGAAGTGGTTAAACTGAATATTTTTTTTTTTACTTTTATTATAAAAAAAAATAACCCATATTGCACCCTTAATTTAAAGCAACTATAAAACATCTCTGATCTGCAAATTCAAAACTTCAAAGAATAGTTCAGTGCAAGGCCAATCCTTATTTTAGTTACAACGAATTATTGTATTCCTTTGAAAGTCTGTAATTCTGAAGGAAGCTTAAAGGCTAAATTCACCCTTACGAAAAAAAATTAAAAGGTAAAAAACGTGCATTTTTTTTCCCAGGAGCCTGCAGAGTGCTTCACCTGCCATCAGTGGATCAGGGGTGCAATGCTAGGCTCTTGTAAACCCTTCCTACAACTCTCTGCCATTACCTCTATATGATGTTACTGAGCTGTAGAAATTGCCAGTGGACTATGAGTGCGATAATCAGCATACTTGTAGTCTATTGAGAACTACAAGTCTGTTTGCTGCAGTGGAAGATGAGACTTGTAGTCTATTCATTCACAGATCTCTGTGAATGAATGATGCAGCTGTGTGGGTGGAGCCCTGTGCAGCTGCATTGCATTTAAATGTGACAGCATCTTAAGGGAAGAAGGATCCCTGTAAGCTGTCATGGGGGACTTGGGCTCAGTAAAGAGCTGGCATGCTTAGCAACATGTTAAATGTTATGCCTTAAACATGGATGTAACATGTAACATGTTGCTAAAGGTGGAGATAGCCTTCAAACAAATATACAATTGCATAGATGTTCTAATGTTGCTTGAGGGAGTTTTTTACTTATATTATTTTATTGCAGATTTGCTTGTCTGGCACACTACTCACTATAGAAACATGTTTGTTGTACAGTTCAGGGCCATTGAGCAGTTGTTATAATACTTACTTTTGTTAATATTTGAAGAATGCACTTCCATAAAGCATAAAGTATTGTATTTGCCATAAATTACAGTGCTTTTTGATGTGACTTTTTACCTGATTACTATTTAAGATTTTTGTTATGATATTAAAACAGACCTGAACTCAAAATGTGAAGGTTTCCAATGCTATAGAGAACATTTAGAAGTGTTGTGTTCCTAAACATATGCTGAAAATGGTGAGGTTAATTTACCAAACAATCTTGAGTGGATATTCACCTCAGTTACCCATAATGTGCAGGTGAAGTAAATAAACAAAAATTGTTTTTTCATATGATTTCCCTCCGGATATGCAACCAAGTGAGGGGCCAGAATCCTGGTTTGCAGCCTAGCTTTGGTGTGGTTAGTAAATCAAGGCAGGTTCATTCTGTGTAATATTAACAATTTTGATAATGTAATATAAGTGATAATAATAATAATCATCATATAAATGAAGTCTAATCAGAAAGGCTGTAATATTTGCTGCTTGGGAACTTAAACCCAGTTAAAAAAACAAAACGGACTAAGTCATGGGGTTTGTTGACCTAGTTACTGATGGATCACAGGGCCATTTAACGAAAAATGTCCATCTGTTTTCTTTAACACCCTTCCCCTCATGGTGGAGGCAGGCATTGTGATCATGTGACCGCTGTGATTGGCTGTCACAGAAGTCACATGATCACAAAATTCCAGATCACAAGTATGCATCAGGAGCTTTCCTTTTCCCATTACTTTGCTGGGAGCATGCAGGGAGCATGCTCTCAGAGATGCATACATGTGGCTTCTTGGTGTTAAAGCCCACCCATTGATAGGACATGTATATGGCGGCGGGAACTGGTTAACAGTAAGTGCTGTATTGTCTTATATACCTATGTAATGAGACATTGGCTCCCATTCATGAATCATAGTTGTGCAGACATCTTTCCCTCATGCATGGTGTAATCCCTTTAGACATGTATTCATTTCTAGTGACCTAGGCAGAGACTGACCTCCAAACATGCCTCTTACTTCATTAAGTGCATAGTTGCCAAAATTTCAAATACATTTCCAGGGACGCCTTTTTCTCTGCGCATCCAGCAATCCATTGTAGGCAGAGAATGTACTTGTAATTAGGAGCAGGGCATTCATTTAAATGAGTGTGGTTCTGTGAGAGGCATAGTGTTAAGCTAATGACACACTTTAATAGAGGAGAATTGTAGTTATTAAAACTAAAGAAAAACAAAAGTAAGCAAAAATAAGAACAAAAAACAGGTAGAAACAGTAAACATGTAACTACTAATCCCTAGGTTTTAGAGGAGAACTGCAGACAATAACTGGGTTTATAATCGTTCTTCACAGTAAAGAATGTATCTGAGCACCACAAACTGAAAATGCTATTTTAATTAATATTTAATATTCAAAGCAAATTCACCCTTCTATCCATGTATTCTTGCTTTATTTTGTTGATAAATCTCTTTGAAAAACACCTCTTAGCACTTCTAGGGCAGGTAATTTATGTAGCATTTAGTTCATCAATTCCATTTGCCCTTAACTCAGACATGCAGGCAGGAGGGTGTGCTTAGCTGAAAAACCCCCTACTTCTCTCCTCCAGATGAATACAAAAAAAAAATACCCAGGAAGACTTCTGGAATGTATGACATAATTTTGGCCTAGGCAAGAAACAAGGAAGAAACCAAATAGATGTAAAAAAAAGTTTAAAACAAGTAAATATAATATACCTTCCTAAAGAGTTTAGTTCTACTTTAACTCCTTCCCCCTGGCCAAATGGCAGGTGGGCCTTAACGCCGAGAGGCCACGTATATGCATACCCAAAGAAAAATAGAACTGTCCCGCTGCCTTTTCCCCCGGTAATTGCAGTGCAAAATAGTTAAAAAATGCCCCCCCACTGGAATACCTTCCTTCAGTGCCCCCCCCACCTCACTGATCCCTGGCCCCCCCTCCCCAGGCAGTTCTGCTAGTTGGCCTTCCCCCCACCCATCCTGCTGGCTGCAGCTGCTACCTGAGACTAGGGAGACCTGTCAGTGACAGATCACAATCAGAATGGAGAGTGGGGGGGCTAGTAAACTTGTGTTTAAGAGTCCCTTTACTTTCATGAAAGAACAAAGTGATCTGTAGTGATCACTCTTTTCATTCATCAGTGACACATAGTAAACTGTGTTTACTATGTGTCAGTTTGTGAATGAATAGGAGTCTCTATAAGGACTCCTATCTTAATTAATTACAGTGCAGCTCAGGTTGCAGAAAAAGGGACTGTCTTCAGTCCCTCTATATTTCTCAAAAAAGAGACATTAGGGGTCTGTTTAGACCCCTAATATCTCTCCAAAGCCTCCCCCATAAGAAATATTTAAAATATAAACAAAATTACAATTGTAAAAAATAGTAAAAATAAAATCCTAGTAAGAGTAGATTTAGACATGCATATAAATCTCCCTTGCTGCTGAAGCCTGATCCATGTTCAGATCGTGCTCTAGAGGCTACTGATTCAATGCCTCCTCACCATGTCCCCAAACGTACACTGTCTGCATTTGGAGCCATGCACCTAGACCTGCATGGATGTCAGATCCATCATTGCAGTTGCTGCGTCCCAATTGACATGAATAGGTCTGCCTGCACAGGGATGCACAGAACACCTGTGAATCCCCATGTGGGTAAACACAGCTCTCCATGGGAATATGCTTTAATAAACCCATGTGAAGAAGGCCTTAGTAGGAATGTAGCAGGAATTCTGTAAGTTATGTTGTGTTTATATGTGCAAATAAGGATTTTAGTGCTTTTTTGTGAAAATAGCAACTTGATAAACATTTGCGCAAATATCATGGGGCCTTGAAAACCAGTAGCACTTTCTATTATTATTCTACAGGCTATGAGCTTTCAGAAAATATATGGTTTAGGGTCTTTTACATTCAGATTTTTTGAGACATTTGATTACAGTTTTGAATGTATTCGATTTTCACCATTTCGTAAAAAGGTTCAATTTAAAATGTGCAAATATTTGTTATTTATTAACTCAATACAGGTTAAGCTTTTATACTTAGTATGAATTTAGTGGGGATTTTGTTGTGTTTGTATCTGCTTATAATGTTTTTAATGTATTTTTAGCAAAAACATTGTTTTGATAAACATTTTTGCAATTATTGCAGGGCCTTAGAGATCAGTAACACCTTCTTTTTATTCTACTGGTCATGTGCTTTAAGAAAATATATGGTTTTGGGGGTCTTTTATAAACTCTGAAAGCTGTAGGAGAAAAATGAAAACCCCCTGATTCTACTGGTCATGTGCCTTAAGAAAATATATGGTTTGGGGGGTCTTCTACAAACTCTGAAAGCTGTAAGGGAAAATTAAAGAACCAATGGAAAAATTGCAAAAATGGTCAGAGAGAAGGCCCTGGCAGCAAAAGGGTTAAAGGGCAGGCAGGGAGGCGCCAGCACAAAGGGGTTAAGTACTGAAGCTGTCCTATGCATATAGTTTACTGTACCTGTTGTATTAGTGCTTGCTCTGGTGTAAACAGTAGTACCAAGTATAATAAGTATTCAAGCTTAGTGGCAAACTATTTGTAAACCCCATAACACCCCCATACATCACAATTATTTTCAGTAGCAATAGTTAAATTAAATAAATACTAAATAATAATAACAGGCAGAATAAAACCATAGACAGAGATTTTCTTTATCTGAACTGTCAAAAAAGTACCCATTTCAGAGCTTGCAATTTTGGGTGCAGTCAAAATAATTTAAAGAACTGTTTTTGTAGGTATGATGTGCAGTTTGGAAGGAATGGTGGTGGGCAGGATGTGCAGGAGATGAAGGTAGGACAGCAACCAGCATGTACAGGGGAGAAATGCAGAGGGTATGACAGTTGGTAAAATGTGCAGGAGAGATTTTTGGGGAATATGACAGTAGGCAGTATGTGCAGGAGAAAAGTATTTTGGACACAAAAGCTGGAGTATGTGCTGGAGAGAAGTGCTGATATGATGCTAGGAGGTATGTGCAGAAACAATGTGGAAGGTGTAATGGTGAGCAGTATGTGCAGCAGAGAAATGCACAGGAGAGGAGAAATCTGTGTACAGGAAAGGAATGAGGAGTGTATAATGGTGTGTGTATGAAAAGAGTGTGGAGTGCATGATGGCAGGAAAGGAGTGGAAAGAGTATGACAGTATATGCAAAAAAGGAGTGCAGAGGGTACGATGGTGGCTATTATGTACACGAAAAGAGGGTATGATGACAAAGAGTATGTGCAGGAGAGGAGTGTTTAATTGTGGCCAGTATGACATGCTGGTAGGTTAATTGGATTCTGTCGAAATTGGCCCTAGTAGGTCTATGTATGTAAGTTAGGGACCTTAGATTGTGCGTCCCTTGAGAGTTAGGGAGCGATATGAATGTACAATATACTGTATATATAAAGCACTGTGTAAATTGACGGTGCTATATACGTACCTGAAATAAATAAATGAAATATATGCAGGATTGTATAACTTCAAGCAGTATACAGGAGAAGAGTGTGGAGAGTATGGTGGCAGCCACTATACAGTATGCAGGAGAGCAGTAGGGAAGGTATGAAGTCACGAGTGCGGATGATATGAAGGTGGGCAGTATCTGCAGAAGAAGAGTACAGAGAGTAAGCACAATCACATTGTACTGTGTTACCAGCTCTAGGTTTTATTGCTGACTCTCTCAGAAAGAAATGTCTTCATAAATTTAGGCCAAAATGTATTCTGCTACATATTTTTGGTAAAAAATCCCAATAAGCGTATATTAATTTGTGTGAGATGTATAGTATCTACAAACTATGGGATATATACTAGAATTTGTATTTTTTTATACTAGCTATGGCGGCGATTAGCAACTTATAGTGGGGCTCTGATATTATAGTGGGCAATCTGACACTGACGTTGTGTGAAAACTGTCTAAATGACACTGACATTACCAGTTACATTAATAAAGTGATTAGTGCTAATAATATACACTGACACTGTGCTTATGACACTGGCTGGGAAGGGGTTAACATCTAGTGGCATTCAAAGGGTTAACTGTGTGCCTACCAAGTGTAAAGTGTTTACTGTGTGAAAGAGCAGGGCCCTCGATCCCCTCATGTTTTGCATTGTATTGGTATTGTTCTGTCACATGTTCTGTCCCCTGTTGTAATGTACAGCGCTGAGCGAACCATTGGCGCTTTATAAATACTGTATAATAATAATAACAATTGTTAGCAACCGCCTGGCGGTACCTCTAGCAGCCCACAGGACAGGATTCCCCAGAGCGCGGAGTCTAAGCCCCAGCCTGCTTGTTCACCAGGGCCCCGGATGGTGGGGATGGAGTTGAAGCAGACTGGAACCAGGTCGCGGCCCCTGAGTACACCCGTCTGTGGTAGAGGAATCCGCTGGGGGTCTGTGCAGGTGGAGAGCCTGACGTGAAGAGGCAGAAGGCGGAAGCAGGGATGGCTGGATCCGTGCCGGATGGATGGACGGATGAGCGTGGTCAGACGGGCCAGGTCGGTAACAGAGAGGTCAGCGTAGTACAAGGCAGCAGGCAGAAGAATAGTCAGGTAACTCGCCGGGGTCGGTACCAGTAGTTCAGATCAGGTAGGGATATCCAAAGAGAGGTCAAACTTAGCCAGGGGTCAGAGCAGGAGAAGTCAGCAGAGGTCAGGTCCAGGCAGGTCAGCAACGAATCTTCATCAACAGAATACAGGAACACAAGAATAAGATCAGACCATATGGCAACTTGTGTCTGTGCAGGGCTGGTTTAAGTAGCCTGCCCTGCACCTGACAGGCGCAGCCTAGGTCCTAGTGCCTGCCCAGCACCGTCATAGGCGACGGGTGCGCCTGGGTCCTAGTGCCCTGCTGCCTGCATGTCTTGACAGACACCTACGCATGTGCAGATCCATGCGTCGCGATGGTCCCTGACAATAATACTGTGTGCTAATTTTACTAATTGTACTGTGTGCTTCATGCACAGGCAATCAGAGAAGAACTGTCTCCTCTGAGAATGCCAGAGAGCTGATCAGCGGTCATATACCGCTGCATAATAAACAGACACCTCTGTCTTTTATAGAGGAGATAAGAAAAGTTACTTTGCCTTGCCTAGCTGGAGAGAACTGGAAAGCTATAAAATTTACAGCCACTAAAACGTCATACAGTTTATTCAAGATTGCTTTGATTAAAACAACAGAAATTATTTTTACTGTTGAAAGTGGTCATTCAAAGTGTATTGTTCCCCATTGTTCTGCTTACATTTATTGGGCTCTAATACCTGTCCCCAGCCCCATCTAAGCATTATACTTACCTGTCATTGCTGTTCTGAGATGTTCACTTTGCAGCGTACACAGCACTGCACAGCTTCCTCTATAAATTCACTGCTAGATCTCGCTCCTCCCAAGCATATATGCCATGATTAGGATTTAGAGCACATTGAACATGGCAAATTAAGGACAGTTTGCATTATTTAAGTGCCAAGTATGCAATTTCAGTGCACTGGGACAATACTTGAGTCCAGAGGTCCCTCATTATTTTAAGGGGGAGATTTACTAAAACTGGTACGTGGTAGTCAATCAGCATCTAACTTCAGCGTGTTCAATTAACAAAACCTAGAAATCTGTTTCTATGCAGAGCTGCATCAGATTTTGCACTCCCCAGCTTTGGTAAATACCCCCTATGTGTCAATCTGAAGCTGATCTGAAAGTATAGTTGACATTCTAAATCCAACTCTGGCTAGTTTTCTGTATTTCATTTGTGGTTCTGACAACTGTCTGCTCTCTGTTACTTCAATGTGTTTTCCACCAATCTCAAGATATATTTAAAGTCAAAACTTTTGTTAAGTTTTTTTATAGATTGTGGAAATATTGAAATCATAGTTAGATGTTAATTTCTGCCTGTGTTCTCACTGCGGAAGTCCATTCTCTTTGTCCTGGTGAGAATTATCAATGTCACATAAAGTTATTGAAAATCCAAAATGTTACAGTTGTTATTGGTAGAAGAACTGATCGGGACATCTTCCAGTGGGGAAACTGTTAGTGTCAGCTGTCTAATATTTGCATTTACTGCTGTTTCTATGGAACAAGTGGAGAAAAGAAATCAAAAACTTTTGTTTTTGCATATACTGTATTACCTGCCTATACTACATCTTTGATAAACTGAATGCTTCCTAAACACACATGGAAATCCTGTATGTTGGTTGAAGACCCTGTGCGTTGGTTGATCTTACACCTACTTCAGATGACTCGTGTGTTACGGTGACAAGTTACATGAAGTATGATAAACTCATTTCAACCACAGAATGAATTGTTATTATTATATATAAAACAGTATTTTATTTTTCCATTAACTCCCCTCAAAGTAATATCCAAGTTACATAATCATGTAATTTGAATTATAGCAAAAGTCAATTCCAAGGTGTCAAAATCAAGTACTCTTAATCTATGTGATCAGATATATTGCTGCAAAAATGTTCAAAGTACATTTGCATGTACTTTCAAATCAAATGTCTTCTTGTTTGACACAATAGCTCCCCTGGGCAGATAGTAATGAAGGTTATATGAAAAGGCAAGAAAGAGGCAGACACTATAATCACATTATTAGGCACAGTGTTTCAAAGAAATATAAACCAGGCAATGACTTGCAGTGTGGATACGCAATTATTATATTGTTTGTAAAACTATAACGTAGAACCTTTATAGCATGTATTGTCCTAAAGGATTATATGCTACAATAAATAAGATTAAACTGTATTTTCAATGCATATAATCACTGACATTTTTTTTTTGCATCGGTTTGCAGAACTAAAGATTTAAAGGAAATATTAACTAATTGGTTTCCTATGGAGGAGAACAAAGTAAGTGGATTGTGTTAACTGACTGTCAAGCGTTTGTTTCCAAATCTGTAACTAGGGAACTTTGTAATAATGCCTTCCACAGAAAACATATCAGGCCACATCCTGTTTAAGGCGGGTTGCTAACATTTATACCACATCATACTTCTCGTACACACTCTGTTGCCCACTGCATTGGCAAGTCTTTAAAAAAAAGAACTATGTGAACAAGGCACAAAATCTCTAAAAGGTTGGAATCACCAATCAAAGCCTCAAATTTATTAGGGAACTATAAAAGCAATTCCACGCCCTCTTACACTATATAACATCTTACATATAGTAAATTGATATTATCACACACATGTGTAGAAGAACACACTGCTGTTAAAAATGCTTTACCATTTAGAGCCCAAATAGTAAATATGTTCACTCTATAGCAAGTGAAAATTATTTTGTATTAGTTGGGAAACAGAACAGCTAATCAATCCAAATGTATAGTCTTGCATTAAACAAATCTAGACATTGAAAACATTTTGCAGCTCACCCAAGTAGTTTGGAGGAAAAAGACATCTTGGTTGAGTGGGGAAATGAACAAGACCAGTTAGAGGTGACTAACTATGTGACAGGAGTCACTTTGGGTGGGCGGCCCATGGAACACAGCTCACTTTGGAGAGGGGGGGAGATCCCTGTCTCAGCTCCCCATATCCCTCTTATGTGTAAGTCACCCTGTGCCTGTTAGGGGTACAGGGTGATCTGTCCTAATATTGGGGAGGGGGGTTGTTGATTGTTTAATGCCATGTGGTTGCATCCCATTGTTCTACTGTGTGTCTTGCTTGGGAGCAAACTATTATGGGATTTATGTGTTTATGTGTATTGGCTTGGTGGGGGGTGTCTCCAGCAGCCTCCCTCCTGATGGGACTGTCTGCTGGTATGTCCCTTGTTACTAAAGGTAGATTGCCCTGCCCTGTGTCATTATGCAGGGAGGGGGGGTTGTTCCTTTGAATGTATATATCTTGTATCTGTATTAAAATACAGTAGGCTATTTCCTGGTTTACTTCAAGACTGGTGTCGTCTAGTCTTGTATGGTCTGCTGTGGTGTCTGTGGTCGGTGTTCAGACGGGGAAGTAGTATTCTAACGGAAGTACCCAAGTGCAGTCTGGGGTCGGTTCCGTAACAAACTACTATAAGCTATGTCTACAATATCATAAATTGCTGCTTAGAAGTATCAACAAGAACATCTCCAGCTCTCAATACCACCCCTACCTGTGCAAAGCAGCCTTTATAGAAATTGCTGCCCCCTTTAGTTTCTTTGGTAGCCTTGCACTGATAAAATAGTAAAATATGATATTACCCGTCATTAACCACTTTAAGTGGTTCTAAAGGCTCAAGGTTTTTTACCTTCATGTATTCTATGTATGAAGGTAAAAAACCTTCTGTTTGCAGCAGCCCCCGCAGCCCTCCTAATACTCACCTAAGCCCCCCTTTCAAACCATCCACTGGCTCCCACTGCTGTCAATCACAGGCAGTGAGCCAATGAGAAGAGAGATGGGGTGGGGCCGAGCCTCAGCCCTGTGTGTGAATGGACACATGGAGCAGTGGGTGCACCCATAGCAAGCTGCTTGCTGTGGGGGCACGTGACAGGAGGGAGGGGATAAGAGAGCCTGAGGGGGACCCGAGAAGAGGAGGATCTTGGCTGCTCTGTGCAAAACCAATGCACACAGCAGGATAGTATAACACGTTTGTTATTTTTTTCTTAAAAAAAAATAAACCTTTAGAATCACTTTAAGGTCCGCTCTATAGCAGTTTTACTGCTACAGGGCAGCCCTCCTGTGTAAAATCAAGTATACATACATAAACAGAGCTCTGCCTATGTAAACAAGGCAATGCTCTATTCTGCCGAGGGGGGGGGGTTTGTAGTGAAGGATCATCCGTCCCTGCAAAGTTGGGAACATGATCCTTCACTTCTCCTAGTAACAGCACCACCTAGTGTACGCCAAGCACATAGCGCTAGGCACACAGTTAACCCTTTGATGTTTAACCCCTTCCCAGCCAGTGTCATTAGTACAGTGTCAGTGCATAATTTTTGCATTGTTCACTGTATTAGTGTCACTGGTTCCCACAAAGTGTCAATAGTGTCAGTTAGTGTAAAAATGTCTGCCGCAATATCTCAGTCCTGCTATTGCAGTTGCTTATTGCCGCCATTACTAGTATTAAAAAAAGAAATAAAAAAAATTCTAGTATATGTCCCATAGTTTGTAGATGCTATAACATTTGCGCAAACTAATCAATATACGCTTATTGGGATTTTTTTTACCAAAAATATGTAGCAGAATACATTTTGGCCTAAATTTATGAAGAAATTAGATTTTTACATTTTTTTATTGGGTATGTTTTATAGTAGAAAATAAAATAAAATTGTTTTTTTTTTTTTCAAAATTGTCAGTTTTTTTGTTTATAAAAAAAATGCAGATGTGATCAAATACCACCAAAAGAAAGCACTATCTGTGGGGAAAAAAATGACATCAATTTCACGACCACATTGAATGACCGTGCAATTGTCAGTTAAAGTAATGCAGCGCAGTATAGCAAAAATGGCCTGGTCAGGAAGGGAGGTAAATCTTACAGAGGTCAAGTGGTTAATAGCAAGCTTCACTGTGTAATAGTTGTCACAATAATCATTAGCTGAAGACAGAATAGAACGCAATGATGAAAAGTGCAATAAAATAGCTACAATTGAGCAACCAAAATACTTAGCTGTGTTTAAAATTAAACTCCTGATATGTTCTTCTGTTTAGCTTAATTAAAAATACATAGACCAAGATAACAGTTTTTCACCTCCAAGCTGAAGAAATTTGACATCTTCAAGAAGCTCTGGAGCATTAGATGGATTATCCAATTTACTTGTTCACATGCTTGACAATAAATGACCCTTAATAAAAATAAAATATGGAAGCTAACTAATAAGAATAATAGTTTGGAAATCAATAATGTGAACAGAATGGAACCGACTGTCAAAAAAAGTGTAAATAATTCCAATACTGATCATGAATTATACTTGCATTATCTTTTCAAAGAGCGTAGCAGAAAAGTAGCTGGTACAAATAATATGGCAATAAATATAAAACCTTAAACTGCAATATGTCTTTCCAAATTTGAAAACTTGCACAGTAGTTTAAAATTGGACAAGCAGACCATAATGAACAACTTCACTTCATAAAACAAGTATAAATTGGTTGTGTTGTTCATCCTACCTTATTGATTAAGTCATCAAAACCATAGTTTCTATGTCAACATACCCGCCAAATGTAGCAATACAAAAAAAATACAATCTGCATGTACTATTCCAACTGAGACATATTAGTTAAATACCAATTTTGCACAAAAGTTTTTCAAACAACATAAATGAAAAACTAATATATTTATATATATATATATATATATATATATATATATACATATACATACACTGCTCAAAACAAAATCCAGGAAGTCGCAGAGGGGGTTGTTAAACAGTTTCAGCTGCTATGGTGTTAATGAAATTAACAAGTGCACTAGATGGGCAACAATGAGACACCCCCAAAACAGGAATGGCTTTACAGGTGGAGACCACATTTTTTCCCTACTCATCTTTTCTGACTCTTTTTCACTAGTTGTGCATTTGGCTAGGGTCAGTGTCACTACTGGTAGCATGAGGTGATACCTGGACCCTACAGAAGTTGCACAGGCTGTCCAACTCCTCCAGGATGGCACATCAATACATGCCATTGCCAGAAGGTTTGCTGTGTCTCCCAGCACAGTCTCAAGAGCATGAAGGAGATTCCAGGAGACAGGCAGTTACTCTAGGAGAGCTGGACAGGGCCGTAGAAGGTCCTTAACCCATCAGCAGAACCGGTATCTACTGCCTTGTGCAAGGAGGAACAAGATAAGCACTGCCAGAGCCCTAAAAAAGACCTCCAGAAGCCCACTGGTGTGAATGTCTCTGACCCACAACATAGAGCTCGATTGGCATTTGCCATTGAACACCAAAATTGGCAGGTCCGCCACTGGCACCCTGTACTTTTCAGAGATGAGAGCAGGTTCACCCTAATCCCATGTGACTGATGTGAAAGGGTCTGGAGAAGCCATGGAGAACATTATGCTGCCTGTAACATTGTTCAGCATGACCATTTTGACAGTAGGTCAGTGATTGTCTGGGGAGGCATATCTATGGAGGGACGCATAGACCTCTACAGGCTAGACAATGGCACGCTGACTGCCATTAGGTATCGGGATGAAATCAATGGACCCATTGTCAGATCCTACGCTGGTGTACAACAATGCCTGGTCTTATGTGGCAAGAGCATGTAGGCAGTTCCTAAAGGATGAAAGAATTGATACCATTGAATGGCCCCCACGCTCGCCTGACCTAAATCCAATAGAACACCTCTGGGATATCATGTTTCGCTCCATCTGGCGCCGCCAGGTTGCACCTCAGACTGTCCAGGAGCTCAGTGATGCCCTGATCCAGATCTGGGAGGAAATACCCCAGGACACAATCCATTGTCTCATTAGGCGCATGCCCCAACATTGTCAGGCATGCTCCTAATTGTCAGGCATACAAGCACGTGGGGGCCATACAAACTACTGTGTACCATTTTGAGTTGCTGCAATGAAATTTCAGCAAAATGGACTAGCCTGCTGCATCATTTTTTCACTTTGATATTCGGAGTGTCTTTGATTCCAGTCCTCTGTAGGTTGATAACTTTCATTTCCATCAAACAATGGGGCATCCTTACGTTCCTAATACATTACCCAGTCCATATCAGTATAGATATCCACCATATTTTTCCCCATTGAGATCTGATATGTTTTCAAAGTGTTCCTTTTATTTTTTTGAGCAGTGTGTATATATATATATATATATATATATATATATATATATATATATATATATTATATCCACCCATAAAGAGAGCTCATAGAAATAATTAAAAACACATTGAAATCCAATAATTCTTTTCTCAACCATAAAACTACCAAAATATAAAAAATATTTATAGCCAAAACTTTGGTCAGCGTTTATACTGCAACAATTCAGAAAGTTATCCAAAAAAGTATAAATATGTCTTGACCCAAAACAACTAATTAATCACAGTTTATATGATCAACTCAGAAACAGTGAAATTATAACATAAATTATAAAAAAGTACCTAAATTAAATTATAAAAGAAGATACTGCTTAATTTCAGCTCATTCAAGTTCATTCATTAGATTCTGAATGAAAAGTTAAATTGAGGCTTTGGGAAATAACACTAATATCTTTACTTCACTCATAATAGTAAATTAATGGCAGTTAACAAACACTACTATTCATGTATGGGAGAAACCAAAGCAGTTCTAGAAACCAAGAAAGCTTTGTCTAGTTCAGGGGTCTCCAAACTTTCTGTCCTTCAGACCTTAGGGGGTCCAAACTTTGGCTATTGGGAGTAGAAAAGGTCCTGATATCAGTGGCATAGACCGTGCCCTATCTTTGGTGTCAGTGGGAGGAATAGTGCTCCAACAATGGCGTCAGTGGGAGGAATTGTGCCCTATCATTGGTGTCATTGGAAGGAATTGTCCCTCATTACTGTTATCATTGGGCACGATAATTGATATAATTGGGATATATTGTGCCCCTTCATGGGTGTCATTAGGGGGAATTATGTCTCATTGTTGGCATCAGTGGATGAAATAGT
The DNA here is from genome assembly GCF_062004578.1 of Staurois parvus. Taxonomy (NCBI): domain Eukaryota; kingdom Metazoa; phylum Chordata; class Amphibia; order Anura; family Ranidae; genus Staurois; species Staurois parvus. The sequence goes on from NW_028318001.1 coordinate 6,184,807, forward strand.
ACCCCAAGGGCCAGATAAAAGCAAGCAAAGGGCCGCATCCAGTCCTCGGGCCACAGTTTGGAGACCACTGGTCTAGCTGACCAAGCTTTCTTGGTGAGCAATGGTGGAAGGACATGATTGCTGCATATGTACCACACAAAGTCATTTGGGCTAATTTACTAAAGGAGTTGAGAATCTTAACACAATAAATTGTGTCAATATTCACTTAAATTATTCAATCACTGGAAAGGGAAACTCATGTATGCTTTGAATTGTCAATTATGTGCAGATGAAATAAGTAAACAGAAATTTACTTCTTACATAGTTGGATAATTGAAGTAAATATTCATACAATTTGTTGCATAAAGATTCTCAATTGCTTTAGTAAATCAGTTCAAATGTTTCATGGTTCTAAGTGACACTGGATTTTCCCAGTAGCTTAGTGAATGAGGTGAAGCTCAGCTGACATCCATCATCCAATCATGCAGAAACTAAAATTATGTTTTTTTTTAATTTTCCATGCAGATGATTGAGGTTTTTTTTGCAAAGTGAAATTTTACCAGATTCACTAATCACTGTCTTCGGGAGAAGTCAGTGATTATGGCCGGTTTAAGGACTTCATTCTCAAACATGAGTATCATCACCATCACAGTATTGGCAGGCATGCCACTCCTTCATCCCTACGTTCTCTAACACAGGGGTGTTTGGACTGGAGCAGTAAAGGATGCCATCCTCGTCCTCTCATGCTCCACATCCAAGTATATAACACAGCTGATGCAGCAGACTATGTTTCACTTTAAATGAAAAATGTTATCTTGGTAAACTGAATTCTTTTTTAGAGTTTTTGAGGTTGGTTGTCCTTCAAATGTATCACCTACCCTTTCTGAGTATCTCTTTTACAGACATTTACATGCCTTATTTTAATAAACTAATTTTACTAAACCAGTGCTTGAATGGGTTTACTTTAAGCAAAATTCCAGGCACAATGCTTTTTGTAATTTCTGGTGTTTAAAAAAAAAGTTACCTCTCCATGTTCAGAACACTGATCTGTACTGTAAAATGTATGCTTTTCTTCATACTTGATAATACAGCTCTTGCTGTACTTCCAGCCCACTGTAGATATGAGAGCTGAAAACATTAACAGAATACACTGCATTTTATAAAATGGCCAGGACAAGAGGGGTGGGGAAGAATTACACTAGCACTTCCAACTATGAGAACTGCAGCTTGGTTATGGTTCACAAATTACAAGGTGTTCTGTGAACGGCCAAGGAGAGAGGGTGTTGGATAAATGATACTAACGATTCTGTCTATGAGAGTTGGATCGCTCGTATCTGCAGTGAGAGCTGTACTAACCAGCAACATTTTGTAAGTACAGAAAAGCAAATCAGATGTGGCATACAGTTCAGTTCAACAGAGGGTTTTTTTTTCTTAGAAATCCGAAATTACAAAAAACTCTGTTCCTGGAGTTTTTCTTTAATGGCTGTGGATAATAAGCGATGCATGTTTTTTTATATTTATTCCACTGTAACCAGGAGCTCTTGTTCTTCATTGGTTATCTAGAGCTGGCCTCTTTTCATAAGACTTGTCTTGACAGAGCAGTTAGTTTGTACTGATTGACAGTAAACACTCTCTTGAGATTATTCTACTGCTTACTTACATAACTAAAGTGAGGAGTTCAAACCAGGTTTAATTAATGATTCATGTACTGTTGAAGTTGAAGAAATGTATTGATCTGGCACATATGTATTTCGTGCCTGCATTTTCTATTTTGACTGACTGATCATCCCAGACCCTTAATTATTTAGGAAGTGAGCTATTAATAATATCCAGAAAACTTTGCAGCTGTGCTTAAATCCTTATACTTTACTACAGCAAGTATCCATTTCTTTTAAACAGAAAGCTTTATTGAGTTTAACAAATAAGACATATCAGACAGCAGTGGCACATTGTTTCCATCAAAAACAGTAGCTACAGTAAAAAGGAAGGTGCCTAGCACAACTAGGTGTTATGCAAGTCACAATATTATAAACGGAGTATAAGAAAAACAGACATAGACCCGTAGGGGCAAAATAGTACATACACAAGCTACAAAATACGTCACAGTAACCTATACAAAACGCATACAGCATCTCAGCGTAATAGATCCTTGGGGAAAGAAATTAGGAGGTAAGGTCAGACATCAGTCTAATCACAGAGTCAATTCCCTCACTTCAACCCATTCTACCCACATTTTCATAAATCTCTTTGGGCAGTTACATCCCAAATATGTTAGTTTATATAATGGTAAGGCTGCATTCTTCATAATCCACCAAATCTGCAGAGTTGGGAGGTTGGGCTTTTTCCACTGAAGTAAGATCGTTATTCTGGCATAGTATGCAGTATAAAACACAAAACATTTCCTATGATGGGTAGCATACATAGTGTCACAAATTCCTAGCAATAGGAGGAGGGGTCTCTAGCAATCTTCAATTTACCCACTAAGTTGATATGCTCTACCACCATATATGAGCAGGACCACACCATATGTAGAAAAGTATCAATGCCAGAGTGGAATTTAAGGCACATTGCTTCACTCGATCTATAAATTCTAGACAGTCTTTGGGATGAGTATTAGGCTTGATGTAAAAATTTCAATTGGATATATTTATCTCTTGCTGAGATTGTCAACAGTAGGTATTGCTGTATGCCCTCTTCCCAATCATTATCTGCCAAGGTAGGTATGTCTTGTTGCCACATCTAAAAGAGTTGCGTAAATATAGATGTGTCTAACCAAGTTAAGTGTGATTAGAGGGAAGAGAAAGGTTTAGCCTCATTTTCAGACCCTAGGAAACTTTCAGTATCATGGGATTCAAGGGTATATTGAGTCTATCTTGCCTGAAGTTTTATATCTGTTTAGACATACTCCAGTCCACATACCGAAAGTTTTCTTTCATAGACTTGATAAAATTGCCAATGACTTTGGGTGACCTTGCCCTGCCATGCTTTCCTAAATACTACTAGACAAAAGTTTTATTGACTGTCTGTGGTGGTTCTCCCAAATGCCTGCTATCCTTGCGGCCACCCTGGAAGTAGCATTGCTGGTTTCTTATTCTGAATTGCATAATTTACTTTGGGGGACCTGTTCCAATCCAAATATTACCCTTCCTATGAGGACTACTCTCCAGGCTTGGGGACTGGAAAGCGCAAAGGTGGAATGGGCACACTTTTGATTTCCATACATTCCTTTATGGGGTAACCCTACCCTCCCACAACTAAAATCTATCACTGACCCAGTAGTTTGGGTCAGATCTGGCATCAAAACCTTGGGAGATCCCATGGACACCTACTCACCTTCGATGAGTTAAAAGCCAGACACGGTCTACCCAATTGGATGTTCTTTAGATTTCTCAAGATACATCATGCATTGCAGGCTCAGTTTCCTCATTCTATTGCCCTTGAATCTAAATATTTACTTGGGTAGTGTACTTCTTCATGTAAGTGATTTTTAACTGTTTACTTCATGTATTACATATCACAGTCAAACTTCCAAGGCAGGTGTGAATCTAGCTCTGATAGTTTAAAATTTGGTCTACGTCAGCTTCATACAGATTGGCTGCAAATATTGGTGTTGGTGATAATCTGCCTAGCAAATCAAATATTTTACCAAAATTACATTTTGCCTGTTTTAACTTCACTTTTGGGTATTCCAATGGATCACCACCATTCAACCTTCAGCTAAGCAAAGCAATAGAATTATTTTTTTTAAGTGGTAGACGATAGCAAGAGAATTAATAGAAAGCACAGGGGCACAATAACACAAAAAAAAATTACTTACATTTTTTTAATTCACCAGCTGTGCTGATTGATGGGAAATGCACTCCTAACATATTCTAATGTTCTCTTTTCTACTCTGTTTTACACTTCATGGTATGATTAATATGAGAACATATCTTTTTTTGCAAGCAAGCCACGTCTTGCATCCTTTACCATACTCATGACACGAATGTCCCATCAATCCTGTCACTATTTCATCATCAAATGCGTCATCAATCTCATTACTTTTAGACAAAAAAGGAGATGCTTCATGAAAAATGGAATGTATTGTGATGCTCCTTGGCCACCCTCACATAACCCAGTCCATAACTACCTATGCCTGATTAGGCTAATTGGCCCACAGGTAGTTTAAAAAACTTCATACAGATTATAATCTAAGAATATGATTCAGAGAAATAGTTCTTTGGATTGGTGGGAAAAAGTGTCCCTGTGTTGTTGTTCTTGTTGTTGCCAACCTACGTGCCGTTGCTGGTGCAATTTTTCCTTCAATCTTAGGCCTATTACATTTTGGGGAAACAAACTACTGGATTTGTTCTGTGCCCATGTATGCTACCTTCCTTTCTCACTACCATCTTAACAGAATAGGGTATCTAAATGTAAGGTGAAAGCAAATTTACTTAAATATTAAACTGAATGGATAAAAGCTACCAACAGTAAGACCAGGCTACACAGCTAGTTATTATTATTATTATATAGGATTTATATAGCACCAACAGTTTGCACAGCACTTTACAACATGAGGGCAGACAGTACAATTACAATACAATTCAACAGAAGAGGAATAAGAGGGTCCTGCTCATTAGAGCTTACAATCTCAAAAAGGGAGGATCAAGTGATACAAAAGGTAATAACTGTGGGTGATGAGCTGATGGAGAAAACTCATGCGCAGTTGTTGGGTGGAGGCAGAATATTATTCTCTGAAGAAAAATGTTTTCAGGGATCGCCTAAAAGTAGACAGAGTAGAAGTCAGTCAGACAGATTGGGGTAGGGAATTCGGTAGGATGGGAGAGGCTCAGGAGAAGTCCTGTAGGTGAGCATGGGGGGAGCTGACGAGGGAACTAGAGAGCAGGAGGTCTTGGGAGGAACGAAGAATGCGATTTGGTTGGTATTTTGAGACTGATTAGGTTAGTGATGCAGCTGGGGGCCGAGTTGATGGCTTTGTAAGTTGTTGTTAGTATTTTTAATTTAATTAATTGGGTGAGTGGCAGCCAGTGCAGGGATTGGTAGAAAGAGGTGACAGACACTGAACAGTTGGTAAGGTGGATGACCCTGGCAGCAGCATTCTTGATAGACTGGAGGGGGATAGCCTATGTAAAGGTAAGCCAATAAGGAGGGAATTGCAGTAGTCAAAGTGCAAGATAACCTGGGAGTAAATTAGCTTTGTGGTGTCATTGGTTAGGACGGGGCATATTTTGGAGATGTTGCAGAGGTTGAGACAGCAAGCTGTGGAAAGTGATTGGATGTCGGACCGAAAGGAGAGTTAAGAGTCCAGGATTACACCTATCACCCTGGCATGCGGGGACGGGTTGATGGTTGTGCCATTGATCTTGACAGAGAAGTAATGGGAAGGGCACATGGGGGAGGAAATATTAGGAGCTCAGTTTTTGATAGATTGAGTTTGAGGAAGTGGGTTGACATCCAGACTCATATGTCGGTCAGTAAGTTAGTGATGCGCTAGGAGACTGATGTGAACTGAACTGAGGGGTAGCGAGATAGATTTGGGTGTCATCAGCGTAAAAATTATATTGAAAACCATGGGAGGCTACCAGCTGACTGAGGGAGAAGGTCTAGATCAAGAATAGGAGAGGTCCAAGAACAGAACCATGGGGGACCCCAAATGGAGAAAGGAAGGGGAGAGGAGGAAATAGAATTGTAAGTAACACTAAAGGTGCAACTGAAGGTGTGGTGAGATATGTAGGACAAAACAATTCACAAACCCATCTAGCGCACTACAAGTACCAGCTTTCCAAATCCAATATCCAATCCTTCAGCATATCGAGGGACTGAATTTTGACAGCTGTCAGAGACCCCTAATAGCTGACACTGCTAACACTGCCTCTTGGAAGAGAGGAAGGGCAGGGAGGGGGCGGTAACGCATTTCAAAGAACACATCTTCTTTGTCTAATGATTGTATGGAGATTTAAATAGGGTCTGATCTACATCTAGTGTTAATAGAGAGCCTTTTGTTCTTCTTAAGAAATAGTCCTTTGTTTGTGTCCATATCAATTGGTCAATTGGGTGAGTGGCAACCAGTGCAGGGATGGGCACAATAAATAGATTTATTTCAAACACTTTTTTACATTTAGTGCCCAGTAATAAAATCCATTCATTGATTTTAATCCTGATAACAGAGAGCCAGTTGGACAGGAATAGTAAATTTCCTCAGTTCAGAACAGGACAGCTGTGAAGCACTGAGACACCCAATATGTTAATTTCTTGTCCTGGTGTCAAAGGGATAAAACAGACTCTTCCCCACACTATTAAATGGACAAAACAAATAGCTAGAGTGTTGCACAATGTAGATACAGTTCTGAAGGAATGTAGTATAGCAAAGTGCAATATAAAGTAAATGCTTGATGCACATAGTCTATGTAGATACTTGGAAGATGCTTGGAAGCACCAAGCCCTTCATCCAAACAACACACTATTATCCAAACAAAACACAAGATGGTCAAGAGACAGGCAGCTTCCACTACTGACAATTTGATATCTGGATTTGCTTAATAGTTAAAGATAGGATGCCTTGGGGTAGATGTATGTGTTTCTGGACAGTAGCATTTGAATATTTGCTAACATACTTAGAATTGTAGACAGTATGTTTAGACAGGGGCTTAGGCATATATTTACAACATTTTAAAATAAATATTGGGAAGATCAATGAGGCTTAGGAGGTGGGGGCAGAATGTGACCAAGTTCTCCAACAGGAAACCTGGGTCAATATTTGCACTTTTGGATGAAGAGTATGTGCTGTGTTCAATAGGACAACCAGCTTGACATGAATGGCACTGAAGGTCCCTGCCAAGTGGTGTCAACAGCAGTTTAGGCCATGCTTTTCACTTTGACTTCACTTTCACTTTAATCCCTTCTTGTAATATGTCCATGCTCTTAAACCAAATCCAAAACATGTCCATTTTTTTAAGCTTTGACTCAGCCAAGAGACAAATATTGGAAATAAAAAAAAAAGGTATGCACTGCAGGTAGAATTGTAAAGTCTGCCCAAAAATTCAGCACTTTAGTCACTCATTACTAGCCGTACAAATATAGTATTGTGGTTGTTGTAGATTGTTAGTTTGCATGAGCAGGGAATTGTTTCAATAAGCAATATGACTGCTGGAAAGCTGTTTCTTTCATTCAGAGAAAAAAAATAGTACACGAAAACAGCTCACCAAAATTACTGACTTTGTGACTGACATTTCTCTCATGTTTATGAGCCTGCATTCTTCTGTTGCATGCAGGGGGATAGAAGTAGAGATAGTTACTATTGCAGCAGCCTGTGCTGGTTCCTGCTCCATTTAGAGTATTATATTAGTAACACTTACAATTATCAGTGCACCTTGACCACAGAGGTACTGTACAGAACTGCTCCAGGGCAGGACTTCATAGAGAAGGTGCTAAGGGGGGAGGCACTTGTAATGCTTGTGATGTAATGCTCTGTCTCTGAAAGTGTTACTAACATTGAGCAGTAAAGAAAAATAGATGCAGGAGGTTGAGGGAAGAGAAGCAGTAAAGAAGAGGCCACATTAAGGGGGTCTCAAAAAAGACAAATATACTACAGATGTTGTGTACTATTTTAAAAACTCCATAAATCTTTAGATACATTATGTGTGTTAATCTGCTGAGAGTGAAACTAGATCTAACCCTAAATGGAAGACATTGACTTTGACACCAGACTTTGTTGATGGTATAGTTGTAGGTCAAAAAATATTTGTCGAGAGACCTCCCGTTGCATAGCACCTTGGTTCCAGTCTGTTTCAACCTGACTCTTCATGATCACAGTATGTCTGGAGCTTCTCTGTCCCCAAGATCCAGAGGTACATTTATCTGCACCACATTTATCATGGTGGTGTGTAAGACAAAAAGAAGTTTGGCAGAACGATATTTAATATGTATTAAAACTTGTAAAAATAAATATTTACTAAAAAAACATGGCCCATGTTAGTGATTTATTGTCTTTAATAATAGCTGATGTAATCTAATGGATTAATATCTCTCTGAGCCCTACAGGCTCATGGGCCACCTCTCATTTTGGTGGGTCTAGGGCAAATACCATTTTTTGTACTTTTATTAAATTGGCCTGGCATTAAAGGGGTAATATACTACTATATTGAATGTTGTCCTACAGGTAAGTTTACAATAACTCTTACCTGTAAGTGTGGTGCATATCTCTAACCTAGCTCTAACCAATGACATGACTGCACATGTGCAATGCCTGTGCCTTAATGAACACTCCAGTGCACATGCAAGAGTGACATCATCGTGACCCAGCCATTTAAATGGCCAAAGAGTGCGAACCTGGAAGGAAGATCAGGGAAAGATGGAAGTGCCAGCAGCGGTAAAAGCTTGGCCCTGAAGGGATCCATTTGAAAGGTAAGTATGTCATATGCATACCAGTACATTATGGCATAACACTGCAGGGGGCCCTTTTTTCTTTTCTTAAATTGGTTGAACTACTACCACTTTAAGGGTTGATCACAGTCCTGAAATACTGTTCTAGCATGAAATAAATAAATATATTTCTTCTTTATTTATATATAATAAAGTTTTATATAATATTTATTTTATTATACTTTATGTTAGTACTTGTGAAATGGTAGAATCCTGCCTCTGTCTTGTTCTGCTGATGTAATCTTTATGAGTGGCCTTTCCATCTGTTATTTTGCTGTCGTAGTGCTTTATAGTGCTAATGCTAATATTAAAGTCCTGCTTGTCTTTCATTGTCTGTGATAATTAGATACACATTAATCCTGTAGAAAATGTTATTAGCAAAGCTGCTAGCATCATTGACTGAACAACTAAGACTGTTTTGTAAAAGAGTGATGTGACTATCAACATAAACAAGGTAATAAAATGGAATCACATGCAGGTCACCTCATGGCCCATTTGTGCTCTAATTACACAAATGTGGAACATTTGAAAATACATAAGACCCAATATTAAACAAAAAATAATTGATTAGTCTGATTAAAAAACAAAGTATGTTCTCTAAAGATTTAATTCTGGACAAAAGCATTACTAGCTTTGACACTTGCATATATCATAAGTAGGAATAAGTATAAGGGTAGCCATGAAGAATACAATAATGACTCCAATTGAACACAAAGTTAAGAATTAAATTATTTTCAACTAACCTATGGGGTTATAGGGTTTACTACCAGTTTCCTAAAAATTTCTTTCCAAGCGGGCTTCTTCTTTCCTCTTGTCATAGTGAAAAAGGGAAAGAACATCACTGGCTGATCGTCCAGTGCTTTAATGTATTTAGAATATCTGATTAGTCAGAATTACTGCACACACTGCACAGGCCATAGATGGGTCAAAAATCGGCCGATTTTTCGGCCGAAAATAAAATCGGGATGAAAATCGGCCAATTTTTTTTACCGTTCCTGGTAACGTCGGCCGCTTGAATGACCGATTTTTTGGTTTTTTAAAGAAAAATTGGCCGGTTTTCTCCCCATCCAGTGCTTTAATGTATTTAGAATATCTAATTAGTCAGAGTTACTGCACACACTAATGCAGGCCATAGATGGGTCAAAAATCGGCCGATTTTCGGATCGTTAGTGGGCTAATTGTTCGGCCGTTTTTTGGTATTTTGGCAGATTTTTTTTATCGATAAAGTTAGAAAAAAATCGGCCGACTTTGCAGATCGGCCAATTTTCGCAGCAATTATGGGCAAATCGACCGATCTTTTTACAGATAAAAAAATCTGCACATGAGCAGTGACCTGCAAGAGGAAAAAAAAGAAAAAGAAGAAAAAAAAGAAGAAGAGGAAGAAGAAGAAGAGGAGGATGAAGAAGAGGAAGAAGAAGAAGAAGAAGAAGAGGAAGAGGAAGAAGAGGAAGAGGAAGAGGAAGAAGAAGAGGAAGAAGAGGAAGAAGTAGAAGAGGAAGAAGTAGAAGAAGAAGAGGAAGAAGAAGAGGAAGAAGAAGAAGAGGAAGAGGAAGAAGAGGATAAAGAAGAAGAAGAGGATGAAGAAGAAGAGGATGAAGAAGAAGAAGAGGAAGCAGAAGAGGAGGATGAAGAAGAAGAGGATGAAGAAGAAGAGGAAGAGAAGAAGAGGATGAGGAAGAAGAAGAAGAGGAGGATGAAGAAGATAAAGAAGAAGAAGAGGATAAAGAAGAGGAAGAGGATGAAGAAGAAGAGGAAGAGGAAGAGGAAGAAGAGGAAGAGGAGGAAGAAGAAGATGAAGAAGAAAGAAGAGGATGATGAAGAAGAAGAGGATGAAGAAGAAGAGGAAGTAGAAGAAGAGGATGAAGAAGAAGAGGAAGAAGAGGAACAAGAAGAAGAGAAGGAGGAAGAAGAAGAAGAAGAGGAATAAGAAGAAGAGGATGAAGAAGAGGAAGTAGAAGAGGAAGTAGAAGAAGAGGATGAAGAAGAAGAAGAGGATGAAGAAGAGGAACAAGAAGAAGAAGAAGAGGAAGAAGAAGAAGAGGATGAAGAAGAGGAAGAAGAAGAGGAAGTAGAAGAAGAGGATGAAGAAGAAGAAGAAGAGGAGGATGAAGAAGATAAAGAAGAAGAGGATAAAGAAGAAGAAGAGGATGAAGAAGAAGAAGAGGATGAAGAAGAAGAGGATGATGAAGAAGAAGAAGAGGATGAAGAAGAAGAGGATGAAGAAGAAGAGGATGATGAAGAAGAAGAAGAGGATGAAGAAGAAGAAGAAGAAGAAGAGGATGATGAAGAAGAAGAAGAAGAGGATGAAGAAGCAGAAAAAGAAGAAGAAGAGGATGAAGAAGAAGAGGAAGAAGAAGAAGAAGAAGATGAAGAAGAAGAGGAATTCCAGTCCGGCAAAAAGTGTCCCGGCAGAGAGCTCCGCTATTTCTTTGACAGTTCCTTGACATTTATAACGGTTGCAACAATGTATCTATTTGTTTCCGAATAAAAACATCGGTATCCTAAATGGATACAAATAGATACATTGTTGCAACCGCTATAAATGTCAAAGAACTGTCAAAGAAATAGCGGAGCTCTCTGCGGGGACCCTTTTTGCCGGCTGTAGACGGGATGAAAATAGGCCAATTTTTTTTTACCGTTCCTGGTAACGCCGGCCGCTTGAACGACCGATTTTTTGGTTTTTTAAAGAAAAATTGGCCGGTTTTCTCCCCATCTATGGCCTGCATTAGTCTTTGTCTGCACCTGAGGGTCCTGCCAGTCTGCAAGGTCAAACTGTCACCCTCAATTACAGAGGGACAGACATCACAGCAGCCACATCTATGCATGCCTGGTAAATAACGTAGCTTGGGGGGAGACCAGTTGATATATTACTATGAACCAATAGGTCAGCTAAGGATTTGGCCGTCCCATAAATCAGGTTTGGATGGTTATTGATGTATTTCTCAACTGAGGATTCCTCTTTGAGGATGTGCCAATGCTTGCAAAAATACCTTTTATATTCCCTGATAGTTCTGTATATTGTATATTGAGTTTAATTGTTTCTTGATCACTCAAAAGTCTCCCCCTGGGTCAAAAGATTAATTCCTCATGGTCAGCATCCCTTGCTCTATGATATGCATTCGCCAGCCATTTCTTTTTATGCCCTCGTATAGTAAATAGTTTGCATAAGTTAGATGCTTACTTTTCAAAATGTAGGGGGATCCGAACAGTTCCTTTGTACCCTTAAATACTGTCCTACTGGGATGCCCTGGATAAGGTGGTGGGGGTGGAAACCTCTGGCGTCCAAAAAATTATTGGTTTCCTAAACAATCTTGTCTTAATGCCTCTATTTCTATTTAGTTCAATCTCTAGATCTAAGCAGGTCACTCTCTGGGTGTTACATTCACTAGTGAACTTAAGATTGTAAGGGTTGGGGGTAAGTCCCTCTATGAACTCTTGGGCTTGTGCTATCGTGCCCGTCCAGAGAACAAGAACATCGTCGATGTATCTGTACCAGGACAATATCCTGGAAAGACACATTGGCAAAGCCCCTCCTCCCTCTCCAAACAACCATGATTCCCAGTCCCCTAAATAGATATTAGCATAGGCAGGGGCACACTTGGTTCCCATGGCCGTGCCTTGGGCCTGACAGTATGTCCTGTCACCAAATTGAAATTTATTGTGGGTAAGAAGGAACAAGTCAACAATGAATTGGTTATGCTTGTATTGCTCTACTACCCAGTGTTTTCTTAATGATCTGAAGGCAAATGACCTTTACAAATAAATAGGTGATAACAATATTAAATGACCGACATAAATAAAATAACAATCAAAATATAACAAGTGTAAGTGCACAGTGGTGAAATAAAGTCCCAAATAAATAATACTCAATGGATGATATGTGAGAAAAAACTCTTCAAAAGTGTCCACTTCAAACACCGTTATGTCCACCTCCGCCGGGGGTGTGCGCTTACCTCCCAATGCTGACCTAGAATCCAGGTCAACTCAGACTCAATAGAAATACTCCTTCAATATTGATATCACAGATGTATGGATCTGCTTTGGTACACCATGGTTGGGCATAAAGCTCAATCAGAAACACAGAGGATCCTCATAGTGTAGTAAGTATTATCATTTAATATTAAATTTAAAAAATACACTTACATGGAGCAAAGGGCTACATAGCCCATTCAAGCATAGACCAGAGGTAAACCAAGATGGTGCTGGTGTCGCATTTCCAGAAATGACGTCACCACGGTTCCTTCCAACGCGTTGCGTCGTGCATCACGTGACTTAATCAGGGATAGGAAGCTGGGGGGGTATGTGCGGACTTTATTGGAAAATATTAACTAGTTCACACACCATTTTCTTGAAGACAAAGCAATCGGTCCCACATAATAGTGAATAAGGCAACTCAGTCAATAGAAACTTGGACAAGGACATAAAACAACTTGCCTTACATCATTAATAAATATTTATAAGTACATGAAAAATAGCCATGGCTAAAAAAATTTAAAAACAATAATAAAAAATATATTATTTATCAACATCCTAAATTAAAGGATAACTCCAGACTAAAAATCAATGGTACCAACAAATCAAAGAATACACACAAGTAAATACGGAAGCATAACTTAAAACATAAAAATAGCCTTCTCAATCAATCCTCAAAGTTCTCATATACCCCATTGACCCATAAATAAGGGGGGTCAAAATCTCACCTAAAAAAATGTATTAAACAAAACTATAACAAGTCACTGATAAAGCAATTCATATCAAATTCAATATTTTGACCTGATGGAGCTAAGATCTGCATATCAAAAATCCACCTCGACTCCGCTTGACAGAGATATTTAATTTTATTGCTGCCTCCCCAATGGGGCTGATATTTTTCTATCCCCCAAACTTTGAGGCAAGATGGATCTTTATTATGGTACCTAGCATAATGTTTTGAAATACTATGTTTGGTATACCCCTTTTTTATATTCTGAACATGTTCTCTTAAATGTTTCCATAATGGTTTTTTAGTTCTTCCAATGTATTGAGTCCCACAGGAACATTGAAGGGCATATACAACACCTTCAGTTCTACATGTAATACAATCTTTAGTCTGATACTGCTTTCCAGTCACATATAAAATAATTTTTTCCCTTTTAGATTCCACCCCTTTGTTGCAATACAAGCATAACACAGTTTACAGGGGAAGAAACCCTTCTAATTGAAAAATGAAATTTGCCTCTTTGTTGGGGGGTGTACTACATTTCTAGCAATCATATGTCTCAGCGTGGGTGCCTTTCGATATATAAATTTTGGATAATCTGGTAAAAGATCTTTCAAATACTTGTCTGATTTCAGGATAGGCCAATATTTAGAAAATAATTTTTCTATATTTTTATAATGATAATTGAAATCTAATGTTATCGGAATGTGTTATTTTCCTTGTTCCTCTATTCTTTTCTCTTCAATCAAGTTGATCCTATCATATCTAGCAACCTCTTGTATCTTCTGGTTAATTGTATGAGGTGAGGTGCTTATGAATTGTATTATCACATTATCTTTGAGGTTATTTATGGTTTGGTGATTTATTTATCATTGCCCTGGGTTGCAGTGTCCAGGGCTCAGCCGGGTGTTTACTTTTATTATTGTATTTATTTAATTTTATATTTGTTATTAGGGGCAGTTTGCTGTGTGTTAGCGCAGCACCTTTTATATATATTCCAATGTATCAAAACAGAACTGCTGCTTTACGTCTTTAGCAATCCAAATATTTTAAATGTAGCAAAGTGAAATTAAAATATTGGATTTCCATTTTCAATGAACAAGTAAACAGGACTCCACACTTATTAAATGTTGCAGTATTAAGTGAATACTTCACCTGAGTGCGTATTCAGCTATGTTCCTCAACAATATCTTTGTCAGGAAGAGCTATTTAGCACTGGTGGATCCTTTTATCTGACACAATTATATACAGGACCTTGGCAATCTTGAACTTTTATTTCTCAACATTCTTCTACAACAAGGCAATATGGCAATAAGACACGACGTAGAAAAAAAAACACTTATCCATACTCTAGAGGAAGAAAGAATAGAACAATTAAAAATTAAAAAGCTTTTTCTTTTCTAAGGCAGCATCTTGATTTGATATATTGTTCTGGGGTCCAGCAGGAAATAGTAAATACTTGTCAATTTTTAGATTTTCTTCAGCATCAAGGGACAGATTGCTACTACAATTTCAGACAGCTATACAATACATTGTGCATTTCTGATGGACTGTATAAAGACTTGGTGATAAAAAAATCAATTCTCAGTCTATATACAGTACTTCATTAAGAAATTTCAACGCATTGTTTAAAATCTAATCCTGGCATGTGAAGGTATACATTCTAGATCTTGCTTTGTCTGAGTCAAGTGGCTCTTATTTGTGACATTTTGAAGATGAAACGTAAGGCAATGGATAAAAGAGAAAAACACCAAAGGGTTGATATAGTCACGAAAGTCATGATTTTTTTTTATATTTTTGATTGAAAATAAGTAAGGAAGAGTTAAAATCTCTGTTAGGTTTCATTACTGTCTGTGTCTCCAATAGAGAACTTTCCTTACTTTCTGTTCCAGTGCCACCAGTCACTAGGAAACACTAAAAAACATATAGACATTCTCTCTTTACTCTGGTCACATATGGGTTGGTTTACACTTTTGCTTGTGCCCATAGTAGATTTCAAACATTCAAATTATTATTTTTTTTGTTTTTTGTTATTCTAATTAGTTGCAGAAAACCCTGCACTGACAACAGATTATTTCTTCAAAAAGATTTTGCCATGTTTTTCACCTTCATGGAATTGTATAATTCTACCTAGCCAGTAGTTTACAAGCCCTTGTTCATCAGGTAAGTGTATAGGGGAAAAGGCCTAAAAATGTGTAACACTGTTGAAAAGATGTAATTGAGTAATTTTGGGTAATTGAGTGTAATTATAGACAAATATAAAATACCCCAATTAGCCCACTTATGAATTATTTCATAATATTGAAAGTGACTCTGTAACTGGGGGAAAGTGCGGCAACCTGCTGCATGTATGAAGTGCAGAAACAGAATAACCTGGCATTTGGCATGGACGGAAAGATACGGAAGACTGCTCCAGGTATGTGCAGGTGCCTCTATGTAGCTGCACTTCATACCTACAGCAATTTGACTTCCTTTACCCCAGTGACAAAGTCCCTTTAAATGTTTAAACAGCTTCTTTAATCGGTCTTTGTTCTAGACTGTTGTAATCCTCTGCACATGAACATTCAGCCTGGGAGAAAACAACATTGTTCAGTGCTTCAAATCTAACAAATGGAGCTTTCTCAATTCAATAAAAAATAAAGATTTTACATTAAAAAAAATATTGATCCAGTTTATTCAGCAATCTATATGTATTAGTAAAGGGTTTAAAATAAATCAAAATTTCTTCAGGCTTTTTGTCACACGCTGAGGCCTCATTATCACAAAAAATGTAGGTTTGAATCCAAATGAATTAAAAAACAAATGATCTCATATCCTGTTCAAAAAGTGGAAGGAGGCTGTCTGTCCTGCACTGAAGGTCACCCCTCAATTATCTGTACCCACCTCCTATAGCCATCTCATCTGTATGGGCATTACAACTTTCAACTTTTTATTAAACTTTTTATTAAACATTATGGGGTTGATTTACTAAAGGGAAATAGACTGTGTACTTTGCTAAATGCAATTACTCCAGACCTTAGTAACTGAGCAGAAGCTCTGCTAATTTCCAACATGCAATCATGTGCAAGCAAAAATGCTGTTTTTAATATTTCCCTTGCATGTGATTGGGTATTCTTTGCAAAGTGAAGCTTTACCTCATTTACTAAGCTCTGGAGCAAATACACTTGCAGAGTGCAACTGAGCTTTGCAAAGTGCACAGTCTATTTGCCTTTAGTAAATCATCCCCTATGTTTTTCCTGTTTTATCTGTTGTCAACAACAGAATGTGGTGAGTAAGGCCAATAACAGAAAAAAAAGTGGAAAGGCTGCAAGTGCTGCAGAAAAAGGTCATCCATGACTTCTATCTAGGAGTGGATCAACATCCATCATTGACCACTGGGGGTGGATCTTATTTCTTCAAAATGGACCATGAGAACACACAAAAACCATCTGTAGCACCCTCCAGGTTAAGTTGCTAATATATTTAAGTAAATTTAGTTTTGGCTCCTTTGTAGCCAGTGGAACAGGTTTTGGCTGTTCTGGGTTCTGCTGGTTGCAGGCTCGACTACTTCTACCTGTATTGGGGAAAGTTCTAGAAAAAGGCAGACCCTGGGCTTAATATTCATGCACTATCACAAACCCATGGTTAGGTGGGAGACCAGCAGGGGGCTAAGGTGCAAATAAATAGCCTAGGACCTGGAACAGCAGGGTCCTTGTCCTCATGGAGACAGACCCAGCCTGGAGGGGCTAATTGCCCTCCTGGACAACTTAATGGAAATCTGCAGGGGATTCAATGAGGTCTTAGCTGGGGGGGAGGGCTACTGATAAAGTTGTGACAACAGAAGTCTGCTGAAGATCTGGCCTGGAGGCTCTGGCTTGTACTAGAGGGAGGCTTTCATGTACACAGGGAAACAGTGAGTAAGGGCATGAGAGAGAGACCCGAGAGAGACTGTGGGGTTGATTTACTAAAATTGGAGAGTGCAAAATCTGATGCACTCAGTCAGGCATCTGGGTGGATCGCAACATTATTGTCGGTATCCCTGCAGAGCATGACCCAGCTCTATGATGTCAGCCGACAGTGTACTTTAGTCTGCTGTCAGCTCAATCTGGGTCACAGGAGGACAGAACTAAGTGCACTTCTGTGACCTACAGGAAAAGTATGGCCAAAAGAGCTTTGGCCAAACTTCTCTTTTAATGTAATGTATACAATAACAACTTAAAGTGCATAAACCATGGACATCAGGTTGACATTACAGTTTGTCTCTTAAAGCTCATCTTCTTTCAGCTGTCAGTTTGTGAAAACATTATATTGCAACCTATGTACATGTAATGTACAGTAGTGATGGTCATCTCCATATAGTGGCTGATGTGCACACTGCTTAGTTCAATGTTATCCCACTAGAGTGTATGCACAAGAAAATTCCAGAAACCTGCAGTTTAATCAAGCACTGGGCAAGAAAGCTGGGATATAACACCTATCTTCAACTAGTGGCATGAGGTTTTATGCTGAAAGTGTGCACACTGTGTGCTCCCAGCACTCTGACCAAGCAGTAACCGACAGCAGGAATCTGTACCGGCTCCCAGTGTCCCTTTAAAAGGGCTTCAAAGTCCAGGAGGTGGCAGTGCTTGTGCATCATTTGACTGGTGTAATTAGGTCTGCCAGAGGTCACAAGGCCATTGGAGGCTTAACAAAGATAATAAAACAAGCCTAAAATTATATTACAATTTGTAAAAAATGTAAAACATTTATGTAGGTAAGCAAATGAGTAATAGAGGTAATTTCATGTTAACTGATTGATGCTGACATTGCTAAATTTGAACGAGCCATCTAGTCAGAAAAGAGTTACATTTAAAGGGAATGAAAGTATGTAGTGTTATGTTCAGCTAAACTTTAGGGATAGATTGTAGTTCAGAATCATAATTTAAATGATGTATTTTACATTTGTTTTTGGTGCTGAAAGCCCTGAACTGAAAATGAGTTTGCTTTTACCAAAAGTAATGTATTGCTGTCTACTAATATTGTAAGCAGTCTAGTTTAGGTCTAGATCACAATACAATGTTAGCAATTGATTCCTAATCTCAAATTTTAAATCGTTTCACATAACACATTCTTTGTACTTTCAAGACTTACTGTACATCTGTAGGATAACAGTTACGCAATCTTTCCTTTGCTATTTGCAACAAATGTCCACTTAAACGTTCTCTAATTACTCAATAAATTGGCAGGCGGTCTGAGAATTTGAGTACACACTAAAAGAACATTCAGCACATTTTCTAAAGGTCAGCTTTGTTTTATTTCCCCATAGTGCATCATTTTATTTACTCATCCCGATCCTCTGCCATGTTAAAATCACAAAAAGGAGAATAAGCAAAGGTCTGAAGAAGCAGACATGAAAGTAATTGTGTTATAGGGAACTGATAATGAATAAAAGCAGCAACCATCTTTAAAATAAGTGAAGGAGAAAACTGTACGTTTTCTTTAAAATGCCGAATGCCACTTAGAAAGTCCATGTTTTACTGTTTAATTGTACGATTGCATTTTATACTATATTTTTCAATCCCCAGAGCTACAGAACCACAAATTAGTTAATCTCAATTTTGCCTGTCAGGGATTACATAAAGATTACTACTTGCTGAAACTGTTCAGAGAGATTTTGAATCAATTCTCATGTTTTTCTCTCTTGTTGTTGTGTGAGAGCTTGAAGACTTGGACTTTGTTATGAAAAGCTATTAGCAAACCAATGAGAATTACCAAGCATTGGCTTTACTGCAAATTGAAGCAAACCAACAAATGCAATTCAGTGTTTGTTGCTGGGTATATTTCATATTCATTTCACCATACAAGCAAATTGACACTTGAAGGGACACTAACCTCGAATGTTAAATTAGCTGGAAAAACAAATAATAATATACACAAATGCATGTGTAAAATCTACTTCATCTGTACATACATTTACATATTTGACTTTTATGAACCTTTGCAGTATAGATTATTCTATGTCTTTTGTCAAAACAGAAGTTATATTTTTCCTTATACAGGACTGGACTCAATCAATTGGGTGGATTTACTAAAGGCAAATATTCTGTTCACTGTGCAAGAGAAACTGCACTTTGCAAGGGAAGTTTGCCCAAAGCTTTGAGAATGTGGTTAAACTTCACTTTGCAAAAAATACACAACCACACGCAAGGAGAAAAAAAATAGCATTTTGCTTGCACATGATTGATCTCTTTCTCTAAGCTCTAGGGAAAATTCCATTGCAAAATGAACAGCCTAATTGGCTTTGGTAAATCAACTCCGATGTCTTAAAATAAATGCAATTTACTTATTTCTTAATGGTAATTGCATTTAGAAACCTGGATTTCTTGTGCATCCTGCTTGCGGATATTGGTGGAATTGTGAAGGATTGTGCAGGGCTTTTATATAACTTCATTAAGCGCCTAAAAATGGAACAATGTGTTGTCAATCTAAAGGGCTGTAGACAAAGCTAGGCTTGGCCATTCGCTGATGGGGCTATCAACGGTGCCACCCTTATGCAGCTATAGTAGTAGCAAAGGTGACAACATTGCAGCATTTTAATTTCATTACAGTGTTCATCCAATGGATATACTGTTAGGATCAGCAGGTATTTACAAAATATTTAAAGGAGTTTTTTTTGTTTTACCATAGTTCCATCATCAGTTGCATCTCAACCCATATTGTAATATAACATTATTAAAAATTACCTTTCCTTTTTAATCTGCAGTGCTGGAATAATTTTCTGTAAAATGCAATGCAGTATGGCAATCTGGAGGCGTTATAGTATACAAAAAGCCCACAGAAATGTCACAGATGGTTTACGAAGCCCCACCACCCCAGAAATGTCATTCCCTGCTTGTGTGATAGGTTCACCAATTTTCCCAGAAGTCTGCACTAAGATACAAATCAGAATTTGGGCATCATTGCATCCTCTGTAACAAAAATGTCAGTTTTGGTGAGATACTCCCAGAGTGTTAATCATGTTTAAACAGATTCAAACCCTGCCACTCTACTCATTAGAACCCTGTAAGTGCAGAAGTTGATCACTAATAAAACGTCATTCTATTCACGTTGAATCTGCACATGGCCACAGAGAAACAAACAGCCATTTCTCTAGAATAACAAATGGTAGGACTCTGCAACAAAGTTTGTAAAAATCATTGCAATGTACATAAATCACCCAGAGAGAGAATTTTGTCCTCAACAAAAGGGGAATTACTCTTTAAGTGAATGTAGTAAAGCTTTGTTATTCACCTTGCTGTGATAATTTTATACACCAATTTACGGTGATATTTAATGTAAATATCTTATCAAATGCAAATATTTATAAAAAATTTATTTCCCATTTAAAGTGCTAAGTAACATTTCAAGTATGCAGTTAATTTACAAAAGTAGTAAACGTAGAACAATGAATGTTAAATGTTCACCAATCTTTGTAAATAAGACTTTACTATAATCATCCAATCAAGTTCAAGGATCTTCTCTCTATTGTTCCTTTCACGTTTTGATTTTCAGAGTGAAAACAGCTTCAGCTTATTCACTAAGGTCAGTAAAAATGCACGTTCCAAAAGGAATATTTACTTTGCTAGGTGAACAGTCTCTGTCCCTATAATAGATCAACCCCTGTTGAGTATGGTCAAATTACTGAAAAAAACAATCGCTCTCCTTATGTGACTGATATCTTCTCTCCACGGTTAACAGTTTCTTTTTCCATCAGGAATATGAAGGCTGCTGTTCCTGGACTCCTGAAATTAGTAATTGATTTGACCCTCTCACTCCAGGACTTCCATAGTCATTGAGGTAAAATATTAATGCAACCATTGAAGTCTAAGTGAAAACAAAAATCCTTCTAGCTCAGTAACCCAGAAAGTTCTTGAGCCTTTAGATCAGCCTGACAGCCAAAAAGATAACATTATAAAGCACCATCTAACATTTTAAGTGCTGGTTCACACCAAAACACAGTTTGGGAAAGGCACATTTCCCACACTGCTTTAAAAAGGAACTGCCTTTGTGATCTGCTGTAGGTGCCAATACATTGTTAATGGCTGGTTCAGTGCATTTGCCTACACCGGATCTCATGGTACTGCAATACCATGCAATTAGGTTCAGTGCATTTTTAAAAGTAGCGCATGCTTTACTTTTTGTCTGGTGCAATTTGCAGTTCATTAAAGTGAATGAGCTGTAAATTGCACCACACTGAATTCAACAAGAATCACATTGGAACAAGGACCACAATGCTGTACAATTCAGGTGTGAACTGGCCCTAAAAGAAACAATAACTGCTTCCATATTTCTGTCAAAACAGGTGACCATTTCACTACAGGGCCAAGTCTGCACAAAGATATACAGTGCCTGCCCTTTCTGGCAGATTTTACAGGGTCTAGTGGATAATCTACAATATCCACATTTGAAGTCCAGTCAAAGCTTTTGTTGATGTTCTTGACAGCGTGGGAAAGGGATAGTACATTTTACTGTGGTGTGTGGTCTTATATCACTATATATCACTGACCTTTCACCTCCTGTCAGGACAGGAAATAATGAGATATTTCTCTATCATGGACACAAACTGCAACAAACGCTTTTTTTTTCAGTAAAATGAGGAAGCGTTAGAATGCCTTCAGTTGTTTTTACTGTCTGAGACCTCCTGTCACGTTGATGATCTATGCCATTATTTTGTGTTCTGCTGCCATACACTGTCAGAATCCCAGGAACTGAGCTTTTAGTAAAAAAGACTTGACAAAGGTTCAAAGTCTTCCAACATCTATTCAAAACTAATATGGAAAGTTTTGACTAAGGCTAGGCTGTAATACAAATGATGTCACTGTAGGATCTAGAAAGATCCCAACTTTAAAATCAGGATCCACCCATAAAAACTGACCAGCAGCTGGTGCATCCTCTCAGTGAGCCTCTGAGAGTCTGAGCCAGCTGTTCCTGCCCCCTTCACAGCCCGGCGCTCTGGTGAGCATTGGAAGCACAGAGCTTTCTGCTCAGTGAAGACTGAGATCCAAGAGATCAGTGATCTTTGATCACTCGGTTTTTGGTCTTAGAGGCAGCAGGGGACAGATGAAGTATCGGATCAATGCTGCATCCACCTAGGAGAGGATGTACATATGTTTGTTATTTTACATTCTCATATTCTATTGTAAGGTTATAACTAACAGATAAAGACGGGAGATAAAAGAAGGTATGTATAAGCAGCTGTGGGGTCTGCTATTAAAGAGAACCTGTTGCTTTGATCTGTATAGACTAAACAAAGGCTCACTTAAAAAAGTATACATCAAAAGAAAATAGCTTTGTAACTTACCCAGGGTTGATACATTTTGACAAAAGGTAGTCTCCTAACATTTTCTACAGGAGATTTTGTTCATTTACAGGTGATACCTCCAGGCATGGTGCAGCACAGAATGGCCAAGCTACCCTGGCATTTTTGATAGGGAAGAAAAAGAGCAAAGATTATCTGTTTTGCTGCTAGGCACAGGTAGTACACATGTAAGAAGGACATGAAGAAGGACAAACATCTGGAATCTTCTCTAATCATGTTTTTAGTATAAATCTTCTCCTAAAAAACAAGTTTCTTTGGGTAATCCCTTTTAATCAGTCCATTGACCATTTCTTCTAGTTTGTGGGATATCCTATTTTGGGTCAGTCTTTATACAAAGAACCCTCTTGCATTGACTACAGGCTGTGGACTTTTCCACCGATAGAAGACTGTTTGAATACTGTAGAAGCTATTCCTATGTATATAATTATATAGTATTTCATAATGAATCTGACAGGATAAAAAAGCCATACAGTCAACAATATCAGTTGCATGGCAGGTAGCAACCCAAGGAATGCCAGACTTTAAAACTGATACAAATCTTTTTGGCATGAACCACAAAACTTTATTTCCCCTACACATACAAAAATCTCAGCAGATATAAAACTATGCAGTCTGGCTGATCACCTGCGTCTAACTATTATGGTGATATTCAAAATCCAAAATTGTTCTCACCCTCCCTCTTGGGATATTGCTTAGCTGTAACATCTTTCCAATTTCAGTTATCATAAAGACAGTTAAATCCTGTCTTTCCACCCTTTAATTTTTCATCTTATTATGTGTGATGTGTTTTGACATATTGACTAATGCTGCAATATTAAAGCCGAAACATATTTTTCATTCTTTACGTTTTTGCAGCATATTGTTCTCCATTGGGCATTTTGTTAACAAAGCACTCACATAACATTTACAAATCTTCACATTTTGTTAGCAATAGTTCAACCCCTATTGACAAATAAAACAAAAAGTCAAGTGGAACATCATATATTGTACTATGGGATTATCTGCCCCTAATGTATCCATTAAAATCTACTATGTGTTTACTTTTACTGCCTAAAAAGTACATACATTTATGAACAGAAATAATAGTTAATGGTAATTGTTTTCTTTTTGTCTTTCTATATATATTTTGTAAATCTAAGTATCTGTGTACCTTACATGTATGTACACCCTAAAGTTCAAAACGTAAAACATTGTTATGTTATTGGGAAAAGTTAGATATGTTAACTCTGTCTAAGTAGTCCCTGGAAAATATGCCTTTTATCTGGAATTCCTCCTAAAAATATAGCAGTGCATCTCCTGGTATGTGAAGGTGCCTAGACTCTCCTATGCCTACAGATTCATTATTGTATACCTGCACGCTTCTGTCTCTGACTGCTAGTCTCATGAAATTTGGATTGAGATTTGGTGGTATCACTACTGTGCTGCTCACTGTTCTCCTTGCTGTAGTCAGAGACATGAGGCACAAGCAGGAAGCGTTGCCTCTAACAAGATAGCTTCCTCCACACAGAGCCACAGGCATGGTAAGTGAGTAATGGGGAAAAATTAGCTACAGGAAGATAACTTTTGGCCAAAAATGTTGAATGTTCACTAACAGAAATAAGGAACCACTAGTGCAATAAGTAGTCTTTTTCCTAGTCAGCTCAGAGTCAAAAGAAGTAATAATTTGAAGGAATGGATGACCCAGCCCTCTATCTATTAAGAACTCACAACAGCCATATTTTTAGGGCGTGTTGAAGCTGTTAGGGAAAGCTGACAATTTTCCTGTGGCAGTGATCAGCTTCCCATGCCTTTTGGTTGACAATAGCTTATTAACCTTACAAATGACCAAAATTGTAAAAGAAGATTTGCCCCTATAGTCTTCAATGAGATTTGGTGCAAAGTTTGCAAACTCTGAACTTACATTTTTCATAAACCACATCCAAGCAGATTCATTCATCCCTATCCCTGACAGGTATTTAAACTGAAGAGACTGCAGGACTAAACCACAAAACATCTTCAACATTACAAGAGAGTTTCAAGACTTGCGGTGTGTTAAAAAAGTTACCTCTAAGGTTGATCCCATGATTGGATCAATGTGACTCTCTCTTTACATCCCACCACTGCAGCTTTCATACATGGAAGTGACAGAGTTGTTTATTGGCTGCTCTTCTTCCCTTGTCCATTAACAGAATGACTGACATTCACAGGCTCACTGAAGACTGAGAAATGAGTGAGCAGTGGTCTTTGATTTAAATAAAATATGATATTTTTCCACCACATCAATGCTACCAGTGTGCCTCCAGTGAAAAAAACAGTCTCTCCCGATCTAAAATTACTCACCAGATTATTATGCCTCTCATATTTCAGATCGGCATAAAGCGCATGTAAGGAGTATTACTCCATCCCATAGGGGCCCTGCTCTTCCTCCATTTGCTCTCACATAGGGTAGTTTAACCATGAAAAAATAAGGAATGTTCAAATAGTGAAATATAGCTAAAACCATCAGAATATTGCTCACCAGACAATTTCTTGGTATGTTACATGGCAACAAATCATTGCAATCACAACCAACACCTCAAAAACAGCAAGAACACCACAAAATAGGACCGCCAAAGCCTCACCGCTATGCTCGGGACCAACTATGGCATCACTTTCGGTCACGTTACATCCACCGTCACATTCACTTCCGTTTTCCATAAGATCCTGTTCCAACGTGTTTCATCATTCCTGACTTTGTCAAGGGATCAGATGGGTGGAAATGGTGGTGATATTGTATACGCAAAAGGGCGGGTTAACCCCGTCAATGCTACAATCACAAAAAAACATGGACACAGTGGTTTTATGATAGAATAAAACATACCAAAAACCATTGACATTTCAAGATAGATGAATAATGAAATAAATAAATATATAATAAATCTCCCATTGGTGCATTTCTAAAAAATAAATAGCATTCAACTGCAATTTGAAAGACACGGTACCAACATACAAACAACTTACAAACTGCATTTACCTATATTCAGCCTGCTTGTATTGCTCCTTGGTAGAATGTCACTGCAAAGCCACAGCATTTTAAAAAGGTTGCATACCAGAGAAGCCAAATCTGACAATGAGGATACATATACAGTCATGGCCGAAATTGTTGGCACCCTTGATATTTCTCCAGGAAATCATGTATTTCTCACGAAACGTATTGCATTAACACATGTTTTGCTATACACATGTTTATTCCCTTTGTGTGTATTGGGACAAAACAAAAAAAGGGAGGAAAGAAAGCAAATTCGACATAATGTCACACAAACCTCCAAAAATGGGCTGGACAAAAGTATTGGCACCCTTTCACAACTGCGGATAAATAAGAATGTTACAAGCATGTGATGCTCCTGTAAACTCACCTGGGGCAAGTAACAGGTGTGGGCAATATAGAAATCACACCTGAAAGCAGATAAAAAGGAGAGACGTTCACTTAACCTTTGCATTGTGTGTCTGTCTGTGCCACACTAAGCATGGACAACAGAAAGAGGAGACGAGAACTGTCTGAGGACCTGAGAACCAAAATTGTGGCAAAATATCAACAATCTCAAGGTTACAAGTCCATCTCCAGAGAACTAGATTTGCCTTTGTCCACAGTGCGCAACATTATCAAGAAGTTTGCAACCCATGGCACTGTAGCTAATCTCCCTGGTCGTGGACGGATGAGGAAAATTGATGAAAGATTGCAACGCAGAATAGTCCGGATGGTGGATAAGCAGCCCCAAACATGTTCCAAAGACATTCAAGCTGTCCTGCAGGCTCAGGGAGCATCAGTGTCAGCGCGAACTATCCGTCGACATTTAAATGAAATGAAACGCTATGGCAGGAGACCCAGGAGGACCCCACTGCTGACACAGAGACATAAAAAAGCAAGACTACAGTTTGCCAAAATGTACTTGAGTAAGCCAAAAGCCTTCTGGGAAAACGTCTTGTGGACAGATGAGACCAAGATAGAGCTTTTCGGTAAAGCACATCATTCTACTGTTTACCGAAAACGGAATGAGGCCTACAAAGAACAAAACACAGTACCTACGGTAAAATATGGTGGAGGTTCAATGATGTTTTGGGGTTGTTTTGCTGCCTCTGGCACTGGGTGCCTTGACTGTGTGCAAGGCATCATGAAATCTGAGGATTACCAAAGGATTTTGGGTCGCACTGTAGGGCCCAGTGTCAGAAAGCTGGGTTTGCGTCCAAGATCCTGGGTCTTCCAGCAGGACAATGACCCCAAACATACGTCAAAAAGCACTCAGAAATGGATGGCAAAGAAGCGCTGGAGAGTTCTGAAGTGGCCAGCAATGAGCCCAGATCTAAATCCCATTGAACACCTGTGGAGAGATCTTAAAATTGCTGTTGGGAAAAGGTGTCCTTCCAATAAGAGAGACCTGGAGCTGTTTGCAAAGGAAGAGTGGTCCAAAATTCCGGGTGAGAGGTGTCAGAAGCTTATTGATGGTTATAGGAAGCGACTGATTTCAGTTATGTTTTCCAAAGGGTGTGCAACCAAATATTAAGTTAAGGGTGCCAATACTTTTGTCCAGCCCATTTTTGGGGTTTTGTGTGACATTATGTCATATTTGCTTTTCTGCCTCTGTTTTATATTTGTTCCAATACATACAAAGGGAATAAACATGTGTATAGCAAAACATGTGTTAATGCAATACCTTTTTTGTGTGAAATACTTGATTTTCAGGAAAAATATCAAGGGTGCCAACAATTTCGGCCATGACTGTATGTGCTAAACACAGGACCTGATTGTTTAGCTAATAGAAGTGTTTTCAGTTTTTATGCACTTCCTTCCTCAGATGTGGAGGTGCAATTGGTAAATTGGTACAATCAATAGCACCCAAAACAAGGAGCTATTTAGCCAAAACTAGCTGCTCACTACTCTCTTCTACCAAAAGCATATTGCTGGAGTTACATCAGTAAGAAGAAAAAAAAAGCCATTCTTAACGCCAATAATTGCCCTCCAATGACCAGCTGAACACACTAGTGTGGAAAGGTAGAGGAGGGTCACCACACTGCAGCATGTCAAATGGCTAAAATTCACCAGTGTATAGGCCAATATTTTTTAAGACAAAATCTGGCATCCCAAACCAGTTGAATCAACATTCTGAGTGATAAATAGGTTGCATAGTACAGTAAAGTAGTTTTCCTATTAAAGAACAGATGCTGGTGCATCTTGTTTGAAACAATTTTCATATCTGATACAAATTTTCTACCATCCTTTTGGAAGACTGGTCAAAACCTGCTATGCTAATTTTTAACTTAACTACTGATTTAGCTTTGTTGATACTTTGAAACAGATTCTTTTAACAACTTCTGTTCTTTTCTCAAACTTGAATATTGAATTCTGAAAATGTATGTAGGCACTGTACAGATGTTGACAATTTTACTGTGAATCTAATTTCATGTTTTCCCATTTGAGAGATGCAGGAAATGGTCTCCAAAGTTAGTTGAGGATACCAGTTTGCAGCACCACAACCTTTGCAGGTGGATGCTATGCTGGGTATACTTGTCAAAGAGTAATGCTTAGATCACCTAAAGTCAAGGTTTTGCTGCCTGTGCTTGACAAGAGCAAACCCATAATAAACTCCATCTAAAGTTGAAAAACTTGGCCATGCTATATAATCTGGCCATAAAACGTCAGAGCAGGAGATGCTGGAAAAGCAACAACCGCAGTATCTGCATGCCTTCTTGTCATATTGCCCAGTTCAAAGCAAATGTGAGGCAGAAAATAAAAAGTTAGCTCCCACAGGAAGTAAAGAGATTCAATATCAGGTTATTTATGAATAATGTCTAAAAACTTTACCAAAAAATGTGATGGAGACTTTCACAAAATTCCTGAAAATATATCTACTGTACTTTCAACATTTGACTGGGCAAGATTCTATTTTGTAAGCTTTGTTGATTAGCTGATTACATGATAACTACATTGTACAATGTTGGCATAAACTGATGGGGAAATCTTGTCAATGTTTTGGAGAAAATCTTTTTGGGTGAATAGTCACTGGGCATATTTTGTAGGCAAATCTTTGATAAATTAACCCTCATTTGTAAAAATGTGAATAAGAAGACATTCACCAAACAATAGACAGTTGGCAAAGATTTCCAATCTGATAGTCTTTTCCATAATGGTAAATTTAGTGTAGAAATATTAGTGCAAAAGATATATAGATCTATTCTCAATTAATATCATTAAATAATTAAATTTGTGAATATAAAAAAAATGTCCAACTCTGAATTTCCGCCCCTTGAAGACGTCATTCATGACGAAACTAGTATGGCTTGTTGGATGCTGACGTTTGTGGAGAAAATTAAGTCACGAGCGCTGTAGTGAGTGTACGGGGAACAGGAGACTGTTATACCATTTGCTGTTTTATGCTGTTATACTGGTGTCAGTGAAGACACCCTTTTTGTGAGTGTAAATCTTTATTAAATTGTTGGATACTTTTATAAAAAAACTGGCTGCACCATGATTTTCTCTTTCATTCCCAAACATGACCTCGGTGGAGAGATATAAAAAGAGAGAGTGATATAATGCTCCTGGAACCATTATATTGAGTGGTGGATACCTACCTTATGGATGATTGTGTAGCTATTGATCATCACACCTGAGAAGTTGATTCATTGCATCTGCTCCCAGAGCAAAAAGCGTTTTTGCTGATCTAGAGATTGATCAGCATGGAGCTCTGGTGAGTTACCCAACTTTACTTTTGGTGGTGGATTTTGGCACAATTTCTTTGAGAGCACCTGAATTTGAAAAGGATTTGTTTGGAGATTTTGAAGAAATTCAGAGTTGGACATTTTTTTTATATTCACAAATTTAATTATTTAAATTACTTATGCACTAAAAAATAGTTTTGCACTTAATTTTGATATTTTTTGATATTAATTGAGAATAGATATATATATCTTTTGCACTAATGTTTCTACACTAAATTAGGAATAGTTTGTGGTTTTAGCGCATTCCTTTATTTAAGTTATAGCACTAAGAAATTTATTTGGTTTCTTTGAGGTGGAATTGCTGCTTTAAAGGTGTGGCGCTTTTATTACACTTGTGATTTTCCATAATGGTGCTTTGATCACTATAGAATCTTGCCAAATCAAACCTGCAGGACAATGATAGTCTAATATCTATAGTTATGTTCACATAGGGAATTTGAAATATGATTAACGTTTGATTTATCTCTAGTTCAGAAGCTGTAGCGTACAGTACATCTCAAAAACCTTCCAGGCATACTTATTTTCTTTGGCAAAGAAAAGAAACCTCAGAAAACATGTATGGGACTCAGCTGGAGATGGTAGGGCTTTGATATATACTGTGCGCATTTCAAAATTGTTATCATTTTATAATTTCTCTGAAAGATAAAGAGATAATTTGTGAACTTTTTTATTTATGGAGCTAAATGTTTATACACGCAAATGCACTAAAAGTATCAGATTAAGGCAATGGCTAAGCAAAATTACTCTATTTCTTTACAATAACTATATGACATATAGTTTGATATGCTAACAATGTAATAATATTCTTGGCTATTTTACATTGTAATGTGCACAAGGATTTAACAATGCATTGTTTATCTAGAAAGCTGTTTTTTATAATTGGAGAATGGAAAGACTTTCATTTACTACTTCAAATATCAAGACTGTCAGTAAGGTGACCTTTTAGCCAAATACATGTGAGCAAGTAAAGTTAAGTAAATAGCTGGGATCTAAGAAGGTCAACATCAGTTTGTGAATCGATCTTTACTTCACTTATATTACCAGCCAAACAAATAGAGCCCATGGACTTGCAAATATTCATCTTGCAGAGGCTTCAGATTAAGATAAAATTTCAGCTTAGACAATGTTATGAATAAAGAGTTTTCTTGTGAAATATTGATATGAGGTGTCATTACACAAAACAATTTTCCCTAAAAGGGCAATGCCTGTTTTGCTGGTTAGTGGAGCACGGGAAGATTAGTGAAACATATTTATTGGGTTGGTATAAACAAGTAGTGTAGTCTTCAGCTTTTTTCCAGCACTGTTTCTTAAAAATGTATCAAAGTCACAGGTATGATTCATAAACCCAACTCAGCGCTACAGACATACAGTACCCCAAAAATATTGATACAGTGTGCAATATCACTGAAGCCTTCAATTCAATATACCCAATAGATGTAACACAATATAACAATAAAAAAGGAGTCGCGAACATAAAATGTGTGTTATGTCGAATAAGCACCACTGTAAAAACCAAAATGACCAAGTGTATAACAAATAAAGATTAGTCCATTCTGCCACAATTCCAAATAAACTTGAAGGTTCAGTCTTTCCACAGTGAATGCTCCAGTGCTCAAATAAAGATCAGTGGGGCAGCACAGTGGCTAAATGGCTAGCACTTCTGCCTGACAGCAAGGGTCATCAGTTCAAATCCCAACAATGCCACCACCTGCCTGGAGTTTGCATGCTCTCTCTGTGGCTGCATGGGTTTCCTCCCACACGCCAAAGACATACCACTAGGTTAATTGGCTCTTATCTAAATTGGCCTTAGTATATGAATGTGAGTTAAGGACCTTATATTGTAAGCTCCTTAAGGATTAGGGACTAATGCAAATTTACAATATATATATATATATATATATATATATATATATATATATATTTAAAATGCTACATAAATTGATGGCGCTATATAAGTACCTGAAATAAATAGTCCATCCTGCGACAGTTTTGAATAAACTTCTCAGGAAAGTTCAATCTCTGCACCATGAGTAGAAACTACTCCAGTGGTCAAACACCTGCCCCCAGCAGACCAGGGCTCACCAGACAACAATGCCTCTCTTTTTACAGTTTGGAATATCATGCCAATATCACAACTTCCACCTAAAATGGCTCCAGGTCTTGACTCTCCTCTTTTGTGGAACTCCCCATATGGTAAACAAGAAAGAAAAAAGGGACTCCAATAGTGTAATTTTTTATTTATATTAAAAACCTTTCAGCAGTGGTGCCTCAAGTGATGCAGCAGATATTGGGTGAGACAGAGACCGTGGTTAAATGTTCCTTCTGGCACAATATATCATGCAGTCTGAATGACTTGATTAATACTGGATGGTTTTGGTTTCTTGTGAGTGGGTTTTTAATATAAATAAAGAACATTTTAGTTAAATGTTTTTACACTATTGGAGCCCCTTTTTTCTGTAACCTGTATATGTGTTATATGCCAATCTGTAAAAAGAGAGGCATTGTTGCCTGGTAAATCCTAGTCTACTGGGGAGCGGTGTTTGTGAACTGGAGCACTTTTTAATCACGATGGAAAGACTGAATTTTCAACTTTATTTATAACTGTGGCAGAATGGACTATTCTTTATTTGTCATACACTTAATCACTTTGGTTTTTACAGTTGTGCTTATTTGATATCACATACATTTTATGTTCGCAGCACCTTTTTATTTTTAAATTTTGTTTTATCTACAGGTAAGATTGCCAGAATCCACACAGATTACTATTAACTGTCTTGTGCTGTCAAAAGGTTCTTTTTTGCCAGGCTGTAAATGAGCCACACAAAAGATCATGAGGATAATTTTATGCAGTCCTTTTTCAGATCAGCAAAAGAGCATTTGAGCAAGGCTCATGCTTCTCTATGATGCAGAAGGATCGGATGACAATTTCCTTAGAATTTCTGTTTTACTCTGACAAAAAGTCAACAGTGGAAAATGACAATAATGGTAGATTTCCAACTGGGTGAAGGAATACTTAGTTGCCACTAGCATTACCAGAACTAGTGTTTCCACTGGGATGTATACCCGCTACTCCTGTTCTGGGGACAACCCAAAACGTATGATTTTCTTTTACTTTCACTTTTGTTTATAAAGGTAAACAGGAATAATAGAGAGGGTGACCTCCCTATTGGGGATACAGACACCAATAAAAGGCCTTTAGTTATACTCTAATGGAATACAGAATACCAAAATTATGCAGTGCTTAAATGGGCTGGCTGACATAAGCTTGTTTCCTAAGTGGGTTTCTTCATGGCCCTGCAACAGGATCCAGATGAGGGAGGTATGTTAGTGTCTATATTTCTACACGATTATGCATGGCTGCTTCTGACCAGTATATGAACAGTAGAGCTCTGGTACCAGAGCTTTTCAACCAGTTCAGGAGAAATAGAATGGGAAAACTAAACTATCCATTAAGTCTTCATGCACACTGGACGTTTTTACAGCTGCTGTTTTGGGCTTTTGACTTTTTTTCTACAGCCAGTAAACCCCCCAGCATGTTATCCTATGTGTTCATGCACACATAGACTGTAATCAACGTTTTTTGGCAGGGGCGTTTTTTGGCTGGAGTGTTGTAGCTGTAAAAATGCTCTAATGCTGAAAAACGTGGCAAAACGTGGTAAACCATGGTAAATCACAGCAAACCAGCGTTTTTGGATGTTTTTTTTACCAAATTTTTTTTCGGTAAAAAATAAACAAAAAACGTAAATGCAAAAAAAAGTGGCAAAACGCCGCTAAGCGCTAATCCAAAAATGCTAAAAAATGCTGAAAAACTCACGTTTTTAACATGACTTTCCACAGCTAATGTTACCAGCATTATTAAAATGCCCCATGTGCATGGAGCCTTAAGCAGGAGTCTTTCCCCACAATAAACCTAAATGTCCCTGACAAGATTGGTTACTCTCCCTACCTACTCCCACACTTCCAGACTGAACCAGCAAAAACTTTAAAAAAAGCCTTCCAGCATTTTAAATGGCCACCCAAACCTTGAGAGAACTCAGTGTTTAATCAGACATAAGACTCCCACAAGACATACCAATCCTGTGACAGGATTCCCTTGAAACAGAAGTTATAAACAGTAGGCACCTGTTTAATTCCCAAATAAGATTGCACATTTGGGAGATAGTTGTTAGCCCTTAATAGGAAGTACCTGAATAGAAAATGTTTATGGCAGAATCACTAAATAATATTTCAATGAAAGCTGCATCAACTTTTAAAATTGTATTTACATGTTAAAATGGTTGCAACCCCTTATATATACCCAGTGAAGCCTCAAGTGATTCAAAGAAATGAAAAACTCCTCCTATATAGGTTGTAGCTCTCTCTGTGGCTCTCTTCTCTATAGCCATTGAAAGTGGAGAATTTATACAGCTTGTCTGAGCTTTTAGAAAGCAGGGGGTGGGGAGCTGCAGTTATACTCTGAAGAGGTCAATGAGGACAGATTGGAGGGAAGAGATACACCCCTTCACACAACACACAGGAACAGAGCTGGGGCTGTCAATCACAGGCTGTGTGCTGGAGCATCCTCCAGTCACCTTTTTTTTCTCTTGGTGCCAGGAGAACTTGTCAGTGATTCATGCAAATAGAGCCAAGCACACACCATGCTTTGTTCCTACTTCATGTCAGAGATTTTCAACCATGTTAAAGCTTATATGAGATTTGATTTCTTGGGTTCAGATTTAGTTATGATAAATAAACATCATTGACCAAAACTATTAAGCTAAATTTAAATTTTTTACATGGCTAATCTAGACACATTTATATGTGTTATTGACATTCCTTGACCCATAGGTTCATGCAAATGCATTAGTAATAGACCTCTTATTGTGCCTGGACAAATAAAAAAGACACCAGCTTTTTAGAAATGTGTTAATATGTGTTAAAACATGTTCATACTGTAGGCCCAATTGTTTCTTTTAAATAAGCTTGTTAGTGTGGCAGAAAAAAAGAGAACAGACGACTAAAAATTCTAGGAGTATAACAAAAAGACCAAATGAGATATTCTCTGCATTAGAATCTATATTTAAAATATTCTACAAATGTTTAATGTTACTGTTAAAAATAATACTGGCAGAAATGTCATCTTGTCAATCTATAAATGCCAGTACTTCAAATTTTATTATTAAACTGTGTTTGGAATGTAATTTTATTAGTGAAATGCCATCCTGTGCTAAGGATAGATCCACAAATTGAAAAACCAAGTTGACATAGCTTTGTTATTAATAAAATATCGATGAAGGTCAAATATATAGAGAATAATTCACTAAAGTTAGCACACTGAGGTAAAATATAGAGACTTAAGCTT
Organism: Staurois parvus; assembly: GCF_062004578.1. Lineage (NCBI taxonomy): Eukaryota > Metazoa > Chordata > Amphibia > Anura > Ranidae > Staurois > Staurois parvus. The sequence goes on from NW_028318001.1 coordinate 6,219,295, forward strand.
GTGTTCTCCTTAAACAGCCAGTCATGGGAAACAAAATCTCACTTCACCCTTTAGCAAATTTTGCTTACTTTCCTAGTTTTAAATCATTGGTTCTGTGTTCTCCCAAAAAAAGAACATTAATATTATTATACAGGATTTATATAGCGCCAACAGTTTGTGCAGCGCTTTACAATATAAGGGAGAAAGTACAATTACAATACATTTCAGTACAGAAGGAATAGGAGGGCCCTGCTCGTGGAGTTTACAATCTAAAGGAATCGAGGTGATACAAAAGGTGATAGCTGCGGGGGATGATCTGGTGGAGGTGATTCAAATACATTGCTTAGGTGTAAGTGGGGTAAGCTTCCCTGAAGAAGTGAGTTTTCAAAGACTGCCTAAAGGCAGACAGGGTGGGGGCTGACTGAACATGCTGTGGTAGGGAGTTCCAGAGGATGGGAGAGGCTCTGGAAAAGTCCTGGTGGCGAACGTGGGAGGAGGTGATGAGGGAGCTAGAGAGGAGGATATCATGGGAGGAGCGGAGTGGGTGATTTGGGCGGTGTCTGTGGATGAGGTTGGTGCTAGGGGCAGTGTTGTGGATGGTTTTGTAAGCTGTGGTTAGTATTTAGAATTTTATACGTCGGGTTAGTGGAAGCCAGTGGAGGGATTGGCAGACAGGGGTAGCAGTCATTGATCAGTTGGTAAGGTGTATGAGTCTAGCAGCAGCATTCATAATAGACTGAAGGGGGGATAGCCTGTGTCACGGTAGACCAGTCAGGAGGGATAAGTTGGGATAAGACCAGTAATTGAGGCGGGATATAACCAAGGCATAGATAAGTTGTTTTGTGGTGTCATTGGTCAGGAAGGGGTGGATTTTGGAAATGTTCCGGGGGTTGAGGCAGCAGAGTTTAGCCAGTGAGTGGATGTGGGGCCCAAAGGAGAGATCAGAGTCTAGGATTGCGCCTAGCACCCTAGCAAAAGTGGAAGGACCAATGGTTGTGCTGTTTCAGTTTGAAGCACATTGAGTCTTAAAATTATTCTACACTGAGATAAATATGGTTTCTATCTAATCCTGTTGTAGTGTGTCCTATGATCTCCAGGTCCTTTTGCATTAGAGTACAGGGAAAAGTATGGGCTGGACCTAGCAAGATATGGTGTAATATTAGTTGGACTTCAAGTATCAAAGGGTTTGATTGGAGAAGGTCCTCTTTACTTGCCACCCAGATGATCATAATGTCATCAATGTAGTGGAAGTCAAGGGTTTTACGGGACACCTAAACAAGTATCCTTCTGCCAGTGTAACTATAAAGAGGTTTGCATATTGTGCTGGAAAATGTGATCCCATGGATGTGGCCATGGTATCACAATTTGGACCACAGTATAAAAATATTTTTCTGTTGAAACGGACAGAGGAATACTAGTCTAGATGTCATGTAAAACTCATGACATATTTCAGCTACTGTACATTATGACATTATGATCATCTGGACTGCAAGTCAAGAGGACCTTCTCCTATCTATAACAATTGCAAAAATGCCCATCCCACAGTAAAATTAAAATTAAATTATTCACAAACAAAAATCACGTTCTTGGACACTATAATATCAATTAAAAGGAACTCTCTACAAACATCGATTCACCACAAACCCACTGACCAGTCCTCAAACGTGAGGAATGACAACTTCCACTCCAGGCACACAAAGAACTTATAGTCTACAGTCAGGTCAAAAGGTGCAACAGGAACCGACATTGTGGACAGAGCCAATTACTCAGAACACCTCAGAAGTGACTTCCACAACAAGGATACAAACTCGAAACAACCAACATTTAGAACGGAAAAGCAGTCAGTATGCTAAAACTGAATTTCTGAGTTTCAGAGAGACCCAAAAAGTCCAACTTGTGGTTACCTTTAATCCATGTCTGGAAGTCCTATGCTGGGTAGCAAAAGAACTGCAACTCCTCCTTCACAAAGACCAGAAACTACAAGAAATATTTCCTGAGCTTCCTATCCTAGCATACCAACAATGTCCAGGCCTAGAACAACAAAATGAAAATCTCATTGCACACAGAAAGGTGCCAGACCTGCACACAGACATATATATATATATATATATATATATATATATACACACTATATTGCCAAAAGTATTGGGACACCTGCTACATGAACTTTAATGGCATCCCTGTCTTAGTCCGTAAGGTTCAATATTAAATTGGCCCACCCTTTGCATCTATAACAGCTTCAATTCTTCTGGGAAGTCTGTCCACAAGGTTTAGGAGTGTGTCTATGGTAATGTTTGACCATTCTTCCAGAAGTGCGTTTGTGAGGCACTGATGCTAGATGAGAAAGCCTGGATCGCAGTCTCCACTCTAATTCATCCCAAAGGTGTTCTGTCAGGTTGAGGTCAGGACCTCAACCAAGGAGGAACATGAAAGGCCAGTCAAGTTCCTCCACCCCAAACTCGCTCATCCATGTCTTTATGGACCTTGCTTTGTGTACTGGTGCGCAGTCATGTTGGAACAGGAAGGGGTCATCCCCAAACTGTTCCCACAAAGTAGGGAGCATGAAATTGTCCAAAATGTCTTGGTATGCCAACACCTTAAGAGTTCCCTTCACTGGACCTAAGGGGCCAATCCCAAACCCTGAAAAACAACCCCACACCATAATCCCTCTTCCACCCAACTTCACACTTGGCACAATGCAGTCAGGCAAGTATTGTTCTCCTGGCAACCGCCAAACCCAAACACATCCATTGGATTGCCAGACAGAGAAGCATGATTCGTCACTCCAGAAAACACATCTCCACTGCTCTAGAGTCCAGTGGCAGCGTGCTTTACACCACTGCATCCGACGCTTTGCATTGCACTTTGTGATGTAAGGCTTGGATGCAGCTTCACACATTCCATAACGCTCTCTACACACTGTTGGTGTGCTATTGTGAAGGCCACATAAAGTTTGGAGTTCTTTAGCTATTGACTCTGCAGACAGTTGGTGACTTCTGCACACTGTGCACTTCAGCATGCACTGACCCCGCTCTGTCATTTTATGTGGCCTACCACTTCATGGCTGAGTTGCTTTTGTTCCAAGCTGCTTCCACTTTGTTATAATACCACAGTTGACCGTGGAATATTTAGTAGCAAGGAAATTTCACAGATGGACTTATGGCACAGATGGCAACCTATCACGGTACCACACTTGAATTCATTCAGCTCCCAAAAGTGACCCATTCTTTGACAAATGTTTGTAGAAGCAGTCTGCATGCCTAGGTGCTTGATTTTATACACCTGTGGCCATGGAGGTGATATTGCAACACCTGAATCCAATGATTTGGAGGGGTGTCCTAATACTTTTGCCTATATATATATATATATATATATATATATATATACACACACACACACACAGGTCCATATATATTTGGACACATTCACAATTTTAGTTTGTTTCAGGTATTTATCAAAACATACTCAAGCTATAGTTACATAATGGGTTTAGGAATTACAGCTGTTAAGAGTAGCTATCCCCCCTTTTTCAAGGGACCAAAAGTAATAAGACAATTGAATCAAAAGCTGTTTCATGGCCAGGTGTGGGCTACTCCATTATTTCTTCATCAAATGAGCAGATAAAAGATCTGGAGTTGATTCTAAGTTTGGTATTTGCATTTGGAATCTATTGCCGTGAACCTACATCATGCGTTCAAAGGAGTTGTCCATGCAAGTGAAACAGGCCATTGTAAAGCTTCAAAAATGAAACAAATCCATCAGAGAGATAGCAGCAACATTAGGAGTGGCCAAATCAACAGTTTGGTACATTCTGAGGAAAGAAGAACGCACTGGTGAGCTCAGCAACATAAAAAGGCATGGAAGTCCATGGACACAACAGTGGTGGATGATCGCAGGATCCTCTCTATGGGTAAAAAAAAACCCATTCACAACATCCAGACAAGTTAAGGACACTTTCCAAGAGGTGGGCGTATCATTGTCAAAGTCTACAATCAAGAGAAGACTTCATGAGAGCAAATACAGAGGGTTCACCACAAGGTGCAAACCATTCATAAGCCTGAAGAATAGAAAAGCCAGATTAGACTTTGCCAAAAAACATCTAAAAAATCCAGACCAGTTCTAGAAAAGCATTCTTTGGATTGATGAAACTAAGATTAATCTGTTCCAGAATGACGGAAAGAAAAAAGTGCTGAGAAGGCTTGGAACAGCTCATGATCCAAAACACACGTCATCTGAAAACATGGTGGATGCAGTGTGATGGCATGGCCACGCATGGCTTCCAGTGGCACTGGATCATTGGTATTTACTTATGATGTGACAGAAGACAGTAGCAGCAAGATAAATTCTGCAGTGTTTAGAGATATACTGTCAGCCCAGATTCAGCCAAACGCTGCAAAGTTGATTGGACAGCGCTTCTCAGTACAGATGGACAATGATCCAAAACACACTGCAAAAGTAACCAGGGAGCTTTTTAAGGAAAAGAAGTGGAATATTCTGCAATGGCCGGGTCAGTCACCTGATCTCAACCCAATTGAGCATGCATTTCAGTTGCTGAATGCAAAACCAAAGGCAGAGAGACCCACAAACAAAGAACAAAAGACAGCTGTAGTTAGAGCCTGGCAAAGCACCAGAAAGGAGGAAACCCAGTCTTTGTTAATGTCCATGTGTTCCAGACTTCAGGCAGTCATTGCCAGTAAGGGATTCCCAACAAAATATTAAAAATGAACATTTTATTTATGATTATATTCATTTGTCCAATTACTTTTGGTCCCTTGAAAAAGGGGGGGTGGCTAGTCTTAAGAGCTGTAATTTCTAAACCCTTACTCCAATTTGAATGTACATACCCTCAAATTAAACCTGAGTGTGCTCACTTGCAGTCCATATCCATTATATAACTATAGCTTGAATATGTTTTGGTAAATACCCCAAAAAAACTAAAATTGTGCCTGTGTCCAAATATATATGGACCTAACCGTATATATATATATATATATATATATATATATATATATATATATACACACACACACACACACACACACACATGTATATATATACAGTGGGGATCGAAAGTTTGGGCACCCTAGCTAAAAATTTGTATTAATGTGCATAAAGAAGCCAAGGAAAGATGGAAAAGTCTCCAAAAGCCATCAAATTACAGATTAGACATTCTTATAATATGTCAACAAAAGTTAGATTTTATTTCCATCATTTTACACTTTCAAAATAACCGAAAACAAAAAAATGGCGTCTGCAAAAGTTTGGGCACCCTGCAGAGTTAATATCTTGTACTGCCCCCTTTGGCAAGTATCACAGCTTGTAAACGCTTTTTGTAGCCAGCCAAGAGTCTTTCAATTCTTGTTTGAGGTATCTTTGCCCATTCTTCCTTACAAAAGTCTTCCAGTTCTTTGAGATTTCTGGGCTGTCTGTCACACACTGCTTTTTTAAGGTCTATCCATAGATTTGCAATTATGTTCAGGTCAGGAGATTGTGAAGGCCATAGCAAAACCTTCAGTTTACGCCTCTTGATGTAATCCCCCTTGGATTTCGAGGTGTGTTTAGGATCATTATCCATTTGTAGAAGCCATCCTCTCTTTAACTTCAGCTTTTTCACAGATGGCATCAAGTTACCATCCAAAATTTGCTGAAATTTTATTGAATCCATTTTTCCTTCTACTCATGAGTTGTTCCCTGTGCCACTGGCTGCAGCACAACCCCAAAGCATGATTGATCCAACCCCATGCTTAACAGTTGGACAGAGGTTCTTTTCATTAAATTCTGTGCCCCTTCTTCTCCAAACGTACCTTTGCTCATTCCGGCCAAAAAGTTAAATTTTAACCTCATCGGTCCACAGAACTTGTTTCCAAAATGCATCAGGCTTGTCTATATGTTCATTTGCAAAGTTCAAACGATAATTTTTGTGGTGAGGACGTAGAAGAGGTTTTCCTCTGATGACTCTTCCATGAAGACCATATTTGTACAAGTATCTCTTTATAGTGGAATAGTGTACCACAACTCCAGTGTCTGCCAGATCTTTCTGGAGGGATCGTGCAGTCAAACGTGGGTTTTGAATTGTTTTTCTCACAATCCTGCGAACTGTTCTGTCTGATATTTTTCTTGGTCTTCCAGATCTTGCTTTAACTTCCACTGTTCCTGATGACTGCCATTTCTTAATTACATTCCAAACAGAGGATATTGACATCTGAAAACGCTTTGCTATCTTCTTATAGCCTTCTCCAGCTTTGTGAGCGTCAACTATTTTCAGTTTCAGTTTTCTAGACAACTGCTTAGAAGAACCCATGGTGCTGATTGTTGGGGCAAGGTCAGATGAGTCTGGGCATTTAAAACCTTTGAGATTGACATAACCTGGTCTTCCCAGACGATGATTGAGAACAATCCATAACACTGGCAGGTCTCAGCTTTGCAAAGGGGGCAGTGCATGCTATAAATTCTGCAGGGTGCCCAAACTTTTGCAGACGCCATTTTTTTGTTTTCTGTTATTTTGAAAGTGTAAATGATGGAAATAAAATCTAACTTTTGTTGACATATTATACGAATGTCTAATCTGTAATTTGATGCCTTTTGGAGATTTTTCCATCTTTCCTTGGCTTCTTTATGCACATTAATACAAATTTTTAGCTGGGGTGCCCGAACTTTCGATCCCCACTGTATATATATATATATATCTATATATATATCTATATATATATGCCACTGACAGGGTACTAGGACAGAGTACCAGTCAGCAAAGTGTGTGGACACAGTGGAGAGATGCAGGGATTCACTGGTGATCAGAGGAGAGATGTGCAGGAGCTTTAAAGGCTGTTGGAGAGGTGCAAACAATGGTGATTGGTGAAGAGGTGCATAGGCACAATGGCAACTGCCAGAGAAGTGATGTAAGTGAGCTTTCAAAAAAGCCCTCATTGATCTCTGTAGCTGAAGGCACTTTATAGTAATTCATCGTCAGCAGAGGAACTGATTTTGGTATTTCTCAACAGCTTGCTCTCCCAGAGCTCCTTCTCTGTGTTTCCTTTAGAGATTAGAAAGCTGGAAGACTGCTAATTCATTGCTGGGAGAAATTAATTTGCTTTCTGCTAAGAACTTTGAGAATAATTTGCTCCACAGTGTGGCTTAAGAGATTAATGAGGGTTTGTTTTAAGGTTCATGGATGGATGTTAATATTATGTAATTACTTGACCAGTACTTGGCCGGTGATGTCACCCAGTTTATTAATTTGCTGAACAGGAATCCCTGGTCATGTAAATAAAGGGCAGAAATGGTGGATGACATCACCAAATATGGACATAGCCAGTGATGTCAGCTGCAAGGAGTGCAATGGGTGTGGACAGATTGGCAGGTTTATTTCTTTTGGCCTAATTTATCATAATTAGCCACAATCTGTATCACTGGATGACATGATTGACGATGCATTTATAGTACTGGATATTTTGGGTCTGTGTGGGTGCTTTTGTTTTGCTAGTAAAGGACTTTTCAAATGTTTGTGTGTGTTTAGTTACTGCTGTTTTTTTTGTGAATTATGTGAGGGCCTTCTTTAACCCCTCTGGTGGTATTTCCGAGTGTAGCTCGGGGTTAACTTTCAGTACCAAAAGCGGTAACCCCGAGCTACACACGGGATTACCCTGCAGCGTTGCTCAGGAATTCCCTTTCAGCACTTACCTTGTCCTGCGCTCCCACGATGTCCCTGCAGCGTCCCCGGCCATCTCCTCCGGCCGATGCCGGCATCTGTGTTAGGGGTTCCATTCCCTGTGAGTGTTGGGACGTACGGGAGACGGAACCGGCGGGAAATTCAAAAATTTAAAAATGTGACATTCACTCAATACACTAAAATCTCATAGTATAACATTACTGTATCAAACCCTTTCACATACATTTTGTCCTTAGTCCTTTGTCCTGTGCCCTGCCTGCATTTTTACCGTTCTTTCTGCCTGGAAACTGAGAAACGTCCATGGCGTCCAAAAAGCGTCCCTTTAGGTCAAAATCAGTTTTAGACCAGCTAGAGAACAGCGATAGTAAATTAGAACTACTTGCAGAATTGAGTGATGATTCGTGAGGAAATTCGTTATCAGACACTGAAAACGATTTTGCGACTTTGCTCAGCGATGTGCGAACTTGGCGCTCTATTTAAAATTTCAGTGGTTTTGGTTTCATTATATTATTGAATTAAATTTATTCTTATAATATAATTTTTTATGATTATTTATTATATTATAATTTATGATATCGTGTTTCAAATTTTATCATACCCGGGATGTTTACTAGACTAGACAGATTTCAGTGAGTTATTCCTAAGAATTACAAGCCTACAATAAACAATTGAGTACTTTAGTGATACTTTTTTTATTTGCACCAACACATAATTTTTGAGGCCTACAATAAAAAACAACATATTTCCAATGAAAACAATGTACCTCTCTGAGCACAGAAATACTGACATAATCAGACCGCTAGGGAGGTTAAAAAAAAAAACAACAAACTATCTGACTTTTTCCAATTTGCTTAAAAAAAACCAGCATGGTGATTCCCCAAAATACATACCAGACCCTCATCTTTCTTGATGAGGGTCTGGTATGTATTTTGGAGGGTCCTCATGCCATTTATTTCAAGCAAAAGGAAACTTGCAGGGAAAATTAAGCTAGCAACAATTTAAATGGCATTTCTTTCCTTTTTAAATATCTCCATTGCAGGAGTACTTTGTGTAAATCCTAGAGATGCACCTCTTCACAGGCAGGTTTAGGAAATCCCCCAAGCGCATTTTTTTAAAGCAGAACTCCAGGCAGAACATTTATTACTTGGCATCATTGTTGTTGTCATACCTTAGTGCAATGCACTGCTTGTTTCTCCCACACTGTGTAATCTTTGAGAAATCCAGGGGCATTATGTGAATCCTAGCTTGAATTCCACTGACATCCGTTTTGTAAGACCAGTGGCCTTTATGCTCTATATCCCCTTGGCCACTGGTCTTCGCTCTGCCCCGCTGTAGTTCTTTACAGTGAGCAGAGACGTAATTACGTCCCTGCTCGCTGTAGTGGGTGGACTTGAGAGTCTGAGACTCCAAGTCTGTGCCAACCACTGTCGATAACGGATACGGCCCTCAATTCCACCTCTGCTCTCCGCTCCCCCTCGAGTTCTCTGCACATGCTGCCTCTCAGGTTAGCCAATGCAGCTCTCAGTGCCAACTCCGCCCTTCACTGACTCAACTCCTGCATTTCCATTTGCATTGTGGGAAATCTAGTCCTTTTTTCCCTGCTCTGCTGTCATGTTCAGCATCATCCTCCCCCCGCTGCCAGGAGCAAGCACTTTTTTCCTAAGGAAATATGACTTCACTGGGGCTGAAACTCTTGGATTACAAGAAAAGTAAGCCTCTATCATTTAAACTGTGTCAGATGTTCAAGAGAATGTAGGAAGAGGATCAGTAATTGCAAAAATAGTTAGATCCTGGAGTTCATCTTTAAAGGAATAGGTTTAATGTTGCGCTTTGAGCAATATTAAAATCACTTCTCCCTGCTAAACAGTAATTTTTTAAAATGTTGCTTGCATTGGTACATGCCCCCCAGGGCAGTGCCCAGCCCCCCATGCCGCTTTTTGCCACTCACTTACCTATTAGCCTTGAAAATGAGGATAATTGATTTACAGAGTCTGCACCTTTTCGTCTTTTTCCCACAAATTTACTTAATGCAATCTTCTGAATTAAATATAAATTTTGCCGTTTTTGTGGAATGATAAACAAATAGATGGTGGGTCTGAAGGACATGTCTATGAGTGAGTTCAGTACAAATGCTTAATATAACTTAGAGAAAAGAGTGTACTGTAGATCAGATTCCTTATAAATTTGTAATATTAAAATATTTGGTTATAAATGGTTGACTTTTTTACTGTACTTTGTAAAATAAAAACTTATTGTTGTATGTTGTCATCACTGTAAAGTCCCATCAAAGTTTTGTAGCACTACCCCCTTAGCAGTTAACTGAAGTTTTGGGTCCCCCCTATAGTCCTGCACGGCCAGGCAACACACATTAGCACACATAGGCTTGCATTCAGTAGTCAGTGACCAATCCTTTGAGCTTGTTTTGAAGTTTTATTAGGGGATTTAGAACTTGAATGGGGGAAGGGTGTATGGATGCCCAATGGAACTGAGAAACCGGGGACAACTTCCTGAACTATGTACAAGTGGTTACAAGAAACTCTTCTGAAGAGTTAGCCAGTGTCTCCTGTAGTACCTCCCCAGATGTTCCACTATCTGGCTGCCTGGAGGAATCCCTGGATGGGTATCCAGTGTCTGCCACATAAAAAGGGGGAAACAGTCCTGGGTGGCAGGCTAATCCAGTTTCCCACTAGAGTGCTTCTTTCCCCTGTCTGGCCCAGGGGGTGCAGGTCTATTCACTTAGTCCTTCTCCTGTGTTGCTGGTGGGTTGGTGGCTGCTACCAGGCCTTCTAGCTGGGCCTCTCCTTCCCTGCCACACAGGTGATCCTCTCTCAGAGGGCTGGTGAGGTTCCAAGCTTTCAGCCTTTCCAGATCCTTCTGCCTGGAGGTGAGCCCCTCTCCCATCTGGGCCCCCTCTCAGACTCCTTCTCTTCAGCCGTGTTTTTTCCTCTTCCACCAAAACTCTCCTCCAGCTGAGCAGGCTCTGTCACTTTTTGGGGCAATCCTGACCCCCATGTCAAGCCTCCTGTTGGGGATTGGTCAAGATCCCTCAAGAGTGCAGACTAGCCACTCCTCACCTCCACCCACTGCTTCTAGGACTTTCTCCAAAGTTCTAGGGCAGGGGGAAGTCTCAGAGAGCTGGCCTGCAGAGCTGACCTGAATTTAACCTCCCTCTGACTGTTGCACCTGGGCTGCTTCTCATCTCCTGTCTAATAATTTGAGTCTAGCTCCCCAGGGCTACCTAGGAGGGTGCTACAGGTTCTCTACATTTTGCAGTCTTTTGTGTATTTTCAATGTGGTGTGTTTAACCTCTTCCCTAACGTACTATAGCCAAAAGACAGCTACAGCGAGGTTGTCTAGTTCTGGGACAATTTCCATGGACGTCTTTCCAGAACATGCCCCCTGCGCGCCCCCAGCAGTATGCAGACGGTGCTGCTGGTAATCGCTGTGTCCTATGGACACAGCTGATCATGTGATGTGGCAAACGGTCAATCATAGTGCCCTTTTACCACGTGATCAGCTGTATCAAATGACACAGCAGATCACCGGGTGACGCTGTCACAGTGTGAGGAAAGTACTGCCGATAACGGGCAACTGTATTTACCCGGTGATCTATGTCATTGGACACCTGTGCCCATCAGTGCCACCCATCTGTGCCCTGCAGTGCCACCCACCTGTGTCCATCAGTGCCACCCACCTGTGCCCAGCAGTGCCTAGCAGTGCCACCCACCTGTACCCAGCAGTGCCACCCATCAGTGCTGCCCAGCAGTGCCACCTATCAGTGCAGCATCATCAGTGCCAGCTCATCAGTACCACCTATCAATGCCTCCTATCAGTGTCTGTCAGTGCTGCCTATCCATGCCACCTCATCAGTGCCCAGCAGTGCCGCCTATCAGTGCAGCCTCATCAACACACATCAGTGAAGGAGAAAAATTACCTGTTTGCAAAGTTTTATAATAGAAAAAGAAAAAAAAGTTTCTAATTTTTTTTCTTTTTTTTGTTTATAGGGCAAAAAATAAAACACCCAGTGGTAATTAAATACCACCAAAAGAAAGCTCTATTCATGTGAAAAAAATGATAAAATATTCCTATGGGTACAGTGTTGCATGACCGTGCAATTGTCATTCAAAGTGAGACAGCGCTGAAAGCTGAAAATTGGCCTGGGCAGGAAGGGGGTATAAGTGCCCGGTAGGCAAGTGTTTAAATGCATGGACTGGCATAAACCCATCTCTTTCATAATGAACTCTTTGAAGATGTTTTCTCTGGGTAGTAGTCTTCCTATTTCTTTAGGATAATGGCACAGGCTAGTTTAAAAGAAAAAAAAAGCCTTTAGCACCTGCCCACTGCTGCATCAAGGCCCAAGAAAAGACCTCCTCATTGTGGCTACCTATCCAGACAAAAGCCCGAGAAGAAGGAACAAGAACCTTTCTCTACTGTGGCATCCAAAACCCCTATAGGTAATGACCCTTCTAGAAAGCTCCTCCAGATATTTATTCTCACACCTCAGCTGATATCACTGGAATAAACCCCTCAGTAATTGGCCAAGACAGATAAACATTCACAACCCACTACATAGTAGTTACTGAAGACAACTCAGCAGTAGTAGGCACACGAATAAATTCCCTTAGCCTAGAAGGAACTTTGTGAACACAGAAAGTATAACGGCACAGAAGAGGATAAGCCCATCTCACCTAAATGGCCTAAACAAAGCTCAGGCTGGCATCAGCCCAGTTGAAAACAGCAGTAAATTTAGCTACAAGCACTCCAGCTTAAAACAGGGTCCTTACATGTGCTTAGCAAGAAAGTATTTTTCCTTGCAGAAATTGGTGCTGTTTTTGTCCGAAATAATAATGAGACAATGTAATATTATTTTGTCACTTTAGGTGAAACAATGTTTATAGGAGCTCTGCCTGCAAAACGAGGTCTGTTTCACATTAACAGTACCTCTTACCATCCCCTGAAAAGCGATCCACCGCCTTTTACTGAACCCTCATTTTTCATTTCTTTGTTTTTAAATTGCCAGGGGGGGAGACCATGCAGCAACTGTGTGCCGAGCATTGGCTTGCGTTCGCTGTGTAGCCCTATTGATCTCTATAGGTGAGTTTGACAGGTGGTGCTGTCTGTCATACTTTGCACCCCAAAGTAAAAATGCTGCAGCTGCAAAGCACCGCATCATATCAGCAGCATGTGCTTAACCCTGCCTGGCTGAGTTGATACAAATCAGGTTGGAGGTAAAACTGCGTTTTTACTTTCCCCTGGCCACCCCTCTGAAAGAATCTATAAAATGAAGGTAGTGGAGACCTTTCTTGACTTCTAACCAGCTCCTAATTCTACAAAGGCTATATTTCCAAGGGCTGTTTGCAGAGAAATATGTTGTTTTACTGTCCCCTATCAAAAAAATGTTATCACTTTTCAAGGATTTGAGAGTGAAACAATTTTTCGTAAAAAAAAGAACAAATAGCGTTCCCGCTTTGGCTGTAAAAAGGCTAGAAATGCTTGAGGATAACAAACAGCATATGTTGTCTTCTTATATAACACTAAAGAAATAAAAAATAAATGTTATCACAAAACAGGATTGTCATATTTATTCACTGCATGCTGCACAATATAAAACTGTCTCAATGTATTAGGTTTTATCCTTCAGCTGCTGCCTTCCTTGTCATTACAAGTTTCATTCTGTGAAGATAATGCCGGTCAGCAGAAAGTCTGAGGTCTCCACTCACAAAAGGTCAGTGGGTGAAATATTTGGTGTTATAGCCATTGATGCTCATTTTATTTATGAGAGAGCTTTCTAAAACCCTGTCAGCAGCAGTAAATCAGCTCCAACATACTTTTTATTAGCATTCTGTCTAAGGATAGATTTAGTGAAGAAAGAAAAAAGAAAAATAGAATTATTAGACACTGACAGTGCTTGCAGTTTCTATATGCAGTGAACAAAAGCTTCCTTATAACATCTTCCTGTTTATTGAAAATAAATCTTTAGGGGGAAAAATGAGCTACTGCAGCCACTACACAGCAGATGCCTTAAAACATATCCATAACCAAAACTTTTTGGCTAGAACCCATGTCAGGTTTTTATTGTTGTTTCCACAATGGGAAGAGTCCCTCTATCTTTTTATCCTAGGGACCATTGTCACTTGAACAGAGAACTATGGGGGGAGATTATTATTACAATATACTAATATTGTATGTGGGTTAATAGGATATTCCTATATGTATAATATATAGGCTTGATGTTTTTGATAAGATTTGGATGATAGAATGCGAGAATTAGGAAGGTATTTGCGGCTTTAGGGATGGATAGGATGTTGTTTTTTGCGATGTTCCCTTATCCAAAATGGCGGAAATAGCCTCACCTCATTGAAAGACATTAGGATTAAAGGAGAGGCCAATGAGACGTCGGTATCACTTCAGATGAAGTCCGGAAGTGACGAAACGCGTTAGGGGGTGACGTCATCACGCACGCACGCTAACCGGAAGTGTCGCCGCGGCCATTTTGTTGGTTGGAAACATGTGGTTTTCAACCTGAAACTTGAAAGAGGAATATAGGAAGCTGGATATCCCTGTTTTATATGTGAGTTGCTAATAAAATTTGTCCATTTTTTTGGATTCTGCCTAAAGAGCCCTTTTATGCTTTTATGAGGAGTTGGGAGGAAAACCTAAGAAAATGAAGGATTGAGAAATACGGATCTCCTATGTCAGTTCATGCTTTAAAATACTGCAAGAGGGTAAAAGTACCTAGCATCACTTTTTGGCTGGAGTTTAGAGGGTACTAGTACCTAGTATCACTATTCACTTGTGATTGGAGTGATCACGTTTTTTTCACGTTTTGGGTTTTACTTACTTTATTTATTTAATTTTATTCACCTATTTGGATTGTGATATATATTGGATTTATTTTGCACAAAATGATTTTGAGTGTGTTTTTGTGTTGTGCACAGAGTGAAGTATATATATACATTTTGTGAAAGGGTAATACACTATGAATTTTCTTTTTTTCTGTTTTTCTTTGAGGTGATCATGGAGTCTTAGAACCAATTTCTGCTTTATTGGATTGAAATAAAAACATTTTTTTGGAACTTGGACACTTTGGGTTTATTGAACACAATTTTCATATATAATTTTTTATATATAATTTTTATATATATATAATTTTGATTTTTTTGGGTTTATTTTATTTTTTAGATAGAATTGAGTGTGGATTTATGTAAATACAACTTTGGGGATTTATGTGTACCACAAAAGGATTTATTAGATTGTATACTTTCTAGGGAGAAAGTTGTGATTTTGTGTGAAGGTTTATAATATAGGAGCTTATTGATTGATTATGGGGGGAGATTTACTAAAACTAGTGCACAGAGAATCTGGTGCAGCTGTACATAGTAGCCAAACAGCTTCTAGGTTTTACCCTCCATTCACAACAAACCTGACTTTGAAATCGTGCGACTTACGGTGAAGTCACACGATTTCAAAGTCGGGGGACACACTAATTTCAGGTACGATTTGCAAGACATCTGATACAGATGTCTATGCAAATCGCAGCAAAAGTACCGCACCGATATGACCGCTCTAATTGCGGACAATAGGATGCGACTTGGCATGCAATTTCAAAGTCGCAGGGCATGAAAATCGCTTGCCAGGTCGCATCCAGTGTGAAGCAGACAATAAAATAAAGTGCAGCGCTAAATATTCTCAGTATGTCATAAATTGTCCACACAAAAGCTATGAGCATAGATGAACAGTTCATAAAATGAGATGCACTTGTTATAGCAGAAATACCAAGACTTGTGGCATGAACAAATGATAAAAATACACACTCACCGGACGCGCATGAAAAATGCGCATGTAACCAATATCCACCGAGATTAGGCAGGCAGCATGTGTGAGCTTCCAGTATAAATCATCAAGTCTTGGTGATATGTAGTTAAACTGCTAGGTCCAGAGGTCCCCTTAAGGTTGGACGGGTGCACAGCCTGGATGCAGGGCTCCCTCCCTCTGGTGGTGCTGGATCATAAAGGGTGTCCTGGAAATTAATAGGCTCCAAAAGGAACCAAAGGACAAATGCCCATAGTGTAGTATTCCAATGTTTTATTTGTGCAAAAAATTGGTGAAAAAAGGGTAGTATACACTACAAATCTCATATATGGTGATGCAGAGTAATACTGACCCCTTACTTAAGATGGCCGCCGGGCCTCCTCATGGCTCTGGGCAGCTGTGACGTCATGCTCTGTTGGCTCCTCCTTAGGCCTTTCGTGCAGAGCACATCATCAGAGGGGAAGCCCGGCGGCCATCTTAAGTAAGGGGTCAGTATTACTCTGCATCACCATATATGAGATTTGTAGTGTATACTACCCAGGGGTCAGTAGTCAGTCAGAACAAAAAAAGTCTTGCCAGTGGTCAGTAGGGGAAACAAATACCCTGATATCAGTAGTAAGTAAGAGGTAAGAGAAAAAACTGCCCTGACATCAGTGAACAGTAAGAGGAAAAAATGCCAGTGGTCAGAAAACTTGCCTCATTAGTGGTCATTAGGATGGGAAAAATGCCTCGGCATCAGTGGTCAGTAAAAGGAAAAAAATGTACCAGGATTGGCAATAAATAGTAGAAAGAAACACCCTGAAGAAATATAATAGTGATTTTGCAGGGGGCTGGGATTTCTGTGAGGCTACAGACATTTTGAGGGACTCTCCAGAGAACTGGGGCTCTTCAGATGGCTAAGGATAATATAATGTAATACAATCAATAATATCATAGTTATTCTATTACATGGGGTTCACAAATTTGATGGTTCCCTTGTTGGCTCGTCACTCAGATGATATAATACAAACGTTGTAGGTATTATTATTGTTTTTGGTCCTCATGATCTCTGCTCCCACCCCTTTCCCCTCCCCCTAATTGTAGTGAGAGGTTACTAAGTGTTGTATATATAAGAGTTCATGCAGTCCACTGAGTATTAACATACTTTGGCTCTGAGGAAGAGGGTCCGTCCCTCGAAATGCGTAAGTATTTTGGACACCACGCAGACTTCCCACACTACTGATGGGGTATCATGGACTTTGAGGTGGTCTCTGCTATATTCTAATATATGCCTGTACTTCACACAAGTATGTGAGTAGATCATTTATATTTTTATTTTCAATAAATGGTGTCTTTGGTAATGCACTAGGTTGATGCATCCTATTTTATTCATTGTTATTTCTAGTGAAATGAGGTCACCCACGGTCCTATGAGGGCAGCAAGACCCATGCCACCTTTTGAAATCGATTAATCTATGAGACTATTGAAATACATTCCTTGACATTGCACTGAAGCGCAGCAGTTTTGTTATTTTTTGTTCTAGCAATAAAAACCTGAAAGGGGTTCCAGTTATACCCTACTCTATTCTATAAAAAGTGTTGCCTTTAAGATTTATTTAGCAGGATATAAAACACTTAAGCCAGAATACAATTTATCTTACATTCTAAATCAGTATCAAATCACAATAAACTCAATAATGTCTTTGGTTAGTGGAATAATAGGTTCTTTATTAAAGTGGAACTACACTGTATCTGAGTATCACAAACCAAAAGTGCTATTTAATTCATTTATAATAGTCAAAGCAAACTCACCCATCTATCCATGTCTCCATGCTTTATTTTACTGAGAAATCACTAGCATTTCTGGTGGTGGCTATCTTGAGTAAGGGCAGATGATTTATGTAGCATTTATTTCCTGGAATCCATTTGCCCTTAGTTAAGGCATAAAGGCAGGAGAGTTTGCTTAGCTGAGAAAACCCCTCCTCCCCTCCTGAAGATTCCTGGGATGTATGACATAATGTGCCTAGGCCTGGAAACCAGAAAGTGATTAACGAAATGCAAAAAAAGTTTTAAAAAAGTAAATACGATATACTTTCCTATCTATTTACCAATGCTAGCAGCATAAGGATTCATAATAGTCAATGTTGACTGAGAAAGTGAAGTTCCACTTTAGGCCTGATATATTGTAATTTATTGACTTGAAGTATGTTATCATATATTGGTAAAACATCAGAATGGCTTTAAATTATATTGCAATGTCATTTGCTCATTATTTATTTGGGTTTGTGACTGTCAGGACTGACACCATAGAACATTCTGTGTTTTTGCCAGCCAATCAACTTTAAAACGAGAGCACCCAACATTTAAATAAGCATGTATGCCTGAAGCTTTAAACTTCAAATTTATATTTTTTGTGGATGGGTTAACTTATCTCTGATTATTTTAACTTCTTTTGTGATGTAAGCCCTGTTTTATATACAGAACTGTAAGCACTAGTACTTATTACAGGAAATATTTTACTCAGTTGCTAATATTGACTAGCAACAATGTCCATTTTCTGAGACAAATATTGTAAGTTGATCAGCAATAATCAATATATATATATATATATATATATATATATATATATATATATATACAGTGGGGATCGAAAGTTTGGGCACCCCAGCTAAACATTTGTATTAATGTGCATAAAGAAGCCAAGGAAAGATGGAAAAATCTCCAAAAGGCATCAAATTACAGATTAGACATTCTTATAATATGTCAACAAAAGTTAGATTTTATTTCCATCATTTACACTTTCAAAATAACAGAAAACAAAAAAATGGCGTCTGCAAAAGTTTGGACACCCTGCAGAGTTAATATTTTGTACTGCCCCCTTTGGCAAGTATCACAGCTTGTAAACGCTTTTTGTAGCCAGCCAAGAGTCTTTCAGTTCTTGTTTGAGGTATCTTTGCCCATTCTTACTTACAAAAGTCTTCCAGTTCTTTGAGATTTCTGGGCTGTCTGTCACGCACTGCTCTTTTAAGGTCTATCCATAGATTTTCAATTATGTTGAGGTCAGGAGATTGTGAAGGCCATGGCAAAACCTTCAGTTTACACCTCTAGATGTAATCCCCCGTGGATTTCGAGGTGTGTTTAGGATCATTATCCATTTGTAGAAGCCATCCTCTCTTTAACTTCAGCTTTTTCACAGATGGCATCAAGTTACCATCCAAAATTTGCTGAAATTTTATTGAATCCATTTTTCCTTCTACTCGTGAGATGTTCCCTGTGCCACTGGCTGCAACACAACTCCAAAGCATGATTGATCCAACCCCATGCTTAACAGTTGGACAGAGGTTCTTTTCATTAAATTCTGTGCCCCTTCTTCTCCAAACGTACCTTTGCTCATTCCGGCCAAAAAGTTCAATTTTAACCTCATCGGTCCACAGAACTTGTTTCCAAAATGCATCAGGCTTGTCTATATGTTCATTTGCAAAGTTCAAACGATGATTTTTGTGGTGAGGACGTAGAAGAGGTTTTCTTCTGATGACTCTTCCATGAAGACCATATTTGTACAAGTATCTCTTTATAGTGGAATAGTGTACCACAACTCCAGTGTCTGCCAGATCTTTCTGGAGGGATCGTGCAGTCAAACGTGGGTTTTGAATTGTTTTTCTCACAATCCTGCGAGCTGTTCTGTCTGATATTTTTCTTGGTCTTCCAGATCTTGCTTTAACTTCCACTGTTCCTGATGACTGCCATTTCCTAATTACATTCCGAACAGAGGATATTGACATCTGAAAACGCTTTGCTATCTTCTTATAGCCTTCTTCAGCTTTGTGAGCGTCAGCTATTTTCAGTTTCAGTTTTCTAGACAACTGCTTAGAAGAACCCATGGTGCTGATTGTTGGGGCAAGGTCAGATGAGTCTGGGCATTTAAAACCTTTGAGATTGACATCACCTGGTCTTCCCAGACGATGATTGAGAACAATCCATGACACTGGCAGGTCTCAGCTTTGCAAAGGGGGCAGTGCATGCTATAAATTCTGCAGGGTGCCCAAACTTTTGCAGACGCCATTTTTTTGTTTTCTGTTATTTTGAAAGTGTAAATGATGGAAATAAAATCTAACGTTTGTTGACATATTATAAGAATGTCTAATCTGTAATTTGATGCCTTTTGGAGATTTTTCCATCTTTCCTTGGCTTTTTTATGCACATTAATACAAATTTTTAGCTGGGGTGCCTAAACTTTTGATCCCCACTGTATATATATATATATATATATATATATATATCTGAAATATGAGTCAATTACTTTGAATTTCTTCTGGTAAGATAAAGCACTTTCAATTTTCTTATATGACTGCTACTCCTTAAAACATCAATTGAAATGGATCTATCTCAGAAGGCACAGGTGGTTAGTGCTATCAGCAAATGTTAAAAATACAATAAAGAAGCAACAGTTTATTTCATTTCCTCTAGCCTAATGCAACAGGCACTTGTTTGCAGAATGTAT
Source organism: Staurois parvus (assembly GCF_062004578.1). Classification (NCBI taxonomy): domain Eukaryota; kingdom Metazoa; phylum Chordata; class Amphibia; order Anura; family Ranidae; genus Staurois; species Staurois parvus. The sequence goes on from NW_028318001.1 coordinate 6,239,231, forward strand.
TAGAATTTTAAACCAAAAGCACCACCATGGGTACCTGATCCAAAAATGTTCATAGGCACATCATAAATAAATTAAGCCATAAATTAACATTTTCACACATGAGAAAAAAATGTGCATTTGCGATCTCTGGGCATTTATGAAACAGAAGGTTAAATAGTAACTGTACTTATGTTGAGAAAAAACAATCCCCTCAGGGTGATCAATGTACATGGCAAAGATTGAATAAAATTTGTTGCAGATTCCTACCTGTTTCTGCTCTGAAGATAGCTGTTTAATTGTCTATATGTACAGTGTGAATCTGAATGGGAATGACCTTTTCATTATTAACCAGCTGATGCACAATGATGCAAAATGTTGAGTTATTTTGAGGGGACTGCAAATTGACACTGTTATACAAGCTGTACACTCACTACTTTACATTGTAGCAAAGTGTCATTTCTTCAGTGTTGTCACATGAAAAGATAGAATCAAATATTTACAAAAATGTGAGGGGTAGACTCACTTCTGGGAGATATTGTATATTACTATTATTATCATAATTGCTATATGCTGAGAGAATTGCTGAAGAAGAAGGATCTGGGTTAGTGAGTACTGGAGTCGAAACAAAGCTTTATTTAGTCTCAAAGGCTGACAGAGCTTCTGCCAGCAAAGTATGGGCAAATGTTGGTATCAATGCTATAACACATGCAATGATCATAGAAAAAAATCATAATTATTTTTCTGTAAAAATTGGAAAAGACAGTAAAGCACTACTAGTAAAGAGTGATGTACCCAATGAAGGAGACTTAAGTCTGATTAAAAAAAATGCTTTTGAAGAGTTTAGCATAGAGATAATGTTCCCAGATCTTGGACAGAGCAATGCAAACATGGTGTGTTCTGAGAGAAAGGAGGAAACACTGAGGACGTTTGGCAGGTGAATAGCTACAAATATGTCCACAATATTGCTAGAAGACATTATTGACAAACTCTTGGAACACAGAAGAGTATTTCCGAGCCCAAAGAACATTACTCAAAGGTTTTAAAAGGCTGTCCTTCCACTTGTCACCAGACAAATGCAAATCAGATTGTAGGTTCCACTAAGGTCAAATATGGAGAATATCTGAGCACCCTAGATAAGGCTAAACAATCCTGTGATCAATGGTAAAGAATAATTATCATCTTGTTGAGGCCTGTAATCTATGAGGGGACATAAGATATTACCTTTGTACATTGTACATGGTGAGGGACACTGTACCCTCTAATTTGACAGGGGGTAGGGTAATGAACTCGGGAGTCTAGTTTTTGGTTTTTGTTTATTTATTTTTTGTTTCACATTTAAAAATGTGGAAGATTGAAAACAAACCTTTATTATATTTGAAGTATTGTGTGAGAAATTGTAACTATATTAATAGTACACCCACTGTCAATAAAATCACTTATTCTTTTACATACAGTTAAAAAGCATATTATGTATTGTCCAGAAAAAAAAACACACAAGGGATGTTATATAATGATCATAAAAACAGAGCTCTGTGCACATACAATTTTCAGAGTAACGATTGTATAACAATTTGTTTCAAACATATAATTTCCATGGATCTGGTTGGGTCTAGGCATTTTGTGGTCCTAAGCCACTTCTTCAGGACTCAATGCTTATTATCATTCCATATTCACATTGTTAAACATATGTCACTTAATTTTATAAGATGTTAACAGCAAGACATATACTGGTAGTTCACTGGATGGCAAACAGTATACTCAGCTTTCCACATCTCAGCAAAAGGAACCAAAATGGCAATATGGCCACCAACAGCAGCAACACACAGGAGCCTCATGGGTGCTGACAAGCATCTGTTCTATGGTATAAGAGGGATAACAACACTCTCTCAATAATATACCGTATTTTCCGCCTCATAAGACGCACTTTTTTTCTCCCAAAAAATGGGGGGAAATGTCTGTGTGTCTTATGAAGCAAATATTGACCAGCCCTCCTCCCCTTCCCCTGTCACCGCCTCTGCCGTGTTAGAATACCAGGCCGGCCGCTCGGCTCTTCTGTGGCAGAAGAGAGGAGGATTGTGAGTCAGCTGTGCAGCAGCGCCAGGCAGGGTCCAAAGTAGCTGCCCTTTAAGCCCGCTTCGCCCTTAGATTGGTGCCCCGATCACTGGTCTGGAAAGCCAACAGGGTACGCTAAAGACATCATTGTATCCCCAGTCAGCAAAGAGGGGCGGGACCAGGTCCAGGAGCTCCACTGACCCCGCCCCATGCTGCCTGTATGCTCAGGAGGGAACTGCTAGTAGAAGCCAAGACGTGAGTGGGAGCTCCTCTGTCAGAGAGGATGCTGAGCTCGCCTGGCCAGGTATGCCCTCCCCCCTCATAGAGTGCCTGTGTACTGCTTTACCAAACTGTATATATGTGCATTGCTGAAAGGACTCTGTTCATCCCGTGTACTATGTCCGCAGTCTCTGGTCATCTCCTGTAGTATATCCACTGTCTCTGGTCATCTCCTGTACTGTGTCTGCAGTCTCTGGTCATCTCCTGTACTGTGTCCGCAGTCTCTGGTCATCTCCTGTAGTATATCCACTGTCTCTGGTCATCTCCTGTACTATGTCTGCACTCTCTGGTCATCTCCTGTAGTATGTCCGCAGTCTCTGGTCATCTCCTGTACTATGTCTGCAGTCTCTGGTCATCTCCTGTACTGTGTCCGCAGTCTCTGGTCATCTCCTGTACTATGTCTGCAGTCTCTGGTCATCTCCTGTAGTACGTCCGCAGTCTCTGGTCATCTCCTGTAGTATATCCACCGTCTCTGGTCATCTCCTTGACTGTGTCCGCAGTCTCTGGTTATCTCCTGTACTGTGTCCGCAGTCTCTGGTCATCTCCTGTACTGTGTCCGCAGTCTCTGGTCATCTCCTGTACTGTGTCCGCAGTCTCTGGTCATCTCCTGTACTGTGTCCGCAGTCTCTGGTTATCTCCTGTAGTACATCCACAGTCTCTGATTATCTCCTGTAGTACGTCCACAGTCTCTGATCATCTCCTGTAGTACATCTGCAGTCTCTGGTCATCTCCTGTAGTACATTTGCAATCTCTGGTCATCTGTAGTATGTCTGCAGTCTCTGGTTATCTTCTATAGTACATCCGCAGTCTCTGATCATCTCCTGCAGTACATCCGCAATCTCTGGCCATCTCCTGTAATATGTCTGCGGTCTCTGATCATCTACTGTACTATGTCCGCAGTCTCTGGTCATCTCCTGTACTATATCCGCAGTCTCTGGTCATCTCCTGTACTATATCCGCAGTCTCTGGTCATCCCCTGTACTATGTCCGCAGTCTCTGGTCATCTCCTGTACTGCGTCTGCAGTCCATTGGTTCAGAATATTTTTTTTCTGGTTTTCCTCCTCTAAAACCTAGGTGCGTCTTATGGTCAGGTGCGTTTTGTGGAGTGAAAAATATGGTATTCCAATAAAGTAAGATGTCTTCACCAATTCATATAACATTTTATTCATTTAATTTTATTTTCGTAATGTTAGTGTCATTTTAAACAAAACAAATTAACTAGTTGCCGACCGCAGATAGCCGAATGACGGCTGCACTGCGGCCGGCCAGTTCTGAGTGGACGTCATATGACGTCCTCCCAGAACGCGCTCTCCTGCGCGCCCCAGGGGGCGCGCACTCGGCGATCTCCGTGATCGCTGTGTCCTACGGACACAGCTGATCACGTGATGTGGTAAAAGGCCAATCACAGCGGCCTTATACCACGTGATCAGCGGTGTCCAATGACACGCTGATCAGAGGGAAATGCAAGTGCCGGTTCTCGGCTGCACTTTCCTCACGCTGTCAGATCGTGAGGAAAGTACTGCCGAGAACCGGCAGTTGTCAGAGCGGGGATCGGCACCGATCATCAGGGCACTGATGATCAGTGCTCTGATGATCGGTGCCCAGCAGTGCCACCCGCAAGTTCCGCTCACCTGTGCCCAGCAGTGCGCCCACTAGCTCCGCCCACCTGTGCCCAGCAGATCACCCAGCTGTGCCCAGCAGTGCACCCACCTGTGCCACTCTGCAGTGCCACCTACCTGTGCCCAGAAGTGCCACCTACCTGTGCCCAGCAGTGCCGCCCACCTGTGCCCACCCACCTGTGCCCACCTGTGCCCACCCACCAGTGCTGCCCACCAGTGCCACCCACCAGTGCAGCCCAGCAGTGCTGCCAGTCAGTGCCACCAGTCAGTGCCGCCAGTCAGTGCCCAGCAGTGATGCCAGTCAGTGCCGTCTATCAGTACCCATCATCTGTGTCACCTATCAGTGCCGCCTATCAGTGCTGCATATTAGTGCCGCCTATCTGTGACACCTCATTAGTGCTGTCTATCAGTGCCGCCTATTCGTGCCACCTCATTAGTACTGCCTATGAGTGCCCTTTAGTGCTGCCTATCAGTGCCCATCAGTGCCGCCTATCAGTGCCCATCAGTGCTGCCTCGTCAACGCACATCAGTGAAGGAGAAAAAATACCTGTTTGAAAAATTTTATAATAGAAACAAAGAAATTGCACAAATTTTTTGCAGTTTTTTTATTTTGAGCGCAAAAAGTAAAGCGCCCAGTGGCGATTAAATACCACCAAAAGAAAGCTCTATTTGTGAGAAATAAATGATCAAAATTTCATATGGGTACAATGTTGCATGACCGCGCAATTGTCAATCAAATTGCGGCAGCGCTGAAAGCTGAAAATTGGCCTCGTAAATAAGGGGGTATAAGTGCCTGGTAGGCAAGTGGTTAAATAAATAGGTTTATAGGTCAAAACACTGGTCAAATAAGAAAGAAGTGCATTTTGTAATAGATTTTTTACTTTTTATATCTATAAACTGCATAAAAAAATGAAAGCTTGCTTTTGTTAAAAAAATAAAATATGTGAAAGACTTTTTGATCTAGTAATGAGAGAATCATTAGGACAGAAAAATCTGGCCATTAGGACAGGAAAATCTGGCCATTTAATTTGTCCAAGCAGCATGGATTCAGGACAAACTCATGGTTAACCCGAACCCAAAGCTCATCCCTAATTACTTTTAAGTATTTGGGATAGAATAAAATAACCCAGTGTACTTGTAGAAAGTGGCAGGGTTTTAACACCAATTGAAATCCATTTAATAGTTAGAAACATTACTTAAAGCAAACACTTCAATTAATGAAAATCTTAAGAAAAGAGATTAAACATTGGATAAGTGTTCTACTTTCTCTTAGCAACATTTACATATTATTTATTTTTTTATAGCCCTAATAATGAAGTGCTACTAGTATACGATAGATAGATAGATAGATAGATAGATAGATAGATAGATAGATAGATAGATAGAAGTGAGTGAGCTGCTAGCTGGCAGGATTATGGATGGTGTGTATGTATCACCTAAGTTTCTTACCTACATACAGTATGGTGGAGGTTTATAAGGTTGATGGCTGATATCAAGATAAAAAAATCTCTGAATACTAAGCACTTTTCAGGGTCTTGGTGACCAGAGGCTTTGTAGAGCCTCTTTTCCTAGGTCCATTACTCATTTTTCTCAGCTGTGCACACACCTTTTATATATGTGATGCTGACTGAAGTTCAGGGCCCTCTCTCTTTCTCTTTCTTTCTTTCTTTCTTTCTTTCTTTCTCTTGCACACTCTTCCTGCTGTAAAAGGCTACTTCTGTGTGAAAAGACTGCTGACAGAACCCAGGAAAAACATATAAGTACTACCTGCTTATTTTGGAAAACCCATTAGAGGCACCCTGTTAGTCAAAAATAGACACAAGTTTTAGTAGCTCAAATAAGTAGATGTTTTGTTTGTTTCTGCTATGGACTTACTGTACAAAGCACACCTGCAATGAAACTATGTTTTTGTTTGCTGCCTTGCTGAATGAAAGTGTAGGACAAACCTGCCTGGGGTGCTTGTGAGTTCCCCTTTCTCATGCATGGTTTATTACTGCATTACCATGGAGCCTATCCCTTTTAAAACTTGCTGCTTGGATGTGGGCAGCAACCTAAGGCCTCATTCACATGACCGATTAGGGCTGTGCACCAACAAGCATCAGCGTATTTCTGTGGCAGGGATCACAAGGGCTGGGTATCATGAATTAAAAGTTGGCTCCAGCTATAAAAAAAGCACAGGTTAGAGCCCTTCAAGGAATTGTAGGATACTATTAGAGACTGTGCTTTACTTTACTATCATAGCAGCTTCACTTCGAATCTCAATAAAGCGGTCAAGTCCACCATGGTGAAATAGAATTATGAGGAAGAGAGCTTTTCAAGAGCTGAAGGTAGTATTGTGTAAGCGACTGTGTTAACACCCACAACGTCAGTCAATAATTTATTGAACACACAGAGGCCAATGATGCTGGCAAGCAGTCTTGTCTCAAGAAAATGGAAAAGAATATCAAAGTAGCATACTGTACCTCAGCTGGAAAATCCCAACCCCCCTTTCCCCACAATGAGGAACTATTCAGTGTAAAAGGGAGTGTCTGGCCATAAAGCGGGCACTAGAGTCATTGACAAATTATCTTCTGGGTAGATGGTTGATCTGAGACCATTTTCCTCTACAGAGGATAGCTAAGAACAAAGAGTGCAATGCATGGGTCACACTATGGTTTCTGGCTCTGCAAGATTTAAAATTTTGACAAAACAGAAATGTTCAGGCTAATTAAATATAATGCACAATAGCAACTTGCAATAATAACGGATATGTGCAGTCCTTTAACCTCTTGGGGCAGGCCGCTCTCAAATGTGCGGCCTCCCAGCATCTGGGCCTTGATGCTGAGTGGCCGCACATTTGCGTGCAATTAAGAAAAACATATGTGCTGAGAGTGCGCACCCTGTGCGCTTCCAGCACACATGTCTGGTACTCACAGAAAGGTCCCGATCTCCTCTTTTGATCGGGACCTTTCCCGATCATGTGACCACCGTGACAGTGAATCACGGCGGTCACATGACCCCAAAAACGCACCCCGCCTCCCGGCTTCTGAAACCCTTAAAGGACCGGGAGGCGCCGGCACCAAGGGGTTAAATCAAAATATAAACAACTACAGTGTTTGAAGTGAAAGTGCAAAGATTTCTTTCCAACAATACTACAGCAAATTCCTTGACCACCACCAATAAATTAAAGTGATTGTAAAGGCTCAAGGTTTTTACCTTCATGCATTCTATACATGAAGGTAAAAACCCTCTGTGCGTAAGTGTCCCCAGCCCCCTCAATACTTATCTGAGCCCCATTGTGGACCAGCGATGTGCACAACATCCTCAGCTGTCAAAGGTCTCTGCCCCCTCATTGGCTGAGACAGCAAGTGGGAGCCATTGGCCAGTGGACACACGGAGCAGCACCTCGGAAACACTCCTTCTTGGGTGCTGCTTGCTATGGGGGCACCCGACAGAAACGAGGAGCCAGGAGCATTGGCAGGAGATCTGAGAAGAGGAGAATCCAGGCTGCTCTGTGCAAAATCACCGCAAAGAGCAGGTAAGCAAAACATGTTTGTTATTTTACAAAAAAAAAAAAAAAGAACCTTTAGTATCACATTAATCATCCAGTCATTCAGCTACACCCTTTGAAAATATTGCACAAGAGAGACCACTATGAATATGACAAAACTGGCAATTGACAAGAACATAGGTTCCCAATGGCCTAAAGGTCAATATGCATATAAATCATGATTTGCAAATCTGAACCATCTGTATTTACACATAATAAAATTCCATAAAAAGTAGCTGGTAAATTCTACATATGGTTATGGAAGGGTCCCTATATGTGCAAAGCTTTGGCTTTACATACACCCAAAACTATTGCATGCACATTCACATTAAAGATTTAGAAAACTTGATAATTATTGTCTGCTCATCAGAAGACAGTGAAATCAAAAGATCTTCAAAAGCTGCTAATGTACGTCTTTCCCATTCCATCTTGATGTTTATGAGCAGTTCTGTCTTCAACAATTACAGTATGCCATCTAGCAGTGCTTTACTACATTTCAGGTCTAAATGAAGCTAAATCCTCATGTTCATGCCAAGTCACTGAGTTGGAGAAATTGCTTCTCTGATTTCAGCAAGACCTGTGCTCTTCAGACAGCATCAGATTTTAAGGTCAAATGTCATTTCTTCCACAAAGGATGATAGCAGGGATCAAAATCTGATTCTATGAAAGCAAAACTAGAAATGTTTAACTGTCTACAGATCTGTGAGCAGCAGCTTGTCTTCTATTGTCTCATAGATCTCAGGTGTTATTAATGTTATTGGCAGTGGCATAAGATTAATATATGCAAGCTGTGAGCAATATTAATACTTATATTAAATTGCGGAGCTGTATCTGTAAAGCTGTGACCTAAATCTTATTCATCTTTAACCTAGGTGGCTTAATCTTACAATAAATAAATCAGGGATTAACTTTTGTATTTGTAAATAAACATTTCTCTTAAAGCATAATTTTTTATATTTAAGTTTAAACATTCAGGTAAAAAACTATGATATTAAAGTTTATGTTTAACCAAAACCTCCTGCCAGGTTATTTTTTTGCTTTCTCTGCACCATTGGAAAAACTCCAATCCCTGTGTCAGAGACAGCACAGGAAGTTAAATGAAATCCCTCAATCCAAGGGTAATTTCCATCTTTGACAGTTGTCTTCATAACACGTTTCCTGCTTGGAAGATTTACATTACCTTTTTTTCTGGGGACAACTTTATTATTTTGCATTTCCCTTCACTTTCTCTCTCGGTGATAATAGTCAGCATTACAAATAGAGGAGTTCATCTCCCCAATAGGGTCAAAGAGAGTAATATAAATTTGACAGAGGGTTTAACCCTCACCCACTCTAGTCAAAAAAAAGATTTGCCTAGAGATAATTTTTTAGCATGATATAGTTTGCTTTGCTTATAGTTAGGAAATTGCATAGGAAATTTGTTTTTGCTAGTTTTAAAAAAGTTTTCTCAGTGAGAGTTATCTTCTAATTATCTAATTATCATTTTACCATGCTTCATGTCATGATCGATTCTGCCTAACAACAGAAATGTGGGTTGGCCAGGCATATTCTAATTCTGAAACACTGGTTAGAATTTATATTACTACCCAGAGTAAAAGCTTAAAAGTGACTGTATCCCTTTAATAATAATAAAAAAAAAAGCTTCCAATAGGTATAAAGTGCAGTCTGTGTCATTCTGGTCTGATAAAGCTCCATATATACAAACAATATATACAAAGTGAAAAGTAAAAAAAAAAGTGAAAAGGAGCCTAAAGCTTGACCATTAAAAACACAGATATACATTATGTACAAAAGTACTATGCATTCACGTAAAGCAACTTTAAATTTGGAATTAATGTTGGCAATTGTTTACATGCTGTTTGCAATACTTTGGAAACTGCTGTCCTCCTGGGATTTTCACACAGTGCTCTCAGTGGGTTTTCAGAAAATGGTGTGAAAAACAAAAAAAAGCCAATAGGTAGACAAAAGAGCACTTGGTTAATGAGGGAGGTCAAATAACTACTGTAGATTTGTTCAAGCTAACAGGACACCCACAACTACTCAAACCATCACTCTCTACTGTTGTTTTACTACAGGGTATCTCTGAGCAAAAAGCATACAGTACAGTATGTTCTTTCATAGGATGGACTAGAGCAGCAAGAGTAACATTTCACTCCTCTCAGCTAAGGATAGGAATGTTTAAAGTGTAACTAATCCATCCAGTCATACTCATGAACCTAAGTCAGCTCAATCATTGACATAAGCTCTAACCAAGCTCTAATAAATCACACCAGAAAAAATACATGCTAGATATTCATACCAGGTGAAATTTGCTTAAAAATGAAAGATGAAATCTGATTTAAGAATGGTGCTAGTCCACTAGATTCTCAACCTTGGCTCCTTAAAGTGGTCTGGACACGATCAGGCAGCAAATATGATGTCTAAGGCTTCCTGAAGACTGCAGCACACAACTTTGGACAAGGAAAGAAAAAGTCAGATTAATAAATAGTACCTCTGCACACTTTACTAACTGATGAATACTTACTCCCAAAACCCCTTAAAGAAAAGTAATACTTTCACCCTTGAAAGTTAAATCAATATAACCAACCTTCTCTTTTGCATATATAAAACACTCCTATCCCAATACCAACAAAATCAAAATTTAAATCACACAAATAAAAAAACAAAAATAAATCAATAAATAAAATCAAATAAATGTCCCAAAAATTGTGTCCAAAATATATCTCTAATAAAGTGTCTTTCCAAAGTCCAATCAAATTCAAAAAGTCACTCTTTCATGATCCAGTGTGGAAGTTCAATTGTCTTATCATTCTCCGTGAACTTCAAAATCATAAAAACTTATAATAGTGTATTACCTTCTATAAAATTATATCTGTGCAAATAAAGGTACACCAAACTTCATGAACACAGGAGTGAGCAAACAAGTGTATCATGCAAACAGCATATCGTGTACACTCTAATCACACATGAATACCACAAAAAAAAAAAAAAATAATATATATATATATATATATATATATATATATATAATATATAAATACACGTATATATATCCACCCAATCAATAATTGTGAACACTCCAACTCAAATGGTGAATAATCCGTGATCACCTCCAACTAGTGCAAATAGATAATTACCCTTAGGAAGTAATGACAGGCTTTGCAGGATATCCTTAGTCAGTAAGTAGTATCACTCTGCAGCTTACTAACACTCCTGTGGTCACTCTTCCATACTCCTCTTAAAGGGAAAATAGGAGACTTAAGCAGTATATATATCAAAGGTATAAAACATTTTATTTAGAATCTTACATTAAAATTTGAAGAAATCAAATGGTGAATATGTCGATTTTTATCTACAGCCAATTGTCAAAGAACTGCCTTCATATTTAAAAGATAGTCAAGACCAGGGGCGGACTGACCATTCGAGCATTCGGGCACTGCCCGAGGGCCGGGGTCAGTAGGGGGCCCCATGAGATGGCCCTGGTACCTTTCATTGGCTTTTTCATAGGTTTTTTGGGTGTGGGTAAGGACACAGGGGCCCCATGATCCCCTATTGCCTGGGGGCCCCATGAATTCTCAGTCCGCCCTTGGTCAAGACGTTATAGATGTATTGGAAGGGATAGGTTTTACAAGATTTTTTTTGGTTACCATTGACGTCAATTCCCTTTATACGAGTATTAAACATAGTGATGGCATAGAGGCCATAAAATGGGGTTTGAAGAATTTTACTGGTTTGCATATTAAACAAAGGAAGTTGATTTTGCAACTATTAGAATTTAGTATGAGTAAAAATTATTTTTGGCACAAAGGGGAATATTATGAGTAGAAAAACTGCGTTGCAATGGGCACCAAATTTGTCCCCAGCTTGGCAAATTTTTGTTGGGCAAAATGGGAAGATAAAGCTATCTTTGGAAGGAAGTGGGAGGGTTTGAAAGTATGATAGAGATACATAGATGACATCCTGCTTATATGGGAAGGTACAGAGAATAATTTGAATATATTTTTGGATTTTATTAAAAGAAACGAGTATGAGCTTGGTTTTACATGTAATATTAGTACAGATTCGGCCAATTTTTTAGATTTGAATATTTTTAAGTATGATACTAAATTATATTTTACAACTTTTAAAAAAAAAACTGATAGAAATGGATACATTCCTACCAATAGCTGTCACCATCCCCAATGGATTCAGGGAATCCCCAAGGGGCAGTTCACGAGAATAATGAGGAATTGTTCTAGATTAGAGGATTATATTTTACAATCTGAATTGATCAAAGAGAGATTTGTAATGAAAGGTTATGATCCTATTGAATTAGAAAAAACAAGATTTAAAGTCAGTCAGAACTATTTGGGTGATGAAAAGATTAAGAAAAATAAGATTATAAAGGATGAAGGCAATAAAAAAGCAGAATACGCATTCATTTCACGGTTTGACTGTCAATTCAAGGAAGTGGAAAATATTTTTAGGAGATATTGGCCAATTATAAAAAAAGATATGATTTTAGGACCAGCATTACCTGAAAAACCACCATTCATTTATAGGAAAAGTAATAATTTAAGGAGTTTACTAGTTAAGGGTGTCATCTCACCTCCCAATAAGAAAGGCATGCGGGTGTTTGACCTAAATGGATTTTATCCCTGTAAAAAATGTAGAATGTGCAAAGCTACAGGGATGACAAAAAGGAAGATTTCTAATTTTAGATCTTTTGTTACGGGAGAGGAATTCGCTATTAAAAAATGTATTACTTGTAATACAAAGTATGTAACCTATCTGTTGGAGTGCGCCTGCCAATTTCAATATATAGGGAGAACAAAAAGAAGCCTTAGTGCTAGACTTAAAGAACATGTAGCAAATATTAAAAAGGGTAAAAAAGGACCACAGTGTGACTAGGCATTTTAAGGAGTTTCATAACTCAGATCCCAGTAAAATTAAATTGTGTGGGATTGATACGGTTGATACACATTTTAGGGGTAGTAACAGAGTACAAAAGATATCACAGAATGAGACTTTTTGGATTTTTAGGCTTAATACCTTGAAACCAAAAGGTCTGAATATTGAGCTAGATCTTAATTGTTTTATTTCAGATTTATAAGAGGGGATTATGGTATCTATTGGATTTTATTCATTTTAGTGTTAGGGATGATTATGGGTTCTGGGTATATTTAGTATATGGTTTTTATGTATATAGTTTATACAGTGTGTGTATATATGTATATACATACTGTATAGTTATTCATTTATTTATTTTTTAATATTATCCAGCTGGTAATCTTGGTGGTCATGATATCTATAGATAAGCATTTAGGGATGAATTCATATATACAGCCACTATGTAATAGAAACAAGAAATGTATGTATGTATGTAATAGAGAATACATAAAATTATGAACATTATAATAATTGATGAGTTGGTGACAGATGGTTTTTAAACAATCTTTATCTGTTAATTATGTATGTGTTGGATTGTTTGATGAAATAAAGGTTTACATTTGTTTTTATCAGTCCAGTGTCATTATCTAATATAGTTCATAGTCTTCTTTAAAGGTAAAAGAATAATGAAACAGGAGAAATATATACACTTTTAGAAAACCAGGGGGAAACATTGAGCCCATATCCATTTCCTTTTTATGTTTTGAATATACCTTGTGTGTCTGCTGTGCATACATCTACACATCATGCATAATATGATTGTTAGAAGATACAAACTCTGGATCACTGTCATTTTTTTGGACCAGTAAAAGCTGCCTTCATTGCACGTTTGTCATGTTTACCTTTTAACCATTGTGTATGGTAATTGTTATTGCATATTCAATTGGTATGGGATATAATATGAACTACTGAATAGTAACTATAATATTCTGAACTAGAATAAATTATGCGGGATAAAACTTACACCAAACTTTCCAAAATACATAATTTACACATGACATATATCTGTTATACACATTAGATATTTCCAGCAGCTTAGTTCCATTAAATTCAAGCTGTGTGTGCAGCATACTGTAGCTGAGCATACTGATAAGATCTGCACAATTTCATGCTCTATGTATTTATCTCATGCGAAGAATAAATATTTATCATCACAATTATTATCCTACATGGCTTTAAAGAAAATACATTTTTATTACAAATACCCTAAAGGTCTGGATATACCCTATTATGTGGCCAGTGTTCTACATACGCATTAAACTACTATCTATGGTAGTTTAATGAGCAAATTTAAAGTGCTTTAAAGTATACAGAGATGCAGATTGCTATGGCTGGCCTTTTTATAACCACGTAATATGAATTTTTTTAAGCACCAATAAACCCATTTTATTTTTGTGCAATAGCCACACTGCCCAAGCCTCAACTCTCCACTAGTTTTATCTTTCTTTTCCAATAATTTTATTGTTATTATAAGGAACAATAATACACTTATAACAAATAGACTATGCATACTTTTATGCAGTACAAATCCTAATCCATCAATTCTTCTTCCTTTTCTATGTGTACAGGCAGTGCACTTGTATGAAGAATACAATTAATTGTCATCAACTGTTCTTTGGCCTCAAGCAAGTACTAAGCCTCATTATATTGAAAGCACAAATTTTACATATGCCCAAGTATTCATAGTCCTATACAATGCAATTAAAGAGTATATAAAGTTATATACTAGATTCAGAGCCTTTTAACCTTTGCATATGTCTACCAAGTGTAATATTCTGAACCCACTTGTCCTCTGAAGCAATTAGAGGAAGCACCTGGAACACAGAAAGCTATTCCCCTGGGTATGATGTACCATGTTAACAGCACCAGCCAGGTTATTCCATTTATTGAGGTCTAGATCTTCGTACTCGTACTGTATATGATAAATGTTCAGATTTTGAGTTGAGTATAACAAATTTCTGAGATATGACCCAATATCTTGTTAATATTTAGATTGCATTTACATCATTGATACTAGGGATGTGCTTGATGCTAGAGTCGAACATCAGGGTTTCGGCGGGCTGTTTGCCTGCTGTGCCCCACAATGCACTGCTCTCTCACAGTGCATTATGATTGGCCAAAGCAATACATCTAACCAAAGGTCAGGTGCAATGCTTTGGCCAATCGCAGTACAATTCGACCGCTAGCTCCAGCCAATTGTTTACATATGACCGTAAAAATGGCAGACTGCAGCGAGTGCATAGTGGGTGCGTACAGGTCAGCTGGTGTCAGGTTTATCAGGTTTCATTTTATTTTGGTGAGTCTTAGTCATCGTTACAATGCTGGACGCCATGATTGATGATGGATTACAAGGGAACCTTTTTTGGCTTTTTTTTTTAATAAAGAACTTGTCAAAAACTGTTGTTTTATTCTTTGTTCAATAAAGAAAATTTTCAAAAGTCTGGCGCCTGTATGGTTTACTAAATTTAACCCTTTAGTGAATGGGTAGGGGTACAAGTACCCCTTACTCATTCACAAGGAGGGGCAGCATCAGAGTTCCCTCTTATTTAAAGGCGTACCCTGATGCTAATGAGCTCCCCTGCCTTCAGGCCCCCACAACCACTAGACCAGGGGTCCCATGCCAATGCTGTCCCAATGACAAGAGCATGTAGCCTGGTAAGCCACAGGGAGGGGACGCATTAATTTGCACCCCCTTTCCTGCCCTGCCAGGCCTGTGTTCTGCTCAAGTGTTCTGTATGGCTTTTAGGGGAAACCCCACACACTCCCCCCTCCATTTTTGGGAGGTGTTGTTCCCCTTAAACATTCTACCAGGCCTAAAGGGTCTTTTTTTTTTGCTGTGGCGTCTGACCTAATCTTCTTACCAGACCTAAAGGGTCCTGCTGCAGTAGGTTCTCTATATTGTACAGATGTGCAACTTTACCGGTAGTTTAAGGGGACCCCCAGACATGATATTTAAAGGAATTTTAATTTTTTTTTTTACTTTAAGCAATGAAAGATGACTGCCCCGTTAAAAACCGCTAATTTTTTTTTTTTCACTGATTCATGTCCCTCAGGGCAGTACCCAAGTCCCCATACCCCTTTTTGACCAATAATGTGCATATAAGCATTCCAAGTGGGCATAAGTGGGTTTATAAGTTTGAGTCCTATAGACTTTCATTGAGTTTGAAGTTCACGGTCTAACATTCATTATGTTCGAATGTTCGACCATGAACTGAACACAGGGCTGTTCGACCCATCACTAATTGCTACTATTTCTGACTGACGTTCTAGTGTTTAAAATAAAATGCTTTATCTCACTGTAACTATAATTCTCCATGGTATGCAATTGATATTTATCTTGTAAAATTAGTACGAACAAGATGCCTTGGTATTACAAAAATCACCTATTCTCATAAATACCTTTTTAATCCACCAAATAAAATTTTTTAGGTGAGAGGACCACAAAAGTTGAATGCTTTCGTATTGGGGATAATAGGGCTTAAATTTTTGAGCTATGCTTAATCTATTCCACAGAATCAGGGAGAATTGCAAATATGGATATAAGGTAAGAGGCCTGCCTTTAGTTGGCAATAAATAGATCTAAAGACAAAGATATCCTTGACAATCTTAAAGCACTGTTATTTACAGTATAGCTTTTAATAGCTAGAGTTGCTATGATTTCTTTATATAACATTTCTATGACAGATAGAAATTTGGACCTAAACCCTTATTTCTCTAAGGCCAATTTCTCAATCTTTTCAACCCTTTACATAATTGTATGATCTCGGGGAATCCCTCCTAAATATGACTATATATACATCTCATGATACATTAATGTGATGGTCAGTAGGAATAATGCTCTTTATACTTGTGGTCACTAGGAAGAGTTACCCCCTTCTAGATAGATAAAAAGATCAATGGTGTCAGTGGTAACGTATCTGAGAGGCAGAAACTGCTAATTGCTCAAGGAACCCCTAGCAACCTTAGGAGGAACCAAAGTATTCCATGGAACCCTGGCTGAGAAACCCTGCTCAAAGGTGTAAAACAAATATACCCAGGATATAGGTCTTTTGTAGGTCTAGGGAGAGGAGCACACTGTTTCTTTCTCCCCCTTATCTCACTTAGAGTGCATACAATCCCTGGCAAAAAGTATGGAACCACCAGTCTTGGAAAATGTTCATTCAATTGTTTAATTGTGTAGAAAAAAAACAATCACAGACATGCCTCAAAACTATTTTCATTTAACATTCCAACCTTCTGGCTTTAAAAAACACTTAAAAAAATAAAAAAGAAAGAAAACTGTAGTCAATTGCAACTGTTTTTGCAGATCAAGCAGAGGGAAAAAAAATATGGAATCACTCAATTCTGAGGAAAATATTATGGAATCACCATGTACATTTCAGTTCTAAAACAAAGATCTGCATCAGATTACATTGGCTAATTAGTCTGCAGTTAAAATAGAGTGATTGCACACCTTGGTGAGCTGTTGCACCAAACTGATTGACATGCATCATGGCTCCAACACTAGAGATCTCAGTTGAAACAAAGGAGAGGATTATAAAACTTCTTCAAGAAGGTAAATCATCACAGAATGTTGAAAAAGATGTTGGTTGTTCCCAGTCAGCTGTGTCTAAAATCTGGACCAAGTACAAATCAAATGGGAAGGTTGTAAAAGGAAAGAGTACTGGTAGACCAAGAACGATATCAAAGCATCAAGATAGAAAACTTAAAGCAATTTGCCTTGAAAACAGAAAATGCACAATAAAACAAATGAGGAACAAATGGTCAGAAACTGGAGTTAATGTCTGTGAAAAACTGTAAGACATCGCCTAAAGGAAATGGGATTTACATACAGAAAAGCCAAATAAAAACCATCATTAACACCTAAACAGAAAAAAACAAGGTTACAGTGGGCTAAAGAAAAGCAATCATGGACTGTGGATGACTGGATGAAAGTGACATTCAGTGATGACTCACGAATCTGCATTGGGCAGGGTGATGAAACTGGAACTTTTGTTTGGTGCTGTTTCAATGAAGTGTATAAAGACGACTGCCTGAAGAAAATTTCCACAATCATTGAAGATATGGGGTTGCATATCAGGTAAATGTATGGGGGAGACGACAGTCATTAAATCTTCAATAAATGCACAAGTTTGTATTGAGGTTTTGGACACTTTCCTTATTTCATCAATTGAAAGGATGTTTGGTGATGATGACATCATTTTTCAGGATAACGCAACTTGCCATAGGGCAAAAGCTTTCCTTCAAGAAAGACATATTGGGGTTTATTTACTAAAGCTGGAGAGTCCAAAATCAGACTCCCTTCTGCATAGACACCAATCAGCTTCTAACCTCAGCTTGTTCAATTAAGCTTTGGCAATGAAACCTGGAAGCTGATTGGTTTCTATGCAGAAGTGAGTCTGATTTTGCACTCTCCAGCTTTAGTAAATAAACCCCATAATGTCAATGACATGGCCTGCAAATAGTCCAGCCCTCAATCCAATTGAAAATCTATGGTGGAAATGAAAGAAAAGGCTCCAACCTGCAAAGCTGATCTGGCAATTGCAATAAGAGAAAGTTGGAGCCAGATTGATGAAGAATACTGTTTGTCAATAGTTAAATCCATGCCTCAGAGAATTCAAGCTGTTATAATAGCCAGAGGGGGTGCAACAAAGTACTAGTGGTGTACTGTAGTGTTTTTCTTTTCATGATTCCTTATTTTTTTCCTCTGCTTGATCTGCAAAAACAGTTGCACTAACTTCAGTCTTTGCAGATGACACCAAGCTGTGCAGTGGAATAACGTCCTTACAGGATGTCTCCAACTTACAAGCCGACCTCAATGCACTGTTTAATTGGGCAACTATGTGGAAAATTAGGTTTAATGTTGATAAATGTAAGGTTATGCACTTGGGGGCTAAGAATATGCATGCATCATACATACTAGGGGGAGTACAATTGGGGGAATCAATGGTGGAGAAGGATCTGGGGGTTTTGGTAGATCACAAGCTTAATAATGGCATGCAATGCCAAGATGCGGTTTCTAAAGCGAGCAAAATCCTCTCTTGTATTAAAAGAGGTATAGACTCCAGAGAGAGAGATATCATTTTACCCCGGTACAAATCATTAGTAACACCTCATCTGGAATATGTAGTTCAGTTTTGGGCACCAATTCACAAAAAGAACATTTGGGAACTGGAGAAAGTACAGAGAAGGGCAAGCAAACTGATAAAAGGCATGGAGGAGCTCAGCTATGAGGAAAGATTAGAGGAACTGAATTTATTCTCTCTTGAGAAGATGAGATTAAGGGGGGATATGATCAAAATGTATAAATACATCAGTGGTTCATATAGTGAACTCAGTGTAGAGTTATTCACCCTGAGGTCATCACAGAGGACAAAGGGGCACTCTTTACATCTGGAGAAAAAGAAATTTAATCTCCAAATACGGAAAGGTTTCTTCACAGTGAGAGCTGTGAAAATGTGGAATAGACTCCCTCAAGAGTTGGTTCTGGCCAGCTCAGTGGATTGCTTTAAAAAAGGCCTGGATTCTTTCTTAGACACACAGAATATAACTGAATACTAAAATTTATAGGTAAAGTTGATCCAGGGAATATCCGATTGCCTCTCGGGAGATCAGGAAGGTTTTTTTTCCCCTGCAGGAGCAAATTGGATCATGCTTTGCTGGGTTTTTTTGGACTTCCTCTGGATCAACCGTGGGTGTAAGATTATAACTTTTTTTTTATAGTTTAATTGGACTTTTGTCTTTTTTCAGCCAGACCAACTATGTAATTAACTATGTAACTATGTAAATTAGTGGTAGCCTTAAAAATGAAAAACAAATGTATTAAACAGATTTGGCACCCATTGACCTGAGATAATGGAGTTAGGATTTGGCATACATATTTGATATGTTTGTCTGGACCTCCCTGAAATGAACAAGGTGTGTTTAGTTCATCCCTAGTTAAGAGAATGATAGCTATTAGCAATCACTATGATCAAAGCGAATGTTCATTTAGAGTTAAAAGTAAACATAAAAAAAAATACTTTCTTTAGAAGTCATACTTTGAAATGTTATGAGCTTTGATGCTTTACCAATATGTTATTTATTGCACACAAAAACAGAACAACATGAACACTCCCCTTGGTGGTCCTATCAGTCATTTTTATAGACACAATAAAAGTGAGCTTCTTACAGAATAAACCGTCTCACACTTCACTATGGATTGAGATAAATAAATCAATGATGTGTATAGGGATTCATGTATTAAAATTATCTTTTGCTCTAGTTTAATGAGACAACTGGATGGAATGGTACATAGCTGCCAGCATGTTACAATCATTTTCAAAACCATTAAGCTGCCATTTCTAAGTGTAATGATATAGCCCCATTTGTGAAACAGTATAAATGTGGTATAGCACCTTTCGTTGTCTATTAAATAGAACCTGCCAGGGTAAAAATATGGGAAATTTCATTGATGACATGTTTTTGCAGGTAAATGTCCTGTGGGTTGTCATGTTTATCCTTCCTTAAAGCTCAACTCCATCTTAAAATAAAAAAAAAGTCATAAACTAGCCATAGTTAAAGTGAACCTGTTCCCAGACTATGCACACCAAAGTATTTGCATATATACATATTTATTAATGTTGGTATACAGTGTTCATGTGTTTTGCAACTACTCCAGTGTTCAGTAGATATTTATTCTTCAACCAGTAGATGGCAGTGTTTATAGGTTTGTAGCTGCATCTATGATTATACTCTTTGTATTCTTCCTAAATAAAGTGCCTGTTTCCAGAATTAGCAGATAAACACATGTGAACTGTGCACTGTCTGTTCTGTAGGGCTACTGTATATGCAGAATCTCTAACAATTAACAAATAGCAAAAGTACTTTAAAATAAACCTTCATTAATAAGAAATTGATCTTCAGAGTTCACAACAGAGGTACTGAAAATGAAATCTATTTTCCTATTACTTTCTATCGTACCAGATCCTTCTGTAAACAAACAGCAGATGTTTCAAAGTTTTTAAAAACCAACTGAAACCAAACATCAGTATCTGGCTACTCGCCTTCTCTCCAGTACTGTTCCCTGCAGTATTTTCCTATTGCCACCACTAGATGTCCTTGTTTTTTCAGGTTGAATGATGTCCAGCATCATTTAACCCACTTCCTGTGTTAGTGCAGGGCATCATTGGCCCGTTACCATTGTGCTCTTCACTCACCATACATTGATAGAGAGAAAAGCACATTTTCCCCATTTGAGCATTTCCCCTCTATCCCTGTTCTGGTGGCAACTCTAAAATTGGGATTTTCTTGCCTTTAGGTATACTTTAAAATGCAGATCAAGAAGTTCCTTTGGTGCACAGGTGGTGAGTACTGAAAACCAGATACATTTCAAAAGATAAGATATGTTCAGTGTCAAATCCTAAAAATGTGAAAATGACCCCACCATGCATGACATTTCTGTCAGACATATGTTGTGAAATTATATAATTATAACTAAACATATTGTAATGAATCTGCGCTGTGATAACATGTGTAGCTGCTGGCAAACAAAGTTTGAAATACCCAAACCTAAAAACTAACAATGAGGAAAGAAAAAAAGAAAAAACAGAGGGCGCACAAGCCTAGTGCATTACCATAAAAAATGTTTAATAAAAAATAAAGTATGTGTTATACTTACAAACGACAATATAGTCAAGGCACATCACAAAGAACAGCTGGGTCAACACTGCACTGAGTAACAGTCCGCAATAGGGAGTATAGACATCCAAAAGGCTGACGTGTTTCGAGGACTTGCCTCTGAGGAAGAGGCAAGTCCTCGAAACGCGTCAGCATTTTGGATGTCTATACTCCCTATTGCGGACTGTTACTCAGCGCGGTGTTGACCCAGCTGTTCTTTATGATGTGCCTTGACTATATTGTCGTTTGTGAGTACAACACATACTTTATTTTTTATTAAACATTTTTTATGGTAATGCACTAGGCCTGTGCGCCCTCTGTTTTTTCTTTCCTCATTCAGTATATTTGGATTTCCCCGGTCCATTTGAGGGCAGCAAGGTGTGCATGTTCCAGGACATTCCTTATGTGGTTGTAGCCTGCATCGAGTCCATCCCCAAGCGCAGGAGCATTTGTGTTTGCTGGTTCTAAAAACTAACAATATCATGAAATGATGCAGCACCAGTGAATATAACAAAAACACACTAAATAAATAAACAGTGTTCAATGTGCTGAACATAAAGCCTCTCTTAACTAAAAGTCCATATATATTCAGATAAAAAAGATCTGCCATCCAGTAGATCCCTGTAGTGTAACGAAAACACAGAGTGCCATCACTTTAAGCAAATGCACACCCACCAAACCATAAGCTGTAATAAGTACAGCAGACATGGTATGTTTCTCCGGCACAGATCTGCCCCAGGTGTATGCACTTCCACTCTGGAATCACTCCTCTCACGCAGCAGCAAAAGCAACAAACCACTGGAACAGACAAAGCTGACCAAGAGCTGAGATAGCCACTGATGACCCAGAATCATGCAGCAGAGTGACGTCAGCACTGAGACTATATCCCAACTAGTTTCGTCCAAACGGACATTTTCTCCTTGAGAATGTCCATTTGGATTAAACTAGTTGGGAAAGAAAAAAGTCAGGAAACTAGTTGGAAAAGAAAAAAGTACATGGAAGCACTGTAACTTAATGGAAAACCATTTTAATCGGTTTTGTAAAGTTGTCATTCTTGTTCAGCCTTTTGCTTAGTTGCCATCATATTTATGCTGTAGTAGTTTGGTGTATATGATTTGAAGCCATCCCTACAAGTGTGAGATAGTTTCCCTGAAAGCAGTAAACAACCCAAAAACAAACATTTATTATATTTCAGCTTACCCATTCTTAGATGTGGTGGCTACATTAATTCTTTTTAGGCTTTCTTTCCTTTCCTTCACCTGGTGATCCAGCCATTGAGTCTGTTGTTTTTCAACAAAACAAGCTCTCTTGCAGTAGCAATATCAGTGATCAGACAAACCAATGTTGCCAAACATCATTATTTTTACTGGCAGCCAAACAAAATGCACTTTTCTATTGCCAGTAAATGCCAGTGACAGGAAAAGGTTGCCAGTTATAAATATAAAAATTTATGTGCCTACCTATTACCCAGGAACAATGAAAGAACCTCAGGTACGTATAAATGCAGACAGTAACTGGACTGTCTTTAAAACAGTACACACAAACTGCAGCACAGTCAGCAGTTGTTATGTATCCATGTGAAAACCTAACCAAGTAAAGAAAGAAAGGGATGACATTGGATCAGCACTGATTCGTGGGATATTGACCAGAGGGGTTGAAGAAACTCAGATATATAATAGGGTGGGCTAAGTGGTACAAAAGGTAATAAATGTGGGGGATGAGCTTATGGAGGAGGTAAAAGATCAGTTGTCAGTTGGAGGAGTGATATGCTTCCCTGAAGAGATGAGTTTTCAGAGATTGCCTAAAGGTATCCAAAGAAGAAGATAGGCAAACAAATGCAGGTAGAGAGCTCTAGAGGATGGGAGAGGCTCCAGAGAAGTCCTGAAGATGACCATGGGAGGAAGAGACAAGGAACTGGAGAGCATGTGGTCTTGGGAGGAGCAGAAAGAATGGTGTGGTTGATATTTGAAGACAAAATTGGTGATGTAGCTCGGGTCAGAGTTACGAATGGTTCTCTATGTTGTTCTTAGTATTTTGAAGATATCAGAGAGGGGTGGCTGACACTGAGCAGTTGGTAGGTAGATGAGTCTGACAGCAGTATTCATGGTAGACTGAAGAAGGGATAGCCCATGGAGAGGTAGGCCTATGAGAGGAGAGTTGCAATAGTTAAGGTGAGAGATATCAAGGGAGTGAATGAAAAATTTGGTGGTTTGATTAGTTAAAAGGTGTGAGTTTTAGAGATGTTACAGAGTCTACAAGCTATTGACAGTGATTAGATTTAGAGCCAAAAGGACAGGTCAAATTCTAGGATTACACCTAGTGCCCTGGCAAGAGGGAGGGCTTGAGGGATTTAGTTTTATTTTTGACCTTGGTGGAAAAATCAGAGAGGAAAGCATGAATGGGGGGAATATTACTAGCTTGGCTTTAAGAAAGATTTTGTTTGAGGACGTGGTTGATATGTCGGTAAGTTAGTAATGTGAAAGGAGACTGAAGGAGTGAGGTGAGGAGTAGAGAGATAGATTTGGGTGTCATTGGCATAGAGATAGAATTGGAAGCCATGGGAGATTATCAAGTGACCAAGAGAGGAGGTGTAGATAGAGAAGAGAAGGGGTCCAAGAACAAAGTCTTGAGGGACCTCTATAGAAAGAGGAAGTGGAGAGGAGACAACATAGGTAACGCTGAAGGTGCACTGTGATAAACAGAAGAACCAGGAGAATAAAAGAACCAGCAAAGAGCAGAATCTTGGAGGCCAAGGGAGTGGAGTTTATTGAGCAGGAGTGGGTGGTCAACAGTATCAATATTATTAAAGGGGGCTTCCAGATTCTGATAAGACCCCCACAACCACCGGCCAGGGTTGTGGGGGGGAAGAGGCCCTTTTCCCCATCAACACTGGGACGAGGTGCTTTGGGGGGGCCTGCCCCAAAGCCCCCCCCTCCCCATGTTGAGGACATGTGGCCTTTTTAAAAAAAATTGGCCTTCAAAATCTATATCAGACCCAAAGGACTTGGTATGGTTGGGGGATGAGGGGGGGCCTATGCCATTTTTTTTTTTTTTAATTGTTGGGCAATGCCGACAATTCTTTTGATATTCAGTTGTCAGCAGGGAACCCCGATGACAGCTGACATGAATTAATGTTTCACTATTAAAATACTGCATGGCTTAATAATATAACTCATGAGGCATTTTAGTAACTGAGTGGTATCTTACCACATACTCAGATGCAGTAAGATACTGCTCAGTAAAATGTCCCTGTTTGAACTTTGCGGTCCAACTTTCAATAGGTTTGAATGTTCAAACGCAAACTGAACAGGGGGGTGTTCAGCTCATGAACACCATAGATCAATGGCAGTGTCAATTATCAGCCATACATGGCATACAAATAATAATAAGTACTAGACATGTACTGTTCAGGGGATGTTGGATGAAAATGTGTTTCTTTGAAGACTTTGTTGCTCCTAACAGACCTATCAAAAGCCAGTTTTAATATCTACCTCTGAAGATACACCTGTAACTAAAGCTAGTAATAGACACATAGTAGTTGATTTAGTAAGATCTACAAAAGACAAAACAGCAGTTGAACACAGCCCCCTGATCATGTCCTCTCTGATTTTTCACAGGTAAATGCTGCTGTGTGATCTCCACCTTCAACTGTCTCGCTGCTATGCACTGGCTTTCTGCAAACTTAGGGTAAGTGCTGCTGTGTGATCTCCACCTTCAAATGTCTCACTTCCATGCACTGACTTTCTGCAAAACTGGATATTTTAGTCTATATCAATTTGTCTGTTTATGGTGATTGATTCTCATCTCCTTTCGCCATTCTGTGATCAGAGAATCAATCATCTTTTATGACCCTGGCCTGTGTATGCGACTGAACTGGTTTAGACCAACAGCCCCCCAAATTCATGTGATCCTGATCAGTTCCTAATTGAGGCAGAGAAGAATTGCTCATTTGATCATCTCCTTATAAATTTAGACCAGCTTATGGGGGAGGTCACAGATGGGGGGTACAGTCGCAGACGGGGCATTGTCCTGCGTGATTGAATCCTCTGCTGGAGTGCAAAATAGCAGTTGAACACAGCAGTTTAACTACAGCAGGATAACTCCAGCAGCAGGAAGATACAGCAAAGAACTCTACTGCACGCTGGATGGACTGCAAGCAAACACCCTGGGAAACATCTCCTACAAGTCTGATTCCCACTCCATCTACCTTTTATTATGCCTCTTCTACTCCTGCTTTTCATATTACTATCCTCTGTTCTCAAAATCTAATTTCTTTAAACCTCTGCTCCACCCCAAAGCTTATACACCCTTACTTCTACCATCTCCTTACTACTGCTCTCATCACCTCCTACTAATACGTTACTCACCTGCTGACCCAAACACCAGGACAGGAAGGCATGTGCACTCATATACATCCCACTCCCATTTTACTTTTCTTACCTTCCTTCTTCTCCTAACCTCTGGGGATATCTCCCCAAACCCTGGTCCTCCAGTATCTCACCCCCACACCAGGCACCCTCCTTCCTCCAGGAATAGCCGCAATCCACTCAATTTAATTTCAATCCCCGAGCTCCTAAAACCCACCCTCCCTTTTTCATGTGCACTCTGGAATGCCCGCTCTGTCTGTAATAAGCTCACCTCTGTCCATGACCTTTTTGTCTCCCACTCCCTTAACCTACTAGCAATTACAGAAACCTGGCTTCAAGCACCAGATTCTGCTTCTCCTGCAGCACTTTCCTATGGAGGCCTTCTCTGCACTCACTCACCCAGACCCAGTGGTCGGAAAAGAGGTGGAGTTGGTTTGTTTCTATCCCCACTCAGCACCTTTCAAGTCCTCCCTTGGCTACCCTACTTTCTCTCCTTTGAAATACCCACTGTTATTCTTCGAGATTTTAACATCCCCATTAATGTGAACAACTCGGCTACATCACAACTCTTCAACTTAACTTCATCTTTTGCCTTAACACAATGGACACAGTCCTTGACTCACTCTGATGGGAATACATTAGACCTCGGTTTCTTCCATCTTTGCACTCCCTACAACCTCACAAACACCCCCTTTCCTTTCTCTGATCACAATCTCATCACCTTCACAGTTTCCTCATCTTCACCTATCCCTCCAAGCAGCAAAAAATTACCTGCAGAAACCTTTACAACTTAAACCCTTCTCTTTTCCACTCTGCAACTGACCGCCTCTATGACAACATCTCTCCCCTGTCCTGCCCTGACCTGGCGACTCCTGTCTACAACAGTGTGCTTTCATCCACACTAGACTCACTTGCTTCTCTAACTACATGAAGTATGAGGCCCCGACCAATACAACCATGGCAGACTGACACCAGAAATCGTAAGTGACATAGTCGTGCACTGGAGCGACTGTGGCGTAAAACCAAATCACAGCAAGCATTCACCCTATATAAATTTGCTTTCTTAACATACAATTCATCCCTCCATGCTGTCAAACAATCCTACTTTGTCACTCTTTTTAATACCTTGTCATTCAGTCCTCGTTTTCTCTTCTCTACTTTTAACTCTCTACTTTCTCCACCTCCACCCAGTAACTCACTCTCTGCATACGAGATTGCAAATCATTTCAAAAACAAGATTGATGCAATGCATCTCCACTACACAGACATCTATCCCACTTAGCATACCTTATACTAAACCTCCTTCAACACTTTCCTCTTTTGACCTTGCTACCACTGAAGACGTCACTAAAGTTTTCTCAGAAGCCTGTCTCACCACGTGCCCCCTGGATCCTATCCCCTCACAACTACTACGGTCACCCTCTTCTTGCATCTTATGCTCCCTCACTCACATCTTCAATCTCTCCCTCTCTAATGGCGCCTTCCCCACCACTCTAAAGCATGCACTCATCATTCTGATACTTAAAAAGCCCTCGCTGGACCCCACCAACCTGAACAACGTAAGACTCATCTACCTGCTCCCGTTTACCTATAACTTCTTAGAACGCTTAGTCTACAATCGCCTGAACTCCCACCTCACCGACAACAACCTTCTTGACCCTTTACAGTCTGGCTTTCGCTCACTACACTTCACTGAAACTGCTCTACTAAAACGCACTAATGATTTACTAACTGCTAAAACCAATGGCCACTACTCTTATTACTTGACCTCTCTGTGGCTTTTGATACTGTTGACCACCCCCTCCTCCTCAAAAAACTCCACTCTCTTGGCCTCCGAGATTCTTCTCTCTCCTGGTTCTCCTCCTACCTATTGCAGCACTCCTTCAGCATTACCTATAACTCTGTCTCCTCCTCTCCACTTCCTCTTTTTGTAGGGGTCCCTCAAGGTTCTGTCCTTGGACCCATTCTCTTCTCCATCTACACCTCCTCCCTTGGTCACTTGATAAACTCCCATGGCTTTAAGTACCATCTCTATGCTGATGATACACAAATCTATCTTTCTACTCCTCACCTCGCACCTTCAGTCTCTTCTCACATTACTAACCTAGTAAGTGACATATCAACATGGATGTCACTCCACTTTGTCAAATTCAATCTTTCCAAAAACGAACGGAGCTCATACTATTCCCTCCAACCCGTGCCCCCTCCCCTGACATCTCCATCATGATCAATAATACAACCATTAGTCCCTCCCTTCATGCCAGGGTACTAGGTGTAATCCTAGACTCATATCTGTCCTTTCAGCCCCAAATCCAATCACTGTCCAAATCTTGTAGACTTCCCCTCTGCAACATCTCCAAGCAACTTATTCACTCCCTTGTTATCTCTTGCCTTGACTATTGTAACTCCCTCCTCATTGGCCTACCTAATCACAGGATATTGTTTTTTTAGTCTATCATGAATGCTGCTGCCAGAGTCATCCACCTTACTAACCATTCCATATCTGCCATCCCTCTCTGCCAATCCCTTCACTGGCTTCCAATTGCCCAATGAATAAAATTCAAAACATTAACAATAACATATAAAGCCATAACTCTGCCCCAAATTACATCACAAATCTTGTCTCCAAATATCACCAAAACCATCCTCTCTGCTCCTCCCATGACCTCCTGTTCTCTAGCTCCCTTGTCTCCTCCTCCCATGCTCATCACTCATCACCAGGACTTCTCCAGAGCCTCTCCCATCCTCTGGAACTCTCTACCCAAATCTATCCAACTATTGGATACTACTCTGCCCACTTTTAGGCAATCTTTGAAAACCTATCTCTTCAGGGAAGGCTATCCTGCTTTTCAGCTGCTAATGGAATCTTCTATTGCTCTGATCAGTTCACCCCCCACAGTTATTACCTTTTGTACCACCAGTCTCTCCCTCTTAGAATGTAAGCTCCAAGGAGCAGGGCCCTCTTGTATTGAACTGCATTGTTGCTGTATTCTCTCCCTTTACATAGTAAAGTGCTGAGCAAGCTGTTGGCGCTATATAAATCCTGTATAATAATAATAATAATAATAATAATAATAATAATAAAAAGGCAAGCTGTTCTCTTTGCAAGTGAATCTGCCCTTTGCAAGGAAATCCGCACAAGAGCTTAGTGAACAAGGTGACGCTCTGCTGACTTCCATCATCCAATTATGTGCAAGCATGTGGTTGGGTATTCTTAGTAAAGAGAAACCATATTTACTAAGCTCTAGGACAAATTTCCTTTGCAAAGTCAACAGCTTATTTGCCTTTAGCAAACTGACCCCATAGATACCCTTCGAGAACAAAAGATATCTAGGCAAACTAGCAGCATAATCTGCCATCATACTTGCTTTATAACTCTAAATGAGAGTAGAAAAGGCTGATATTGACAGGTGAAACTCAATATCAGAAACATTGCTTGTTTTTTTTTTTCAAACTCTTTATGGACAGCTTAACTCTATATTTAAGACCAAGTCTTACACATATCTTTCAATATATATTTAAACTGAATTCTGGAGATGAGAAACATTTACCCTTGAAGTGGGTCCCTGTCCCCACTTCAATGAAAACTGCTTTTTTTTTGCCTAGGGGGTGATGTATAAGGTCATATAGTTACCTTATTCCTCACATACACAGGCTTCTTCCTCTTCATGTGACCAGTTTTTACCAAAGCCTCTTTTCATTTACTGCCCAAGCAGTGGCAGCTCTCTGACATCATTCCATATAATACAGAACTGCCAGTCCTCATTGCAAGGGAAGACTCCAAGGGCCTGCTCACATTCAGGAGTGTTAGACAGCAAAGAGGAAAGCTGGCTGTTTGGAGGGGCAAAGAATAAGTTCAGTATATTACCTTTTTCAGCATCCCCTAGGCAAAACAAGCAGTCAACCCTTTCACCTATGGGAAGGGTGGAACACGTAACATGTTCTCACTCCTGCAGCCTCTCCTTGATCCGCCAACTCTAGTAAGAGTGAGCCAGGGATCTTCTCCTCTAAGTCACTGTCACAATTTTTTTAAAAACACTTCACCTACGTCATTTATTTACAAAGTCTGTTAATGGGAAAACTACAAGTACCTTTGCGTCTGTTGGCTTGTAGTTTTCAATAAACTACCAAAGTGCTGGTGACCGCTCTAGGTAGTTTATGGTTCCTGTCATTGTGTAACTACCTGCCCAGACAAGGTATGGGCAAATAGCTTACACTGACAGTCTGCAGGAGACTTACATTGCACCGGCGATCTGTTGATCAGAAGTGTAATGCTTTGCAAGCTCCTAATTAAAAAAAAATAATAAATGCAAATTTTTTTACCTGCAAAAATAGGTGCATTTATAATTTGTTTTGTAAAGGTGAACTTACCCTTTAGCCAGCCAGCTGAATGAAAGTATTCCTTTCTGTGGTCAGTCCATACTCTTAACAATTAGACAATAAAAATAACTTTGACAGCACTTCGTCAGCGTAATCAGAGTTTAGTAAGACTCGTTCACAAAAGTATACCTATACATTTATCAAATTCTGTTTACCAAAGATTATATAAAACATCAGTGCCCCTTTAAAAATAAATAGTTTTCAAGCCTTGCACAGAAATAATGGCTTTGTATTTCAAGGAGAAATAACATGGGAAATGCAGTATCAATGAAATGTGCACATTGTACAACATAAAGACTTTTTTATAGTGGTGAGTACACATGAATACTATTGCCTCTAAAACCATAAAGCCAGAAAGAATAAAGAACTAAGCACAGGTATACATCACATAACAAATGGGAAAAGATCATGGCAATAGACAAGGATACATTACAAGGATCCTTAGAATATTTGCTTTAGTCACATATTGTACTTAGCTCTGGTTTAATTCATCATATTTTGTTGTGAATAAAAATATAGACTTGTCCCTTTTAAATGTAAATATATAATATAGAACATTATACTGTATAATAATATTCGTTCTGGGTTTTTTTTTTAAAGATTTTAAGATATAAAATTGAACATCTTCCAAATTACAAATATTAAAATACAGAGATAGAGTATTTTCTAAACCAGACATATATCAAAATGAAGCTGCTGCCCACAGAAGCCAATTGGGATTCATGTTTTAGTTTCCCATTGCAAGTTATTATAGCTAAATCCTAATTGTTTGCCATAGACTTGAGTCATATTTTGTCTTTTCCTTCGTTTTCAGAAACCCCATATTTATGTAAATAGTGTATCCAAAACTAGACATTACGTCTCTTTAAATTAAATTTTGCCATACCTAGCCTTTAGCTATATCTCACAAAGTTTCAATGATTTTTCAGACTGAGTCGCACTCAAAATTTTCAAATCAGTATGGGGACTTTGCTGACTGAGATATCCCACCTGTGAGTTAGCCTACCAGTGGATCTATCTACAGCTGATAGTTCTGGCTAACATAGGGGAGACATTTGGGCTAAAATAGTAATAAGCCACTCATACTGCAGTGATGTCACAGATATCTAACGATTTGATAGGCTGTATTCTCTGACATACAGTATCTGTATTTTCTGACTTATCTAAGCCTACATAATTGCTTCATACACATTTCTAACAGCATAGTTTTATATAATAATGTATTTAAAAAGGAAACTGCCTATTAGTTCATATTATTCTCTTAACATTTGTTGATCCAGAAGCTAATTTGGTAGATATATAGACAGACAGTCAGAAAGATTGATCAATTAATAATTGGATAAAGTAAAAAGAGAAGCAACTTCGGCATTGGACTCTTTAATAGTTAATCTGAAGCCCTAACTTCTGGTTTTGGTTAGAAAAAGGAAAGGTTTAAGCCTATACATGGATTTTTGTCATTTGTGTCCTAATGAAGAGAATTACCTTCACTTCCTGTCGTACTTCGACTAGACAGGAAGTAAGGGAATTTGTTTTACAAAATAAGAAGACCCCTCTTAGACTGGTCTTACCAAAACAAGCAAACACCATTCGAAGATTTCTGTATACTCACTTTCTGTTGACAATTTTTTTTTTCCCCTCACTTTCAGTCCTAGAGGTAATGGTCATTATGTCTGCAAAGATGACTCAGACAACAATTATAAATATGACATTGGATATATTCTATTCAGATGCTATCCAAAACTAACAAATCCTTTTTCTTTTTAGATACACTTTAATGTAAAATCTGTAAAAATGTATAATAGTTTTCAACAAAAACCTATACAACTAAGCAAATAAATTATAATCTGCTTGCCTATAGGAATAAGGAAGGTTTTTTTTTTTTTTTTTTTTTTTTTTTTTTTTTAACTGGACCTCATTTTACAAGGATTCTTTCTGCCTTCCTCTGGATCAACTGAAGATTTAGGGTTATGGAGGTGCAAAGTAGAATATAATCTTTTTTTTTTGTCTAATTCAAAGTGTTCATTTTCCACCCTAGCTCTGTAAGATAGCTAAGATAAACAACAATTCCAAAAAGTTATAAACCGAAATTGTATTATCATATACAATAGAAAAATGAAAACTATATAAACTATATTATTCTGTTTAATCACTTCATAGAATGAATTTATTTCCCCGCTCTTTTGTAATTATGGGAACCAAGCTCAATTTTGCATTAACTCTAGTCTCTTAAGATCTAATAATATCCACTGAATGTTATGTGTATTTGAATTTGTGTTTTTAATATAGTTTAATAATCCAGAAAAGTGTTTTTTTTATTTAGTCTGAGAATGTATCTTGAAATATATGTATATAGTTCATACCTAATGGGAATATAATTTAATAAGCACACATGTAATGTAATATTCATATATGAAATGTAGAAAATATGTTTGTTGCGCTGTGTCTATTAGCTGGGAACTTCTGAGTATTTGACGCAGTGCTATTTGATATTTTCATTATGCTATAAATAGAAAGTTAAATTAAGCCAGATTGCATGTCAATCAGGTGTATACTATTAGCTATGTAATAGTCTATTTCCAATTACTAAGAGTAGTAGTGGACACAGGGGTTTATTTATCAGAAGCAAAAGAAATAAAGTTGTTTATGATGGTGATAAAAACCCAATCAGAATCCAGTGTTGTAACTTTTCTAATGCAGTATAGAATATGGCAGCTGGGATCTGATACATTGTTGTATGAGGAACATATTCATTTTTTTATTCTTTATATTTAACCTGCTTCAAGGTTTTTGTGTACTGGGTAAAATGATCTGGACCAGTGCCCAAGAGGAGACTTTCATTTTCTATATTTTTTATTTTAAACAAAGAAGCTTCACAACCTCTATCAGATATTCAGTGCTGCCTGTGTGTAGGGGGAGACTTTTTCCTGGTAACCAGTATTACTAATACAACAAGCAATGGGAAATCCAAAATTGCACAGCTGTCACTAGAACAGGAGGTAATGGGCAATCTTTCAATCTGGACACCTGTACTGGTGACAACTGTCTAAGAGGGCAATTCCCCTTACTTTGGAGACATCCACCCTCCAGGAAGGAAGTAAAGGAAAATCTTCCTAATGGGACATTGGCAGTAAAAGAAAAAAATTAACAGAGGTTACAACTACTTCATCTTTTATCCAAAATATGTAAAACATGTTCTGGCTTCTGATATAGTTAGAGCAGTACTCTCCACTTTCACTGTTGCTCTCATTTTCCCCTTCTGATCACAGCCAGAAGTCTTCTTCCAGGCTGGAAGGCACTAAGGCCTCAATTACACAGGATGTACAATACCATATGCACATGTAGGACTGTGTTTACTTCACAGGTGTTCTGTGCATCCACTTGCAGGCAGTTCCACTGATGTGGGTGCGAGTGGGGTCCCTGAATGCAGGCAGCGTGTGTTCTGGGACCCACACATACCTGCACCAACAGCAGCTGTGTCCCAATATACATCAAAGGGACTGCCTGCACGGGGATGCATGGGACACCTGTGAATCTCCATACAGGTAACCATGGCCCTGCAGTATCTTACACCATGTGTGAACAAGACCATAGAGAACTATTTATAAAGCAGAGAATGTTAGTTTCACCAAACATTCTGTGGTGGTGAATCAATCACTCTCCTTTAAAACACATCACCTGGAGGATTCAAAACTAAAACACCACTCCACTTGGAACCATAATTAAATGCCCCATCAAGCACAGGTGCTCATCCAGCTCATTACTGCAGATACATCTAAACTGGTATGGATGACCACACTAAAACAAGGTCTTTGTTTTATCAGTTTAAAATACCTTGTAGCAAGAGAACAAAGACCTCTAATGCTTTTCATGCTGTGCACACAACTATAGACTATATTGCCAAAAGTATTGGGACACCCAACATCTATAGATATATATATATTTACACACACACACACACATATAAAAATTATGCACAGGTGAGTATAACTGATGGTAAAATGTCCCAAGTAATTAATAAGTATCAATATCGCTTTTTAAAACCGAACAAAAAACACACAAGACCTCACAGGTTATCTAATTATTTGCTGAATGTAAGATTCACGTGTTCAATGTGCAATGTGCACAAGAGCCTCGGCTGTCCCAGGGATCCCTATGCTCACTGGCTGAGACAGCAGTGGGAGCCATTGGCACAGCCAGTGAGCCAATAAGTGAGCCAATAAGAAGAGAGCAGGGGCAGGGATTGCTTTTGGGGGCACTGGCCAAGGGGGAGGAGCCAGGAGTGACAGCGAGGGACCAAAGAAAAGGAGCAGGGCTGCTCTGTGCAAAACCATTACACAGAGCAGGTAAGTATGACATATTTGTTTTTTTTTTCTTTTTTCTTTTAAAGCCAAGCCTTTAATATCACTTTAATAAGGGAGTTTTCAGAGTCCTGTCCCTGGTGAATTCGATTTAGCAATCCATAATGACCAAAAAACGTCTTCCACTACACTTTAACTGTAGTCACTGCTTTTTGGTATTTGGTGGGAAAAGCTTGGGCATAGAGAGTGTAATGAACATAATCAAAACACTGCCTACCTCACTGCTAGAAGCTGCTATGGTTAACACATGAAAAGTCAATGCACACTAAATCCAAAGGCTAGAACTGCAATAGTCTGCAACAGTTTCCCTCATTTATGGCCAAAAGACGTGGTCTTGGATCAATCCCCAGGTTTTATCAGTTCCCCAATGTCCATGTTGGTCATGCAAACTTCTCAAAATAGTCTTTCTGTAGACATGAGGGAGCACTAGCTGTTTCCTTCCAGTATAATCATTAAAAAGTATACTTTTTACTGTAGAGAAGTACATAAATAATTTCAAGCTTATCCTAATCCTTGACATAGTAGGTACTCTGCTTAGGTAAGGTTCTTTTTATGTACTTATCACATGCTTGATGGATGGGACCTGTGCAGCACTGAAACATTGCACTTTACTGCTCTGCTGTGATCATCAATAAAAGTTTGGACATTACTTCAAAGATCTGTGGTGTGCTGGCAATATATGTGTGTGTGTTATGCAATTACGGTCTCTCTAGATAACAGACTCTCTAAGATATCTGCTTACTGAATCACTCTTTTGTAGAAGAATCATATTCTCCTTTTGTAGCTGGATTCCACTAAAGCTGTGGGGCAGCAGCACATTTAGGATGCACTCTTCTCCAGCACCCAAGGAGACAATTAGTAAAACAAACATGGTCTTCTAACACAGCAGCTGTAGAACAGTATGCAGCCACAGCAGGTCCAGAAACTTCCTGCCATTCACCTTAACCTCTAGGTTTGCCAACAACCCAGGTTACCTGGGAAGAGTGTAGGCCCCAATATTTTTTCCCCAGCTTGTATGTGAGGGTGAATTGGTAATTAATCAAGTCAGCAAGCCATCTGTGACCAGTAGCACCCAGCTTGGCTATAACCAAAACATAAGCGAGAGGGTTGTTGTCAGTTCTTACTTCAAATCATGTTGCTTTTCAACAATGTCCCACTTCAGGGCATTAAAATTCCAATTTTGTGTATAGGATAATTATTTTATGCGGATGCATCATTCTGATTGATGTGAGCAACTGGCAACTGGACAATTTTTCCTAAACCAGTATAGCAGGCATCCACCTGTAGAATGTATGGCTTTTGAGGGTCTGCATAGACCAACTTAGGTGTTCCTGTAAGGTTTTTCTTAAGCTGTAGAAAAACTTCCTCACAAACAGAAGTCCACATTTCATTGAAAGGAGTTTTGACAGTGTAGAAATGAATAGTTTCCACAGAGCAACAATATGCAAGTGATATACTCCAGACAATAACTACACCCATTCTTGGACATCTAAATAATAGTCTTTTCTTTCCTAACCTTTTCAGTCTTTTTGAGTCTCTAGCAGGAAAAAGCTGTCATTTGCCCCTGGTAAGATTTCCACATCAGCTCATCTAGATAAGGGAAGGCCTGTGGATGTGCTGTACTTGGATTTTGCAAAAGCATTCAACACAGCCCTCCATAAATGCTTAATTTACAAATTGGGGTCTGTAGGCATGGACCATAGGGTTTGTACATGGATAGAAAATTGGTTACAGGGGCACGTCCAAAGGGTGGTGTTAAATGGCGTGTACACAGACTGGTCTGGAGTGGTAAATGGGGTACCCCAGGGCTCTGACCTGGGACCGATTCTGTATAATTTATTCATATATGATATAGAGGTTGGTATAAATAGCTCAATCTCATTGTTTGCTGATGATAAAAAGCCAAGTAAGGCAATACCTTCACAGCACCATATAGAAACTTTGCAAGAAGACCTCAGTAAAATAAAGAGGTGGGCAACTACATAGCAGATGAGGTTTAATGTTGTAAAATGTAAAGTAATGCACTTTTGGGCTAAAAATATGAATACAAGTTACATGCTAGGGAAAAATCACTGGGGGAATCCAGGATGAAAAAAGATCTGGGGGTCTGGGGGCTCCAGTAAGCAAAGCTGGCAGAATATTAGCATGCATAAAAAAGTGGATTTATTCAAGAGATAAAACTATAATCCTGCCAATTTACAAACTATGATTCGGCCACATCTGGATCATGCCGTCCACTTATGGTCACCAATCCTCAAGAAGGATGTGCTGGAACTGAAGAGAGTCCAGAGAAGGGCAACAAAGTTATTAAAGGGACTGGAGGATGTCAGTTTCGAGGAACGACTACAAACACTAAACATGATAGCGATATACAAATATCTCAGTGGTGATTCTAGCATAGGAAATAAACTATTCAGTCTCAGGGAGTATAACAAGACATAGGGTCACTCAATGACATTGGAGGAGAATCAGTTTAGTCTTGAACTGCGTAGGGGGTTTTTCATTGTCAGGGCAGTAAGAATGTGGAACACACTACCATAATCTGTGGTGTCAGGAGAAAGTATTGATAGTTTAAAAAAAAAAAACTCTTAGATGGGCATCTTAGTGAACACAATATACAGAGATATGGGATATGATTTTTGACATGAGCACACACATATCCACACAGGTTGGTCCACAATGGACCATATATGTTGATGTTATTTATTTGTCACTTATGATTATTTACGGATAAGAGCATTTATTTATTAGCAGTAGCGCAACACAATTATTTTTTTCTTTTCATCAGAGTAGTTCAGTGTTACCATAGTAACACTGTACAACTCTGAGGGGGTGATCAGGGATATTTTTTTTTTTACACTTTGATTGCTGATATAATGGAGATCATTTAACCAGCAATGTTTTGAACTATCATGAAAGAGTTTCATTCATGACAGCTGTGATTACTAGTGATCTGTGATTGGCTACAGCTACCATATGCCTAGCTGTGGGACAATCACAGCTTACTAATATAGTAAGAGCTGTTATGAACAAGATTCATTCATAACAGCTTTGATATCACATCACTATGCCATCACGTATAGCAATCACATGATCTAAAGTGGCCGGCACCATGAGCCGCAATCCGCTGTGTCCACAGTGGGGGTGCTCTGGATGTCCCAGCGGGCAAACAGCGTCCTCCTGAGCCTGAGCAGATTTACTGTGGTGGGTCAGAAAGTGGTTAATTTAACAAGCTGAAGTTAGAAACTGATTGGTTACTATACACAACTGTACCAGATTCTGTGTGCTCCCGTTTCGTAATTCTCCCCCATTATGACCTATTGAGGACTGGAAATAGATCCAGTGACTCAAAACACATGCCCAGGGGAAAGTTTTGCATATCTGTTGCAATTATTTTTTTTAAGTGATAGAATAAAAACATTCTGATGAATAAACAAAGCTTTCTGTGCCTTTATAATGGTGTAGGAAACTGGCACGGGTGGCATGCAACACATTAGCAAAGCAAATAGACCTGTGCAAGTTTTATCTGTGCCACCCGTGACAGTTTCTGTTTAAGAGTGAAATAGAAAGTGGCACAGCGCATAGTTAATTAACAAAGTGATTACATCGGTTTCCAGTACAGAGAAACTGAAGCAGATCCCTGTCAGTGCAGACCTGGTGTACAGAATGTGAACTGCTTGCAGACATCTCACATGTCTCTCTCTACCCGTGCAGTAAACACACTACACAGGCAGAGCCTGTTTACAGGCAGGTAAAGCTCCTTTCCTTGCTATATGTCTGGCAGCTAACTCCAGCAAATGCAGGATTAACATCCTTCCTCTTCCCTTTCACTCTCAGTGGAGTGGGAGCAGAGAGGGAAGGCAGGGGCAGACAGAGGGGAACTCCACTGCAGCTACAGCCCCGCAGCAGGACCAGGACACACTACCAGTTTGCTGACTGGACAATGAAGGAGAAGCTGTGCACTGCTGAAGTCATCCCTCTGCTCACTCTGCTTTCTCTTCCTGTTTTTTCAAGTATTTACACTAATTGGTTTTAAAAAAAGATGTCATTTTTAAACAAATACATGACTGCAAGAATTGATTTCTTTATACTTTAAAATCAGAGAAAAATGAATTGTGTCCTATGAATAGCTTGTTATTAGCCACTAAGATTTTACTAACCAGAATTCAATGCCAGTTTAAAAGTAATTACTACTTCAACTTTTAACTGTGGGAATTGCAGCCCCTTGTAACAAATATAGTCTGATTTGCTAAAGAGTTGAACCAAGTGCCATATCTAGAGATATGAGCACTAGAGATAAGTAGAGATTCTATATAGAGAGTGTAATGGATATTTTGGGCCTACGATAATTTTTACCTTCATGAACATTTTTGTGAACTTTTGATACGTGTCTAAGTCTCAGTTCATGCAAAATACAGGAACTGAACTTAATCAAAGGATATCATAAATGATAAGTCATCATTATTTATGAACTTTTGTATTCCCAAGAAACTCTAAGTGGACATTGACTGTTTATACAATTTACCATCTGTTGCATCACCTCCAAACCCCCCTTGAAGGTTTCCTGTAGACCTTTATGTTAGTATGGCCACCTGGCTGATGCAAGGAAGTAGGCCCCAGACTCGTCATTTTTAACACCTTCTAGGGAGTATTGTAATAGATACTCCTATGGGAATTGAATTCAAAGGAGGTATGCTGAGCTGGACATTGGCTTATCATAAATTCCATCTGATGACCTACAGCTGACTGATATCTGTCACAGTTGCAGAGCACTCCCATTGAACAGATTGAAGGGTGTGACTTTACCTGGGGGGGTATAAAGTAAGCCATTGCTCTCTTTCTGGTCTCTTGGATACCAGTCATCAGGATGTCTGCGTAATGTACCATTATTATTCTAGGTTTCTTTACTGTAACTTTCTTTCCTGTAGTTGTCTATGTATTGATTACATTCTGTATTTACATTGTAATATCACTACTTTTAAAGTTATACCAGCTACTTTATACAGTATATTGCTTTATTTGATTGATAGCAAGCTTCTTTCCTGTGTAAATAAATTAGATCTTTATTTTTAGCACAGTTGTTATTTAGTATTAACTTTTTTTGGTAATAGCCGCATGAGGATTGGCTAAATTCATGTATAGACAAAAGGTTGTAATCACTTATTATATTCATCATCAAGTGAATAAGTGAGGTGGGAAAACCACCAAAACAAGAGGTACTAAACAGGACTGCCTATTTTTACCCATTGTTTGACCTAGCCATAGAGCTTTTAGCAGTCTGTAATGCATCCACTCCTGGCCTTCTTGGCCTGCAGGTTGGGACACTGCAAGAGCATGTCTCTCTATGTACTGATGACACCCTGGTATAGCAGACTGACTCTGGTGGCTCGCCTAAATGTTTTTTGAATATTGTGGAAGATTTCTGCAATTATTTGGGCTTTCAGGTCAACTGGGACAAGTTTAGTTTGTACCGTTTAGATCTGTAAGCAGTGGCTCACGTCCATCCAGATTCCTGTCTACAGATAGTGAACTCCTTCTGGTACCTTGGTGTGACTATAGAATTTCCGCTACACTCTTACCTTACTAACAGTGTGCTTCCTCTGGTGTCCCTCCTATGGGCTAAATTTGGGCAATGGATGGATCTCCCGTTGGACTTAATGGGCAGGGTAAACCTCCTAAAAATGATTTTCCTCCCCATGTTTTTTTTATGCAGTGGCTAACTCCCCATGATCATTTTTAAACAACTAGATTCTATTTGTCAGGACTTTCTGTGGTGACAAAAGCGTCCCAGAGTAGCCTTGTAGGTTCTTAAACTTCCTACATGTCTGGCCTGGCCTTTCCATACTTCTACTACTACTATTTGGCCTCCTAATTAGTGTATATACATGACTTGCTTTGTCCCTTCTCCAGGCATCACCTGTACTGAAGTAGAGGCAGCTATTGTCTCCTCATATGAAACATTACATAATTTAGCATATAGATATGAGATCCCCACCCCTGAGGGCACTACAGTACTTCCCTTACACTGTTGTCTAAAACTCAAAAATGTCTGCAGGAATCTATTCAGCGCACCTCCCCGAATACTCCACTGTGGCATAATCCTGCTCTTTCAGAATATTTTCTATCTTGGCCCTCAACGCTGGTCTGTTAGAGGGGTTAAATATCTACACCAACTGTATGCACGCCAAACGTTTAAATTATTCTCCCAACTACAAGCCGATACCCATTTTCTTGATTCCTGATCACCAGACTCCCACCTCAAATGACAGCTCACTGGTCAGCTGTTCAGTATCAACAAGCTGACCAGTAATGCTTACTGGCTTACATCGTTTACGGAATATGATCAATATGACCATATTTGGTAATAACATCACCCATGACACCCGCCATCTTGTCTACTATGTGAAGCAAGCAGAAGGATGGGTCAGGAAGCTGTGATTTAGTGGCAGTAGTGATACAGCCACTTCATCAAAGGCTTGTGTCTGCAGCCCTCATGTTATTTATAATTGTAGCAGTTGGCTGACATAGAGCACGATGGACAAAGTGACTGCATGCAGATTATTGCAGACTGTAGAAGCTATCATGTCTACCATAGGCCGACACAGATCTCATGACCAGTAACAGGGATTTGTGTGTGTATAGGTGCCTAGCAAACCATTCAACCAGTGAAATGTAGGTGGTATTGTGATGGTGATCTGCCTCATGCTGGGCAGCCTGATCAGCACCTATGCTCAATAAATTGTTCATGCCCAGAAAAGAAAGTTGTAACTAAGCACACTGTGACATTCTGGACCTGAGATTCCTGGGGGTATCCAGGGGCACAGAAGACTGCACATTGCTACTATTACAAACAGAACAGATGATAGGTAGAAAGTATGAGTCAAGGAATAGCTTGCATCTTACAGAGGCTGCCAAGAGTCCTCCATCCTTAGTCAAGAATGTACATGATAAATACATACAGTCATGGCGGAGACTGACAGATACATGCAGATAGCTGTGGCCACAGAGCCTGTACAGTGAAACGATCGGCTGTTGGTGGCCACAGCTATTTGTGACTGTTCACACAGCCAACGATTACCTGCAGTGATCTGCCCATCCTAGCCACAGATTTTTGCACCTGAGATTCATAGTACTTGTAAACACCCATGCAAGTGGAGCTAAAAAAGCGGTCAGGGGAAAGTTTTATAGTGTCACAGTTCTACTGCAGTAGCAGAGGGAGAGTATTACAAATAAAGCTGTGGACCTACTGTAAATCTGTCTCATATCTAATTTCTCTGTTCTTGTTTAGCTTTGGCTTGCTGTACGACAGAACTGATAAACGTTCCCTATTTTATGCATATGTAGTGCTACTCTCGTGAGGGCCGCTGTGTTGTGGGTATCCATCAGCTTCCCTCAACACAGCCAGGCAACAGACCTGCATCCAGAGACAGTGACCAATCCATGAGCTTGGTTTTGTTGTTTTATTAGGGGAATTCAACTTGGATAGGGAATAGGGATTATTGGACAATGGAAGGGGGGACACTTCCTTCCTATGTACAAAGCAGATTCTGGACTGTTCTTTTCCTGAAAGCTGTCAGTCGTTGTGGATCAGTAGCAACTGCTCTTTACAGGCAAGGAACTAGCAGCCCCTCAAAAATCACTTTATTTCTTGCAACTATATGCAGAGATGTCTGCTTTCTCCCTTACAGAGCTGCTCCTAGCTCCACAGCCTGCAAGCACTACCAGCCCTCCTGGCTTTTTGGACGATTTCCTTGGACAAAGATAAAGGATTGAGCCCAATGCTGTCCTTAGAAAGCTTACTTCATAGTTACATAGTTAGTCTGGCTGAAAAAAGACAAAAGTGCATTGGGTTTAACCATTAAAAAAAAAAAGTTATAATCCTATACCCACAGTTGATCCAGAGGAAGGCAAAAAAAAATAGCAAAGCATGATCCAATTTGCTCCTGCAGGGAAAAATTCCTTCCTGATCCCCCGAGAGCCAATCGGATATTCCCTGGATCAACTTTACCTATAAATGTTAGTATTGTTATATTCTGTGTACCTAAGAAAGAATCCAGGCCTTTTTTAAAGCAATCCACGGAGCTGGCCAGCACCAACTCTTGAGGGAGCCTATTCCACATTTTCACAGCTCTTGCTGTTCAACTCTGGCAGCAGCCCAAGAGAGTGGAAGGTGGAATGAACTGCACTCCGCTCCACCTCTCCCTGCAGACAGGAAGCTCATTTTGGCAGCAGGCGCCTGTCAACTCAATGTGTATCAGAGATGTGTGGGTAGCTAGTCTGTCCTTTTCCTGGCTGACTGTGCTTACTGCAGTGC
Source organism: Staurois parvus (assembly GCF_062004578.1). Taxonomy (NCBI): domain Eukaryota; kingdom Metazoa; phylum Chordata; class Amphibia; order Anura; family Ranidae; genus Staurois; species Staurois parvus. Next base: position 6,281,695 of record NW_028318001.1, read on the forward strand.
TAGTGTTCATTGGTCTAATTTTTCAGTAAATGATAATGCTGCTGATTGGAACTGTGCTGTGCCTGTCTCTTTGCTGGCTATGGGTGATGTCCCTTGGCTGGATTTAGCTGTCTCTTTTGCTGGATATGGGGGTGTCTCTTTGCTGTATTAGGCTGTCTCTTCGCTGCATATGGGGGATGTCTCTTTGATGGATTAAGCTATCTTTGCATGATATGGAGATATCTCCTTGCTGGATATGAGGGATGTCTCTTTGATGGATGTCTGTGTTGGATTGGGCTGTCTCTTTGCTGAATATGGGGGATGTCTCTTTAGTGGATTAAGCTGTCTTTTTTGCTGTATTGGGCTCTTTGTTGGATATGGGGAATGTCTCTTTGTTGGATATGGGGATATCACTTTGCTGGGTTAAGCTGTATCTTTGCTTAAAGAGGCATCCCCCATATCCAGCAAGAGACATCCCCATATCCAGCAGAGAGACATCTCCATAACCAGCAAAGAGATACATCCATATCCAGCAAAGAGACAGCTGGATATAAGGGATGTCTCTTTGCTGGATATGGGGATGTATATTTGTTGAATTGGGCTGTCTCTTTGCTGGCTATGGGGGATATCTGTTAGATATGGAGGATGTCTCTTTGCTGAACTGAGATGTTGGTTGCTTTACTGGATATGGGGCTGTCTCTTGCAGGATATGGGGGTAGTCCCTTTTTGCTGGATATGGGGATGTCTTTTCTGGATTAAGCTATCTCTTTGCTAGATATAGGGCTGTCTCTTGCTGAATATGGGGCTGTCTCTTTGTTAGATATGGGAATTTCTCTTGCTGGATATGGGGAATGTCCCTTTGGTGGATATGGGGATGTCTCTTTGCTGCATCTGGAGCTGTCTCTTGCTGGATATGGGGGATGTCTCTGTGCTAAAAATGGGAATGTCTCTTTGCTGGATAGGGGAGATGTCTCTGATGTGAAAAGCAGGTAGAGTAGATACATACAGTATGACAAGGGAGTTGAAAAAGTTTGCAAGTGCATCTGAGCTTACTTTGGTAAGGGCTGCATATTTCAAATATTTTGTACATATAACTGCATTGCTTTTTAATAACAACTTCCATACAAATTGTATAGTCCTCCCAAAGCTTATTTGGTTCCCTGTTCTCTAAAGGGGCGGTGCCAGGCGTGTAGGGGTGGAGAGAAGGGGCGGTTCCTGGGAGCAGTTCTAAGGGCAGTTTGGGGGCAGAGACCATGATCTAGGGGAGGGGGGGAAGAGTTCCTACACCTTTTCTCTGAGAAAAAAAACCCTTGCCTATAACATACTACACTATTCTAGTAGCGCACTGGAGTTTGCTACACATATTCACGACAGTTTCATTATAAGACAAATGAGTTCATTTAAAATCAATGATGTCTATCATAAGAAAACATTTTAAAAATATAATGTATTAAAACATTTCAAAGTAATACAGCTTTTTAAATATCTACTTATGACCTTTATTCCCTATAAAATGAAGCAGTATTTTGTTTAGCTGGGATGACCTACGGATGAATTTTCTTTATTTTGAAATGAAATTATATCTGGAAGCTTAATGGATACACAGCGATAGAATGAAAACAAGTATCTTAATCTTTATGACTTGTTTACTTGCTTTATGAAAAATGCCTAGAAGATATTAACAATACTTCTGCTTTCCTGTTCATCTCTTGTATAAATGTAGAGTTTTATGAATGTAACATTAGATATAAAAAGTAGGATGATAATATTGCAGATTTGTTCCTACTTCATCCAAGGAGTAGTACTATATACAACTATGATAACAAAATCTGAAAAAAGCTTCTTGGTCTGAAGGAATTAACACCCAACTCCTAATGAGTCTCTGATACCAACATATAGGCCTGTAAGGATTGATAAGAGTGGGCAAATATTGCAAAGTCTAGATGTGCAAAGTTAGTAGAGACATATCCCAACAGCATAAAGGCTGTAATTAAATCAACAGGTGGTTCAACAAAATACCGACACAAGGGGGTGCTCCTTTTTCCAACTCAGTGATTCCGATTTTTTAATTTTTTTTTCCTGACATGTTGGTGTTACATCTTTCACTTGGATATTATAAGTTGCACTGAGTAAATACAGATGGATAAAACAAAAACTGTGTCTGTCTTCATTTCAAACTTCAAAGCAATAAAATGCGATTCTTTTAAAAGGGGCGATTATTTTCTATGCCCACTGTATCTAAAGGCTATTGCAGGCCATACATGGATTGAAATTCATTCGGTTCAGCAGGAAGCAGACACATTTTCATCTATGTATGGGCAGGGTGCTGTACAGAAGTCGATCTACTGGTTGACTTCTGCACAACCGTCCTGTCAGATTTGTGTTGCACTGCAGATTATAGCAGGCAGAACTGACCAGTGTGTGGAAGTTTCCCCACTGTCAGAATACAATAGAGCAGCGGGGAGGTTTTCCCCATCCACCTGGAATGTGTAGATCGGGAATCAAGTCATTTTTTTTTTTTTCTTTCAACCCCCTGGTTGAAAAGCAAAAAAAAATACCATCCATGGGCTGCATTACTCTGTAAACAAGTAAAGACATGTAAAAACTATCTCTGTAAAAGATATACAATACAAAGTAAATATATATAAAGTTTATCTCTGTCCATGTGTTTTACTACCAGTAAACTGTTGAAAACGCAAACATTATAGTAACAGAAAATATTTTTCAAACATCATACCATTTGACATATTTTAGTTTAGCCAAAACTGAAGAGTCATAAGTGAATGATGGCATGTTATATACATGCCAGATATTCTATGGCTCTAGGGAATCCAATGGAGAGATTTAACAGCTATTGCTTTCCTCCCAAAGCCATTGTTAAGTAAACAGAATAGCATTGACTGTAATTAAAAGAAACTTGTGTTGTGCTGCCATTGTTGACTTGTTTCTGAAATTTCCACTGACTTGTATACAGTCTTACTTTCCCAATATCTGCATCAGTGACCTAGCTAGCAACAAATAATGTTCTAATCTGCATACTTCTATGTAAGGTTTGATGATTCTGGAAACAATGATTCTTGAGAACCAGGCAATTAGCGCCTTCAGAAAACTGTAGTATTTAACTCTCTATTGCCTCTTTTTTGGCAGTGGTGAGAAGTGCAGGAATTACATACCAGTAGTTAGTCTGCGCGAAAAAAGACAAAAAGTCCAACCAGTTCAACCATTTAAAAAAAAAAAAAAAAGTTATAATCCTTTACCCACAGTTGATCCAGAGGAAGGCAAAAAAAACCCCCAGCAAAGCATGATCCAATTTGCTCCTGCAGGGTAAACAAATCCTTCCTGATCCCCCAAGAGGAAATGGGATATTCCCTGGATCAACTTTACCTATAAATGTTAGTAATTTAACTAGTAATTAAAAATGGTCTGTTTGTTGGTTTTTGAAATATACCTTTATAAAAAAAAAATGTTTGATTTATCCACTCCAAACAGAAAAAAAATCATTTAAATCAGCAGGTACAGTAATGCATGCAGCAAGACTATTATTTTAAGTTATGGGTATTTAATTGCTCCAAATGGAAATTTTGCCAAAGTGCCAATGGCACTGACCAGGTAGACAAAGGCATTCACTTACTTTAGAAATGTTTTTTTTTTTCATTTTGAATGTGTAATTCATTAAAAGCCTTTGATGTCTAAGCTATTTCTGGGTTCTGCGAGGTCTCATAAATGAATGACCAATTATCTAAATTAGCATGTGCCATCACGGATTCATCTTATGCAAACATTGCATCATGCCTAGCTAACAAAAATGGCTTAAAAATAAACTTTAAAGAAGAAAATAACTGTGCTTTGAATAATATTATTGTCTTTACAATACATTCAAGCCCTTTAATCTTAACACTAACATTAAACACAAGTTACAGTTAGAACATAGGTTTAGCTATATTGATTATAACATTGTTAGAAAGGGAAATCTTAAATGTACATCCCAATAATAGAGATGCTGTGCAGACAGGACACATCTGCTCAAACCACATATGCCATAAAATCTAATTCTAGGTAAATTAAAAAAGTAACCCAGCAATTTAACTATTAGCCGCCCGGCCAATGGCCGTTTGGCGGCTTCAGATGTGTATCTGCATTCCGGGTGCACGCCATTTGGCGTGCTCCCGCACATGCGCCGTTTGCGCTAGTGCAGAGCGGCGCAGCAGTGCGATCTGTCATCGGCCGTGCACCTCGGACACGGCCGATGACAGATCCGAGTACCGGCTCCCGTTGCTGGTACCATTTGACCTGCTGTGACCAATCACAGCAGGTCACATGACAGTTGTATACAATGGATGGCTTCATTCATGATGCCATCCATTGTATACTAGTGCCTAGCTGTGAATGGTCACAGCTAATCACATGCACATGTCATGTGATTAGCTGTGACCAAATCACAGCTAAGCACAAAAAAAAAAAAAAAAAAAAAAGCTGAATGAATCGATTTCATTCAGGTAAATGCTTGCTTATAGCAAAGTAATTCTTTGCTATAAGCAAATTGTGTAAAAAAAAAAAAAAAAAAAAATACTGATCACTTCCCCAAAGTAGTACAATGTTACTATGGTAACATTGTACTATTTTGGTCATAGTAAAATATGAAAAAAAATCTTAAAAAAAATAAAAAAAATGTAATAAAAAATGTAAATAAAAAAATTTAAAAAAAATATATATATTTTTTTTTTCATACTGTCACCAGTCAGTGTCCCTGTTCACCGCCATGCCAGTTATATGATGATGCTGTACTGCACTGGTGACAGTATGTAAAAAAAAAATAGTGAAAATAATTTTTTTCATTTTCCGAAAAATTATGACAAAAAAAATACAACTTCAAAAAACTCGCCATGCCTCTTATGAAGTACGTCGGACTGTCTACTCTGCAAAAAGGGGTCATTTGGGGATATCTACTATTCTGACATTCTTGGACCTCAAGAAATTAGATTGGCCGTCAGTACTTCAGGATTGATCAATTTTCAGATCTATACCATAGTTTGTGAACTCTATAACTTTCCTAAAAACTAAAAAATACATCCTAATTTGGGTTATTTTCACCAAAGACATGTAGCAGAATACATCTCGGCCTAAATTTATGAAGAACAATTATTTATTTGTAAACTTTTATAACAGAAACAAAGAAAAATGTGGTTTTTTTCAAAATTTTTGGTCTTTTTTTGTTAATTTAGCAAAAAATAAAAACCCCAGTGGTGATTAAATACCACCAAAAGAAAGCTCTAGTTGTGTGAAGAAAATGATAAAATTTTAGTTTGGGTACAGTGTTGTATGACCGCGCAATTGTCATTCAAAGTGTGAGAGCGCTGAAACCTGAAAAATGGCCTGGGCAGGAAGGTGTAAAATTGCACGGTATTGAAACAGTTAAAAAATGAAAACAAGCCATTTTCTCTGGTGCTATCCCCCACAAACCCGCTGTTATGCAATATACTATCTAGTGCCGATCCTCTTCCAGAATGTATTACACCCTGCATTACTTAATCCACTTCCTGTAAGTGCAGGGCATCATGGCTCCACCCCTAGGAATACCACCACAGCAACCCGTACTCATAGTATAATGATGCAGAGAGCAGCTGATATAACATCAGGCTAAAAGGAAGGCTCCAGTCATGTGACTGGCCAGAAAATATCCAAGAGAAGGAAAGTATTAAAAAAATTACTTTCAGAGAGGCTCCAGAAGTGGAGGGAGCAGACTGGGAGAAATAACTAGGCTTTAAAGGAAATTTGTAGTGAGAGGTATATGGCAGTTCCTATTGCTGAATTCCAACTAAAATGACTAGCTGTCTGGCCTTCTCTGGATTTAGGCATATACCATAACAGGAATTCCAGTCATAAATTACCTATTCTAAACTGCTTACTTGATCCAAGTCAGTAATTCAGTCATTTAATCAGCCTTACAGCCAGGAGTCTACTTTTTAGAAAGGAGAGGTCACAGATGACAGCTATCATATTTATGACTAACTAAAAATTTAAAAAAAGATAAAAGAAATATATATGGAGCACACAGTTTACCTGCACAGACTTTGAGGCTTACTTTCAGTATCTCAGTGAGGGCATGAAGGAAAGAGTGCAGTTTTATTCTTGGTTCATTAATCCATGGTACCTCAAAAGTCAAAATCTGAATAGGAAAATTTGCTTGAATTAACAAGGATGTGGAACTATTTGTCGCTGGTTCGAATCCCAACCACAGCACCACCTGCCTGGAGTCTGCATGTTCTCCCTGTGACTGCGTGGATTTCCTCCGGTTTCCTTCCACACTCCGAAGACATGCTGATAGGTTAATTGGCTCCTGTCTAAATTGACCCTAGTATGTGTATGTATGAATGTAAGTTAGGGACCTTAGATTGCCCCTTGAGGGTTAGGGACTGATGTGAATGTACAATATATGTATGTAAAGTGCTGCATAAATTGATGGCGCTATATTAGTACCTGAAATAAATAAAATGCAAAGCAGAATTGATTGCAAAAGATTACATAAAACTCCTGGATAGTCTCCGCAGTTCACCAATTTAACCTGATGCTTGAAGTTGCTTTTTAAAGAGGTTTTGTTTCCCAGGTATGCAGGTAGATTTCCATGTGGCAATGATCAGTTTGGATTCTGAAACCTGTAATAATGATTATTTATTGCTTGAAATAACAGTGATATTTATAGTACATACTCGCCAAGAGGGTGCCCATTCCGTAACACGAAAGGGTGGGAATACTGCAAAATATTTTAAAGAAGCATTTTAGAAGGCAATATGTGCAAGAGAGGACTGCAAAGGGTATGACAGTAAAACAAAAAGTGCAGGAGAGGAGGGTGGAGGGTATGACATTGGCAATACATACAGGAGAAGAGTGTGCAGGTCATGATAGTGGGCAGTATGTGCAAGAAATAATTAGGACAGTATATACAGGAGAGACATGTGGAGGGTATGATAGTGGAAAGCATGTGCAGGAAGAAAGGAAATGAATGGTATGACAATAGGCGGTATGTACAGGAGAGGAGTGTGGAGGTCATGACAGTGGGCAGTATGTGCAGGAAAGGAATATGGATAGTATGACAATGGGCAGTATGTACAAGAGAGGAATATGGAGGTCATGACAGTGGGCAGTAAGTGCAATTACAGGACTGCTTCTACACTGAACTATTTACTGTAAGACTGGCCATACATTATACAATTTTCCTTCAGATTTACCAAAAACCATATAATATGAGGTCAAACCTAAACACTTTCAATCTGTATGCAATCAGACAGGCCCTTGTACTACATAGTTGAAGGTAAATCTAAAGTAAATTGAAGAAAATTGTATAATGTATGGCCAGCTTAAGACATCTCACAGGCATCTGAAATGTCTAATTGCGTTTACTTTATACAGTTTTTATTTGAAGATCATGCTGATAAATGAGCCAAGGACCACAAACACCTTTGGAAATACAACTGCTACTACTTCAAAAAAGCTACTGTAAACATTACTTTGTTTGCAGTCTGTGCTGTACATGTAGTGGAGGAACCATGCATGCAGATCTGGACGGAGAAAAAGGAAGTCATTAGGGATCCCTCTAAAGCAGGGGTGTCAGTTTCAAAAACATTATGGTTGCCCTCAAAGGCCAATTGTATCTGAAAGATTATGCTGTATAAATGTATCTATTCCTTTATCATATTAAATTGTCTCTGCATTCAATCAATTTGGCCTGCGGCTTTGTGTTTGACACGTGTCCTAAAACACAGTACACACTTCCAAATTTTTATTCTGTTGTACAAGAATTTTCGTACCTTTAGTAACCTCTGCACTTTTGATACGATACTAGCATGCATCAACATAAAAAAATACTGATTAAGGCAAGAACAAAATGTTCCTGCATGATGATCAGTAAATAATCAATTTTTTAATGTGTAAAAATTGCCGTTCTTTATTTTCAATCATATATGTGTATACACGTCCTCAGATGCAGCTTTTTGGATTTTGTGTTATGGATATGAAGGCAGTGCATTTTTACTCACATGTGTGTATGTCTCTATTGTGAAAACAGTGCAGATGCATTCAGATCTGTATATAAAAATATCCCTTCATGTTGTTAGTTCTGTCAGTTGACAATATCCTCTGTACTTGTCCTGGTGACCATTGCCTCTGCTACAGAAAATGACAGGAAATCTGAAACATTTGAGTTGTTCATAGGAAAAGGGTGTGAGGGTAAAATCTTCAAATTCATACACTTTTTCTGTCTTAAAATAAATACTTCACCACTTTGGAGAAATCTGCTTAGTGAAGTGAAATCTCCCTTCTATGGGACACAGAAGAAAAAAAAAGTGGTCTTAATCATACCCAACCTCTTTCCAAAACAAAAATTTTGAAAAAAAAAAAAAAGAACCACACACACATTGATATATTTTTAACCTTTTCAAAGTGTAAAACATGGGGACCATGTCTGATTGACCCAGCAGCTCTGGTTAACTATTTCCTTTGGATGTCCTGAATCCTGTATGCAGCATTTGGCCTCTAGCTGCCTTTTTTTTCCTCCAATGCCCAGCTACCCTCTCCCCCGCCCCACTGGATAAGTGGTCCAGTTGTAGATAGAAGACTCCCAGAGGACACTGCATTGAATATTCCTGTTGTATCCAATGCATTGCGAGCCTAAACTGTAAGACAAACCTGACAAAATAAAGAAAGATTTCCAAGCCGATCCCCACCCCATTGAAAGCATCCTTTTAAGCCTGTATTTACCTTCATAGCTGCTTCCCCAATGCTACCATCTCCACCACTGCAAAGTCCCTGGTAATAGCTGGCAACTGAGGTCCATATAACAGTAAATGGCAAGTCGTGTGACTGTGCTTAGCCCAGTGTTAGGATAAGCAGATATGTCACACGCTTCCCTAGAACCAGAATTATCAGGATTTAAATGGATCCTGTTGCCAGACCATCCATTTCAACAACAACAATCTTCCTATAAGATTATACATACATTATGTTTTTTTTGCATTTTATGCATGCTATTCACTTGTAAAAGCTTTTCCTGTCTAGACATCCACAAGTCCTACAACTACTAATGGAAATCTCCATGTAAGATGTGATTTCTACAGCCAAGGTAGACTAAGTTGTTACTCTGTAGTTTGGGGGGTAGAGGAGGGAGTTTGGGGGGTAGAGGAGATACACCGGCTAATACAGTAATTAGACAATCACAGAAGAAGACAGGGCTATGATGTGCAAGGAGTAAGGGAGCAATGTTAGGAGCTGGCTTTCCTGAAGACAAATTTGCTAGTAAACTCTGTTTCAATATTTTTATTAAGAAAGTTTTGTTTTTAAGAATATAACAAGCTCAAAATACGCCCTCGCAGGGGCAGAGCAGAACAATAACACATAAACAGACATCCTGCTGACTTGTATTAGTCAAATAAAGAAATGTCCAATGACATCAAGAAGCGACGGCAAAATCCGAACCAAATAGCAGCAGTAATCCAACATAATATCGGAAAAAGAAGAGAAAAGAAAAAAGGTTAGAAGAAAAAGAAAATAAAACAAAAGGGAATCAGAAAGAAAACATGAAAGAAGGGAAACTAGAAGGATCACGGATCTGGGTCTAGCATAGGCAGCGACTATAGGAGGCCATAACTAGTAGGAGGCAGGGATGGCAAGAAAACACGTATCCAAGGTTCCCAAACCTTAAGGAATCTCGGATGAGAATCATGAAGAATGCTAGACATCCGTTCATTGAACAACATAGCATTCATCTGGGTCTTCACCCCCTGGAAGACAATCTGCTGAGACCTAGACAGACCCAAAATTGGGCAATGCAGGAGGGCCACCTTTGCATCCCTACGGACCGTAATATGAAATAGAGCTTGTAGCAAACCAAAAACCCTAGGCCAGAAGCCTATTAATCGCGGGCACGACCACTAAATCTGCAGAACGTCTCCGTGTAAACCACAGTTCTGGAAACACCTATCTCCTCCAGTCGGATTAAAGTGAACAGTCCGAGCTGGCACCCAGTACCACCACAGGAGAACTTTATAGGCTGCCTCAAGAGTGACTGTATTGAATGAACATTTCACCACCATTCCCCAGGCCCTCCGCCGCTCCTCCGCCGCAATCAAGACACCCAGATCTCGCTCCCAATGAGATACATAAGACAGGGGTGATGAGGAGGACCTACTGTTAAGAGAGGCAAAAAATTATAGAAATGAGACCAGGGGAATGTTATCAGACGTGTTCAAAGGGCGTTTTGCGGTAAGGGTATGTAGAGGTACGACGGAGGGATAAAACCCAGTGGCGCAACTGCAAATACCGATAATATTCCCCTGGCGGGACCCCCCTTGCCTCTCGAAGAGATTCCCATGATGGAAACGTACGAGCACTCATGAAATCATGTACAATGACAAAGCCATGGGAGACCCACCAAGATAAAGAAGGGGGATGTTCTAGGCCTGGCGGAAATAAAGGATTATGTGTAATCGGCAAAAGAGGTAGAATCATCAAATTCATCATTCAAATCATCAGATCATATCAAATTACCCGAATATTTAACAGAATCCCAGGTTCATAAACTGTGAAGCATGATAGGGCTCAAATCCGGAGGACGCATCTTAGGCGGGAGCCAAAGCAATGCAGTTAAAGAAAGCGGGGCACAGTTGGGTAATTCCAAGAGTACCCATAACGGGATATCTGTCGTGGCATGAAGCATAGACAGCTGGGAAATCTGAGCCGCCAAGTAGTATCTAGAAATATGTGGAACTCCCAAAGCTCCCTGTAATCTATGAGTATACAGAGTGGCTCTAGGCACTCTGGGACGTTTATGAACCCAAATGAAACGGAGAATCCGGCTTTGCAGTACACGAAGAAAAAAGACGCAGGGACCTGAATAGGGAGAGTGCGGAAAAAGTCCAAAATCTTCGACAAGATAGTCATCTTGACAGCATTTATCTGGCCAATCCAAGATAAAGAAGGAAACTGCCAAGAATGAAGCAGGGAAGTAACAGAGCGCAGTAAGGGGTAATAATTAGCCAAAAATAAGGCAGAGTAGGAGGAAGTAAGTGTAACACCAAGATAAGCCAGAGAATGGGATGCCCATCGGTAGAGAAATTGTATCTGCAACCGGTCAACCAGGTCGGCAGGGAGCGTAATATTCAATGCCGTGGTTTTAGACAAATTGATGTGAAGGCCAGATATAGTCGAAAAATGGTCCAATATGACCTGGAGGTTAGGGAGAGTGGTGAGAGGATTGGTTAAAACCAACAAAGCATCATCCACATAAAAGTTGGCCTTATACTGAGTGCCGGCATAGGGGACACCAGAAATATCCGGGTGATTTCAAATGGCTGCAGCTAGAGATTCAAGGGCGAGAACAAAAAGAGCAGGTGATAATGGGCATCCCTGTCTCGTTCCCCTGTAAATAGGAAAAGATGAGGAAAAGAAACCTGCATATTTAACAGAGGCCGAGGGACGAGTATAAAGCTGAGATCCAAGCCAGAAATGCGTCACAAAACCCCATCTAGACAGTGTATATGTCAAGTACTCCCAAGATGCTTTATAAATGTCCAGGAATAAAAGGAACCCTGGTATCCTGCGGCGATGCAAAATATGAATGAGATGGATGACTTTACAGATGTTATCAGCAGCTTGTCATCCCGGAACGAAGCCAACCTGATCTCGAAGAATAAGTGAGAGTAGATACTTATTAATTCGAGTGCTCAGAACCTTTCCTAGAATCTTCAAGTCCACATTTAACAGAGAGATTGGTCTGGAAGCTTCTGGTTCAAAGGCATCTTCAGATTTCTTAGGGATCATAGTAATAAGCGCCTGAAGAGACTCCAAAGAAAGCCGGGAACCCTGCTTCAAAGAATTGAAAAAGGCCGTCAAGTGAGGAACCAGAACGGTGGCAATTTTTTTATAGTAGAGCCCAGAAAACCCATCTGGGCCTGGAGCCTTGGAGGCCTTCAAAGATTTGATGGCTTGATAAAGTTCAGATTCAGAGATATCCGCATTCAGGGCATCACAGGCTGCAATGGATAAAGAGGGTAGATGCAGCTAAGCGAAAAAACTATCAGCATGTTCAGCGACAAAAGTGTCAGATTTTTGGTAAAGAGAGGACAAAAAATCCGCAAATCTATGAGTAATCTTCACAGGGTCTGAGGTAAGGCCACCGCCCCACATTCGGAGTTGAACAGGTTTATGCTTGCGACCTAGCAAATTAAGTTTTTTGGCCAACATTGGCCCCGGTTTATTGGCGCATGTATAAAACCTATGTCTGGCCCAGCAAAAAGCCTTCTCAGCTCGTGTAGTGGAAAGAAGATCAAGTTCAGCAGCCACCACATCTTGAGCTTTCCTATTGGCTGTAGTCGGGCAGGATTTCCAAGTAGCGTCTACCACAGCCAATTTCGAGGTCAATTCCAACATCCTCTTCTCTCTGGCCCAATTCCTGGATGAGGCAATCTGAATCAAGTGACCTCTAATGGTGGCTTTGTGAGCCTCCCACAGAGTGACGGCTGAGGATAGAGAACCCACATTGTCCGTAAAATAGGATTGAATGTGCGAAAGAGCCTGGGAGCAAGAAGCCTGAGTGGTGCGCAGGGATTCATTGAGTCTCCACAGAAATGAGGGCAGAGCCATACCAGAAAGACACAGTGAATAGATCAATGGGTCATGATCAGACCAGGGTGAGGTTGAGATGACAATCTTTTGAATTAAAGATAAATGTTGTACGGAAATGAAAACGTGATCTATTCGGCAAAAGCTCAGGTGTGGGGCCGAATAAAAAGTGTATTCCTGCGACGTAGGATGCATTTCCCGCCAGACATCAACCAAACCATAAGCTTGTAGCGTATCATGCAATTTAGATTCCTGAGAAAGGTCACAACGATCGGGTAACGACGATCGACAAAGGAATTAAGAGCAACATTCGAATCACCCAGCCAATAAGACAATACCACGTTGGTGGTGCGAAATCACCTTCAACAAGTGAGAAAACAAATTTGTGTTGAAATCTATTTGGTATGTAATAACCCACCAGGGTCACCTCCTGGTCCCAAAAGGTACCTTGGAGAAGCAAATAACTACCAGTGGGATCAGCTACTTCCAGGTTACAAGTAAACAGCAGATTGCGTCTAAAAGCAATCACCATGCCCCTATGCTTCTCAAGGGCTGAAGCAGAGAAAAAGGTTGGATAATGGTGAGAGAGGTAACGTGGCGGATTGAGAAAACCTTGTCTCCTGCAGACAGACTACGTCCACGTATTGGGACTTAAGATGATGGAACACTTTAGAACGCTTGGTCGGAGAATTAAACCATGGATATTTTGAGAAAAAAATCTTCAAAGGTTTTAAAGCCATACTGAGTCAAGGGAATTCAGCTGCCAAAGTACGCTTGGAATATCGGTCCAATCCTCATATGCAACCTTACTCTGGGCTGCTCCGGATCCGTGAGAAAAGAGAAAAAAAAAAAAACAGACAAGAAACAAGAGACAGAAGAAGAAAATGTACACTCTAAGGTACTGTAATGAAACCACAATCAGTGGAAATTGCGTCCCAACCGCAAGGACACACATAGGGGGCGGCTCTACCACCGGGCACATGGGTGCGTCAAACAACATAACACAAAAAGAACCTTCATGGGGAGGGGAAGAAAAAGGATAGAAAAAGGGGAAGGGAAGGGAGGAATGAAGAAAAAAAAAAAAAAAGGGGGGGGTAACATAACAAGCAAAAAAGGCAAAGTCAAGTACAGTACCTTAAGAAATGCATAATATGAAACCATAGTATATAAGGAAAATGTAAACATGTACTCAAACATATTAGAAATGAGGCATTCTAGGGTAACGGCCCCAGTAGATATGGCAGAGGACCACGAGCCAGGAGGTCTCCCGGTATATATAACCCCCCCAGGAAAAAAAAAAAAGAAACCAAGGAGCCGGTGGGAGCCGAGGATCCACAAACAAAATCCTAGTATAACAGTAAAATTAGCGGATAGTAAAATTAGAGGATAGGAGACAAAAAAAACGAAAAAAAAAAAAACTTACAGACATATCGCCTACCCCCCCCCCAAAAAAATTTCAACTCAAAGTTGGGCCGTGAGGAGCACCACCAGTACAGACCAGTATTGCATAGAAAAACATTTCAAGCTGTAAAACTGAAAACAAGCAACATATGAAAAGTTCGTCCAACAAGGGCCAGTCAGGGTTACCGCCCCATAAGAAACGTAAAGAGTCACGGCAATGGAGCAGGCCATCTGAAAAATGAAAAATCTTACCCATCCAACTGTACTCAACCTGGATCAGAGCGGGAGGATCCGGACAATGGAGGGGTACTAGGGAGGGAGTGTTTACGGCTGCCAACATTCTCCCATATATGCCCCAGCCGAGATGAAAGAGGATGGGAACCGGAGGTATCCCACGAGGGCAGAAGGTATAGCACCTACAGGGTCGACTTAGCCTCTTCCGGATTGTGCACAACATGGCTCCGACCTTGGTACGCGAACGGAAGCTTAAATGGAAAGCCCCATTGGTACTTGATGTGACAGTACAAGAGGACCGATGTGAAGGCTTTCATCTGTCGTCGTTTCTGGATGTTGGATAGTGCCAGATCCGCGAACAGCTGGTACGGATGACCTTGAAAGTGAAGATCCTGTTTGTCTTGTGCAGAGCAAAGGAGCGATTCTTTTGTACGGTAATAGGTGAATTTAATTATGATGTCCCTTGGAGAACCCTCAGACCTCCTCGGACCCAGGGCCCGATGGATGCGATCGAACTCCAGTCTATCGGTATCGCCGGATCCAACTCTTGAAAAAGCGCGGTAGCGGTGGATGTGAGGTCAACGATGGCTTTGAGCAGGCCACGCAGGCGAAGATTACCCCGACGGGACCTATTCTCAAAATCTTCCAGATGTATGAGAGCTGCGTCAAGCTCTCTTCTCAGATCTGAAAGGTCCTGTTCATGATTTTTGATCACCGCAGCTGCGGCGTCCATCTTATCTTCAAGAACATCAGTGTGGCTTCCCAATTCACAAATTTCCTTGGTGAGATGAGTCGCTAGTCTGGAGGTGGCTGTGTGAAGCTCCTGCTGCAGCATGGTCTTAAACCTGGCCAGGAGGCCTGCGTCCCGCAAGGGGGGCTGTGGGTGGTCCACGGCCCGCATGGAGGGCTGTGGGTGGTCTGCAGCCTGCAAGGAGGGCTGTGGGTGGTCTGCAAGGATGGCTGTGGATGGTCTGCGGCCCACAAGGAGGGATGTGTGTGGTCTGAGGCTCGCAAGGGTGGCTGTGGGATGTCTGCAGGAACATCAGGCAGGCTATCCAGTTCTGAGAGGGTGTCCAGGCCGTCTGGGAGTAGCGGCGGGGAAGCGGCGCAATTGAGGCCGGGGCTTATGCTGGCGAGTAGGCCGCATCGCGGGACCAGCTCGGCAGGCGGGCACTGGAAGCCGCGGACTTCTTCCCCATAGGTAGCGGGGGGGGGGTCTGCAGAGATAGAAGGTAAGGGTGGGGGACAGAACAAGCTCCCCAGGAGGCAGGCGAGGTGCGGAGGTGCCTGGCGGTGGAGGAGCGGGATCGGCAAGCAGACATCACCGTGCACTGCTCACGAGCGACCCCCAATTTGCTAGTAAATTCAAACACACACGGCAAGTGAATATAAATTGTTTATGGAAAGGAAAACACTGAAAGTATTTAAAACTTTTACACAATGGTGATGAAAATCTCAACATCGAGTAGCAGAAAATAAAGGCAAGTATAGGCACCAGAGTGTGCCTAGAACATACTTTTTTAATTTGGAAAGCTTTGCTTTAAGGTTCTTTTTAAAGTGATGTGATATTCTTCAGAAATCTCATCAGTTTCATGTAAAACTTTCACTTAAGTAACTTCAAAAGCTTTTTCTCACACACCATTAATAATTCAAGTTAAATATGTAATTTCACCATCAAGTGCTTACAGCACACATGAAAAGGAATAGAAAACTATAAAGACTTTTGTAATTTGTCCTAATAATTTCCTGTTGCATTCAATCTGCATTCCTTGCTATTCACTTTTTATTGTATAATGGCAACTTGAAAAGATAAAAATCAGTTCCTATTAATAAAAAAATCGGAAACAGATCCAGAGCACATTAAAACAAAACGAAGACTATAATGACTTTTTTTGGAATGTGCCATTTAATTGTGTTTTCCACATATCAATAAATACACAGGATGCATAATGACCACTATTCAGTTTCAGTACCTTTGACCTTTAATTAAGATCTTGAAATCCTTCCATGTCATAGTGAAAAACTAGAAAACACTAGAATAATTCACATTTATACTTTACTAGAACATGGATATTATTGGGAAGAGAGGGCACAACACACCAACTGTGGATAGCCAAAATAAAAGAAAGCAACTCCATGAACTAGATAAAGAGAAGCAGTTAGGGAACACCACAGGACACTGACAGAGATGCAGTTAGCTCCTTGCAGTCACTGCTGGCGGCTGTTCAGATTGCAGCTGTTTTCCAAGATATTCCCTGAAAGACACAAGGGATAGGAGTTAATAACCAGAACAGTGGTAGGGTGCACATTAGTTAAAGCAATGTCATTCTGGAAACGTTCCTGCTTAATTTCTTGACAATGGAATATAAGGGCGTCATTTAAAAAAGAATACTGGTTCTCAGTCTCTGCTTAATAAGTGGGTAGAGTCTTGCAAAACATATCTTTTTGCCGCTCTTAGCCATCAGTTCATACAGAAATTCTGGTGTATAGTGAGGATATAGCTTTAATTTAACAGAGCCAGTACTGCCAACTTGCATACAGCTGTTTCAGGCTTCTTAGCCCCCATCAATGCAAAACATGGCTTTACTAGCTCTATGGTGCAGGGCTTGCAAGTTCAGGGGAACAGTACAATTATTAAGGTCACGGTGAGCTGGTACAAAAGGAACCAAGCCCAACTCTAAAGTACAGTGGGATACAGCAATGCCTTGGTCGCTAAAATTGGGGAAAAGGAATGATTTTTATGACTGCACCCACTTGCCAATAAGCATGGACTGAGCTCCTTGTTTTTGGGTTTTGTGCTGGAAGTGAGACTGTAAATTTCTTCTGTTTTAGGAAGACAATGTTTTATCCAATGGTGTTTTAGAAGTGGTCTTTCGATTCCTCTTGTATCATCTCATCGCAGCCTCAATGGTTGTACTGTTCTGTTGCTGGTGAGTAACTTGAGACCTGACTTCGCACACTTCCCAGAAGCCTGCACACCTACCAAGCAGCAATGGTTATTTGTCTGTTGACAAATCACCCAGAATTATAATCAGCGGAAGTGATTGAGAGCTGTTCATACCATTGCACTGCATTAACATATGCGCTGGTGTGATGCAATGCCATTCATTTTTACTGGCACCCCAATGATCTATGCCAACAGACGAACTAAAACACAGCAATGCAGTACCATGCATTGCAGTGTTCTATTACAAAAAAATATTACTTGCACTTTTTTGGTGCCATACATGGCTCATGCAAATCAGGAACTACATATGTTAGTGCAACATACATACAGGCATGTTAAAGATGGGGAAGGAACTGCTTTAATGCAGAATGTTCAGGGATAAATGTATCTTTTTTTTTTTTTTATCTCTGCCATTTTTTTCCTGTTTAGTGTAAAAGATAGTATATTGTGGCATTTTTCTTTAAATTGATTTTTTTTTTCTCTTTATAGCTTAAGTAATAGCTAGAGAACCACCAAAGAAAAGTCGAAAGTAAATTAATAAAAAAAAAAAAAAGAAGATAAACATAAAAATCAAAAAGCCATAAACAAAGGTCTTGTTCTGTTTTGAATGCGTCAATCAAGTGACTGCATAGATATCTGTGCACATATCGAATAAAAATATAAATTATAACATAACAATGTAATGAATTTTATAGTATCCAGAGCCATAAATATTTAAATTAACTAAAAAAACAAAACAAAACAGTATTGAACACAGTAATAATAAAAAAAGATAATAAAGTATGTGTGTGAATATGAAAATCTAAAAAATATAAGTGAAGAGAGACATTTTTAGAAGACCCTTTTAGTCTGTGTGATTGTGGAGGTGCACATTAGGTTCCCATTTAGGACGCTGTTTACTGAAAACCAATGATCACGTTTATAATGAAGTAAACTATGTCGGTGAAAAGCTACTTTGCAGAAATGTGCAATTATCAAAGTAAACTAACAGGAAACTGCTAGAAATATTCTCTGAATACCTAAATTTTAACTGCTGTGTGTTTCCTCTGGGGGGGGGGGGATTCAACCTCTATTTGTCTTGATGACTGGCCACTGTAACCAGGACTGAAAGTGAGTGAAAATCCAGACTTCGAAGTTGTCACTGGAATGAGGGAAAAACTTCCAATGGGGGCACTTTTTACTGACAGCCATCTAAGAAAGGATCTATCTTCCAATGGACAGATCTCCACTCATTCCAGTTGTGTCTTGTGACCTCAAGTAAAGAAAAACAATTTCTCTTAGGAGCCACAGACAGTAAAAAAAAACATACCTTACTATAAAAAAAGGTGGCACAGAGATCATTCAACAGGTTTGTAAGCCTCTATCCATAAACACTCACAACCACTTTCAATGCTTATACTTTTAATCACTCTCTAGGGAGGAGCTATTTGGTGATCCAGTCATAACAAGTAGGTCTACTCATCAAATATACCATTCTGTCCTCCAGTTTTCAGTCATACCATAACACTGGCTATGTGGTCTCTGCTGAAGTGTGGTGGGCTGATGCTGGACCAATCAGCATGTCTGCTAGAACACTGATCCTTACTTCCCTTTGAAAAAGGGTCACATAATGGAGCATAGTACGGTTGGAGAAGTAACACTGCTCTTAGGCAAGGGTAATTTTATAGACTATTTTTAACCTTTGATTTATATAATATAGTGAATGCCTATAGGTTTTTGTGTTTTGCTGCCATCATAAGTTGCTATAGAATTTTTGGGTAAAATGGATCAGAGTGTTTTAAGTTGACGTGTATGGAACAATGCATCCCCCTATGCATGTCCACACCTTTCAGAGTATATGTATAATCCACTTTATTTTAGAGAGTGGAGGTGTATGTACATTGTAGTCATAGAGATGCACCTTGACCTTCAAAAAATATAATATGCTGGACACCGTTGTCACTCCTGTCCATAACCTGTACATACTGTACATCCAATAATGGACAGGCTCTTAATAAAGTGCTGGGCAAGAGATAGCCCCTTTCTAATGAGAAATTCTCATTTAATATAACCATTACACATAATATTAACCCATTATTATTATTGAGGGGGGCACTCAGGCTGCTAGTCTGGTGGGATGCTGA
Organism: Staurois parvus; assembly: GCF_062004578.1. Classification (NCBI taxonomy): domain Eukaryota; kingdom Metazoa; phylum Chordata; class Amphibia; order Anura; family Ranidae; genus Staurois; species Staurois parvus. The sequence goes on from NW_028318001.1 coordinate 6,300,991, forward strand.
GCTTTAATGTGTAGCTACAGACTCTATGCATGATTTTTAGGGCAGCCTGAGTAAAATAAAGATGGTGGTCCTCCTTCACCCCTGGTGAGAATTTTTAATTAGGAAGGGGGCTTTTTCTCTCGCACGTTATTAAGAGCCTGTCTATTATTGGATATATATATACACAGGTTATGAACAGGAGTGACATCTTTGTCCAGCATATTATGTTTTTGGAGATCAAGGTGCATCCTAGGAGTACAAAGTACATGTACATACACATCTACTCTCTAAAATAAAGTGAATTATACATATACTTTGAAAGATGTGGACACGCATAGGGGGATGCATGCCAAACCTATTATGCTTCAATAGTGCTACTGATGCCACGGGTGCAGAGTTATAATCTAAACAAAAATCTTCTATGCTGTATGGGAACAATGTTGATTATAAATGCAGCTGTCCTACACTGCTGTGTTTAAACAAGTTTTATTACTCCCCGCCATTCAATGGAAATACATGGTCAGTGCCTAGTATACAATTGTTTTTCCTGAAACATCTAAAAGCGCATGCTGTCATGACCCCATTTCATTTGCTTCAGAGTGTAATGTGCCAGTAAGGTGCTTTTATGTCTAGATTTTGACATTTTACTTTCTAATACAGATATGTGATATTAGTGAGTCAATGATTTATGTACAGTATATTACTCATGTGTAAAAATGTCAATTTTATGGTTTAGTGGCTTATTAAATAGCATTGCTTTCCAAACTGCAGTCAACAGAAGAGAACACATTTTTTCTCTTTAGCTCCTAAATGTAATTTCTCAAATCGGAGGAACAATTCAGAAATGGCAAAGAATAATACAATTTTAAAAAACAGAAAAAAAAGAAAAAAATTATGAAACACGGTTTATAAAAAAAAGTGTACTAAAAATTTTATACAGACATTACAGAAAGTGCTGACAGTAGAACAGTTTTTCCCCATTTTGCAACTCCTCTCAAAACTCTTCTGTAAGCCATTAATGTACTATAATCCTTTTATAACCCTAAACTGGGAGTAAATGAATGCCAAGGAAAATGTGAGATAGAAAGGTTGGTATTTGATCTAAAGAATGTAGACAGATTTAAAACAGTTAGGGGGCTTTCATAGCATGATTGGTTGCTTGAAGTGAACACAGCTTCATTTCCTAAGCTCAGGGAAAATTCACTTTGCAGAGTGAACTTGCTGAGGGAACAATTTCAAATTTCTTTAGTAAATAAATCCCAAAGCATTTAGGGACGTGTCAGTCCCTAAAGACATAGAACTAAAGGCAAACCTTTTTTTCATTCTGGATAGAGTAAGGGAGGGTTTATTTTGCCATCTGTATCTCATTGGGGAGATTTTCTTTCACTTCCTCTCCCAAAGCCAAAACAGGACGTTAGAGGAAATCCCTAGTTGTCCCCACTATTCCGATTCGAGGGACAACCCAAAAATTGGGATTTTCTCTTACTTTCACTGATAATGGTAAACAGGACAAATAGAGAGGATGAAACACCCACACGGGGGCACAGGCAACAATAAAAACAGACAGGTGTTCAAATCCAAAAAATACTTTAAATTGACATGAGTGGTGTCATTAGGCAATCAGGAAAAAATAAATAGTAGGTGCCCAGGAGTCTGGCAAGAGATTTAAAAAGATCACCAAAAGATTACAAATCAGTCAGTACACTGCAAGAAAAAGAATCTACAAGTGGCAAAACTTTTAAACAACTGCTAATTTGTCCAGGACTGACCAGTCAAGCAAATATAGCCCAAGAGCTGTTTGATGCTAAAAAGTATTTAAGAAGCCCAACATTTTGTAAATATTAGTTTGACAATGAACAAACAGGGAAAGACTAGGCCTTACAGAACAATGTGCTGAACGATCAATCAAATATAGCGTTTTTTGGTAAAAGAACAGTAGACATACTTTCTACAAGATGGAAACAGCACTTCAGAAATAGAACTTCATAACTGTGAAGCATGGAGGTGTAAACATAGTTTGGGGTTGCTTTGATGTTACAGGGTCTGGGCAGTACAGTCATCAAGTTAACTATACACTTTAATTGAACTGTAAAAAAAAAAAAAAAGATAATGGTGCGAAGCTTAAAGGGTTAAGGACTGCCTTAGTCAAAGTCCTGATTTGATTCCCATTGTGATTTTGTAAAGGGATTTTGAAATGAGTAGTTTAAGTAAGGAAACCAACAACTAAAGATATTTTGCCATATGACGTCCTCCCACTCTAACGACGCGTGAGCGGCTCTGGGATGACGTCGGTGTGACGAAACCGGTTGGGCGTGGCCTACACGATGTGGACGTTAGAGAGCCTTGCTGTTCTGTGCTGTATGGAAGAGATCCGCGGTGAGCGGTAATTGTATCTCACCTTTTTTGCGATTGAAGCTGGTGTCTGTTGGACACCTTGTTTGTGAGTTTCCTTATACCTTTTTTATTAAAGAAATAAATGAAAAAACGTATTGCACCATTATGTTCTCTTTTTTTGTCCCTGAGTGTACTGTATGCTCTCATGGAGATATGAGAGAGTGGAGAAGTTCATCATAAGAGCTTGGGCTGCAAAGTTGTTTGACTGTGATTATTACTATCCGGAAGTATCTGAAACATCACAATATCTATTTGGACATCGGGTTCATTGCTCCCAGAGCATAAGTGCTGTTGCTGGTTTATAATCTGACCAGCCATTAGCTCTGGTGAGTTCATTTAATCTCCTTTGGTGGTGGATTTTTCACAATTGGTTCAAGTCACTGAAGATCTATATATATATATATATATTTTTTGGACACTAATATATATTTTTTTGGACACTAATTTATGTTTGGTCACTATAATTATTTATTTAAAACACTAAATGTTTTTTTGGATGATGATATACACCTTTGTATAAATTTGTTATTAGCGCATACCTTTTTAATTAGGATTATTGTTGCCAAAATTTATTTTGGGTGGGATATGCTGCTGACACTTTGGTGTTTTTTTGTAAATGGCGCTTTTTTCTTTTTTAATTTGGTAAAGATCTAATGTCTGCCTGTGCAAACATGTTGAAGTATTAAATTTCCATGGAATGTAGGTACATCAAAAAGACTCAAATTGGAGAGCGGCTCAATCAACCCCCAAGTTTACTGGAAGGTTTGAAAATGCTTTCGTAAAATCTTCTCCAGACTGCTGTCTTCATATATGAATCCAGATCACAGACAGAAATATTAAAATGAAGAGAGGCTAACTGTATGAATGGCTGAGGTGGAAAGCAAATGCCCTTCTACGAGACATGTACTCCAGGTAGTACTGTAAGTTTCAATGCTGGATGTTTGGTGCATACTGTATTCTACAGTATCAGTAAATAAAAAGTTATAGTGAAAGCAGCAGCAGTCACACATGGGGCATGCTTCATTAGTGGAAAATTATTCTTACACGACTAATGTCCAAAAATATTATTTTCCCCATAGTTCAGGGTTTTAATATGTCTGCTTTCTAAAAGAAAGCATGCCCGACAGCTCCATCAAGCTATAGCATCCCAGCTATGAGTGACACAAGATGTGGAATTTAAACAGAATTTACTTCAGATAATACTTAATAGCTTAACACCTGATCCCTTTGGATTTCAAGATCCATCTGCACATTACACTATGAAATGAAACTAAGATATGCAAAATATATTTCAGCCTTTGTGCTCTACGTGCAGCTGAATAGCACCTTACAAAAAGCTTCTTCATAATAAGCTATTAAGTGACAAGGAGAATTATGGCTGTCTGTCAAAATGAAGGAAAAGTACAAATAACCGTATAAGTAACTATTCTATGAGCTCCTGCATGCTACAAGGGCTGCTTTGCTTTCATTTATTTCATTTGTAATTTGCCTATATTATGAAAATGGTTATTTACTTGGCTGCCAGAATAAAGCAGTGCAGGCATTACAGAAAATGAATGATCATTATGGTTATTTGCACTTAGCATCTTTCGAAACATATTTAAGAAGAAGCCTCTAAACCAATTCAACACTGTCCGCAAAGACATATGATTTAATATCCATTTGCTGTTATTTTAGGTTTACTACAGTTGATATAAAAAGTCCTCACACCCCTGTTAAAATGTCAGGTTTCTGTGATGTAAAAAAATGAAACAAATCATTACAGAAATTTTTCCACATTTAATGTGACCTATAAACTCAACTGAAACAAACGGAAGTAAACATAAAAAACTAAAATAATGTGGTTGCATAAGTGTGCACACCCTCTTATAACTGGCGATGTAGCTGTGCTCAGAATTAAGCAATCACATTCAAAATCATGTTAAATAGAAGTCAGTACTCACCTGCCATAATTTAAAGTGCCTCTGATTAACCCCTAAGAAAGTTCAGCTGTTATAGTAGGTTTTTCCTGACATTTTCTTAGTCACATCCTACAGAAAAAGCCATGGTCCATAGAGACCTTCCAAAGCATCAGAGGGATCTCATTGTTAAAAGGTATCAGTCAAGAGAAGGGTACAAAAGAATTTCCAAGGCATTAGATATACCATGGAACACAGTGAAGACAGTCATCATCAAGCGGAATAAATATGGTGCAACAGTGACATTACCAAGAACTTTACGTCCCTCCAAAACTGATAAAAAGACGAGAAGAAAACTGGTCTGGGAGGCTGCCAAGAGGCCTACAGCAAAATTGAAGGAGCTGCAGGAACATCTGGCAAGTACAGGCTGTATGGTACATGTGACAACATTCTCCCATAGTCTTCATATGTCTGGGCTATGGGGAAGAGTTTAGCAAAAACACATCTGAAGTCTCCCAAAAGCATGTGGGAAAATGTGTTCTGGTTGATGAAACCAAGGTTGAACTTTTTTGTCCATAATTCCGAAAAATATGTTTGGCGCAAATACAACACTATATATAATATTGGCACAAAACCGTCAAGCTTCTGCTATAAAACTAAACATGAAGAGGAACTTCATCTTTCAGCATGACAACGACCCAAAGCAGACATCCAAATCAACAAATGGCTTCACCAGAAGATTAACGTTTTGGAATGGCCCAGCCAGAACCCTGATTCCGATCGAAAATCTGTGGGGTGGTCTGAAGAGGGCTGTGTACAGGAGATGCCCTCGCAATCTGACAGATATGGAGTGTTTTTGCAAGGAGGAGTGGGCAAATATTGCCAAGTCAAGATGCGCCAAGCTGATAAACTCGTACCCAAAAAGACTGAGTGCTGTAATAAAATCAAAAGGCGCTTTAACAAAGTATTAGTTTAAGGGAGTGTGCATTTATGCAACCATATTATTTTAGTTTTTTATTTTTACTTTCCTCCACCTAAAAGATTTCAGTTTGTTGTTCAACTGAGTTGTACAGTTTATAGGTTACATTAAAAGGTAGAAAAAGTTCTGAAATGATTTATCTTTGTTTCATTTTTTTTACATCACAGAAACCTGACATTTTTACAGGGTTGTATAGACTTTCTATATCCACTGTATGTGAACATTATGGAAAAGGGGAGTGAATACAAAGTTAAAAGATGGCCACATACAGGCAGATTGTTTTCAAGCCTTCCACACTCTGAACACTAGTTTTTGGAATGCATTTTTACACTTTAGAGTGAATCTGTATACCCATTTAGGGCCAAGTAACAGGTTATATGCCTTTAGCTTGCCATTCCCCCCACCCAAAACACTGCTGATACTTACATTACCCACACTTCCCTATAGCCGTGTTCACCCACCCACTGGAATCTAGTGAAAACCCAATAACTCTGCATATTGGGTAATATGCAACATTCTTCTTCCAACGATGTAGTACTGGTCCTGTCAGGTGGTGAGTACTTAGCTCTCTGTATGTTCCTATACAACTGAGTTTAGGAGATAAGCTATGAAGGGCATCCTATGCAAATGAAACACATAGGTCAAAACAGTAGTGCCCATAGGCAATTGTTAAGATTTAGCAAAGACTGTGTAGCACTTATTGTGAAGGGCAGGTAAGCCAGGAGGCAGCCCATTTCTCCTTAAAAGGGAAGTCTGGCCAAAGCTTTTTTGCCCATTCTTCTCTTCTGGGTCACAGGAGTGCACTTTGGTCTTGTGTGACCCAGAGTCAGCTACTAGAGGACTAAAGCCTGTCAGCTGACCTCACAGAGCCACTCCAGGCTCTGGAAAGATCCCGACCATACTGTCGGAATCCACCCAGCTGCCTGACACCTGGTTCCAGCTCTCAACGCTTGGCCGAGAGCTGAAGCCAACTATGCCCTCCTTTTTGAAAACCCCAAACTTCTTCTTTAGCCCTGGTTCACATTAGAATGCAATGCTGGAAATCTGCGATCTGTGCATGTTTCCTGAACCACATCCAAATGGCACTGCCTTTGTGAACTGCAGAGGGTGTCAGTGCAATGGACACAGATGCTCTCAGATGAAATTGTGCTTTGCTAGGTTTCTGAGGTTCCATCTAGCCACTCTGCCATAAAGCCCAGATCAATGGACAGCTACAATGATGGATGTAAAGCGCTGAGCAAACTGTTGGCGCTATATAAATCCTGTATAATAATAATAATATCATAATGTCCTTCTGGAACATTTTAGCATGTGCACACAGGATCTCTGGAGCTCACTCAGAGTTATCATCTGGTTCTTGGTCACCTCTCTTACTAAGGTAGTTCTCCCCTGATTGCTCAGTTTGGCCGAGCGACCAGCTCTTGAAAGAGTCCTGAATGTGCCAAAGTTATTCCATTTGATAACTATAGCTGCCACTGTGCTCTTGGGAACGTTCAGTGCAGCAGAAAAAAAATGTTGATAGCCTTCCTTAGATCTGTGCCTTCCAATAATCCTGTCACTGAGCTCTGCAGGCAGTTATTTTGGCCTTATCGCTTTTGCTCTGATACAGTATGCATTGTCAGCTGTGAGACATTTTGTAGAGAGGTGTGTGAATTTCCAAATCATGTCCAATCAATTTCATTTACCACAAGTGGACTTAAATAAAAGGTGTAGAAACATCTCAGCAATGATTAAGAGAAACCGGCGGTACCTGAGCTAAATTTGAAGTGTTGTTGCAAACGATCCGAATACTTATGCCAATGTGATAGATCATTTTTTTCTTTTTCATAAATTTGCAAACATTTCTAAAACTTTTTTTCGCTTTGTCATTATGAAGTACTGAGTGTAGATTATTGAGAAAAAATGAATTTAAACAACTGTAATATCAGGCAGCAACATAACAAAATTGAAAAAAGTGAAGGGAGCCTGAATTATATATATATATATATATATATATATATATATAAATATATACCTACAGATACAGATGTGCCTTTCACTGCTTGTTCAGAATAAGTGAATATTTAAGGGTGCTCACCTGCCTGTTGCTCCTGGGTGCCCAGACCCTCCATATCAAGTGTCAGTATGGAGAGTGTGACTGCCGTTTCACACTGATGCGGTGTGAACACACATGAGATCTGATTCTGGTGCAGACAAAAAAAAAAAAAAAGGGTCCTGCACGATTTTGGTGTGGATACGGTGCAATTTGAGCCATACAAAATGTATGGCTCAGATTGCACCACACAGAAATCACATATGATTTGCACAGGAATGCAGTGGGATTCATGTGCATATCACATGCAATGTGCAGTTTGATATGGGACTGAGGAGATCAGTGGACATCCATTTGCTGATCTTTCCTATGTAGAATGAACACAGAAGAACTCAACTTTAAGCACTTCTGAGTTCAAAGCTGCAAACCACCAGCCTCCCTGCTCAGGAAAGAAGCCAACTGAGCAAAGTGCACAGAGGTGACATCAGAGGTGCAAGGGAGCCCTTAAAAAAGCTGTCACCTGCCCTATGCTACATATCATAAAGTTATCATATAGATGCAATAAAGTTACGAACTAAAAAAAGAAAAAAAGTTATGCAAAAAATGTAAGTTTTATTATATAAATTAAGCACCCCCCAAAAAAACGTAAAAGTCTTCCCTGTTCCCATGAACATGCACATACACGGGTGAGTACATGAAAAATGACAACTGTGCCACACATATTAGATGTATACTGGTTGCTTGAGATTTACTGCACCAAGAACAATATCCTTCTGTAGAATGTTTATTTTTCACTACCCCTAGCAACATCCATCATTATGAATTAGCTATAATATGGCCAATATCAAAACAACATTAGAAAGGAACTCAAGATAAAAAGAAACACCAGCATTGAACAAAGGGGTTTTTATCATTAAATATTATGTAAAGACAACAATCTAATTACCTGCATGGTTGGAAACTAAACTCGGTATGAATTGGTTGCCATCCAATAGATATAGATGGGCAGTCGCCAATATCTACAAGCTATCCGCTGGGCACAGTGCTCAGACACGGTTTGGAAACCTTCGGTGACTGATGTCCATCTCTTCTAATGAGTAAATGTTGTGTTTACCTTACCAGTCTATCTCCATAGGCTTTGCATGGTTAAGGTCATTGTTTGTGTTTAAGGACCCAGCTACAGACACAAATACTGGGAATGGTCAGATTATTTGTTCAAATCAGGCCACTCTCTAATGTATAGGGCCAGCTTGACTCACAGATGGAGCGACCGGCTGACAGCAAAATTTGGTTTAGGCAGAGGCAGTTGCTTCTAATGCCTAGTTTAGCAAACTATCACAAAAGATAAATGGAGTCAAGTTAATAACATTACTTACAGGAGATAACATAACTCTTTAAGCCATTATCCATAATGTCCATGTAAGTCTGCATGTCACAAACCTAGATGGCAAAAACCAACTATTGTAAAAATTATTTTTCCAGTGCTTCCAGAGTTTTGTTCATTTGAAATTCTGCAAATTTGTGATGTTTTTGTATTCCACACTGGTGACGCATCTTTGTAATGACATTAATTCGACATTTTATTACTGTGACATTTTAAACATTTAAACCTACAATTTAGAAGCTCATAAATATTTAAGATCTGATAAAGTTAGAAGTCAATTTGTTTAAAGTTATAAACCTCTAATGCCACTTCCCCCAAACTCAAACAGTCACTGAAATACAATACTTATCTTCACAATACCTGAGAAATGACCAGATAACAATGTTTGACAAGTGCTAATAAAAAAAGGATATAGGAAAACCAAGAAATAGTTTTTTGAAACTTGGATCTCAGTGTTGCATGCTTTTGGTATGGAACTTGCAGCTACTTACACAGGATGAGGTAGATAAGCAGAACAAGTGTTAATTATCTTTAGGGACTGTTTAGTGGTAGACCTAGGGGCAAAGTATTAAAGTAGAACTATAGGCAAAACTATATTTTTTTATTTTTATTTTGGATAGAGTAAGGGAGGGTTATAACCCCCATCAGTTTACTTTTTTGCCATCTGTGTCCCATTGGGGAGATTTACCTACACTTACTGTCCCATAGCCAAAATAGGAAGCAAGAGAAAATCCCTGCAAATTAACCTCCCTGGCGGTCTGATTATGTCAATATTTTTGAATGTCAAAGCGATACATTGGTTTGCATGGAAATTTCAGTGTCTGATGACAAATTTCCCCATGAATCACTATCGTTCAATTCTGCAAGTGATTCGAATTCACTAACGCTGTTTTCTAGCTGTTCTAAAACTGCTATTGACCTAAAGGGACGCTTTTTGGATGCAATGGACGTTCTCAAGTTTCCAGGCAGAAAGAATGGTAAAAGTACAGGCACGGCATTGGACAAAGCACTAGGGACAAAACTGAGGTGAAATGGTTTGATACAGTAATGTAATCCTAACAAATTACACTGTATTGTGTGTATGTCATGTTTTCACTTTTTTGAATCTCCCGCCGGTTCCACCCCACTGCATTGCGGCGCTTCCAGGGAAGGGAAGCTGGAAGACGGATGCCTGCATTGGTCGGAGCACACAGCGGGAGGACATCAGATGGAGGACACAGCGGGAGGACATCGGGGGATCGCAGGGACAAGGTAAGTTACACTACACACAAACACTACAGTGTAATCCCAAGTGTGGGTAGGGGTAACCATTTTTGGTACTGAAAATTAACCCTGAGCCACACTCGGGATTACCGACAGTGAGGTTAACAGAATTCCTTGGGATCCCAAGGTCTCTAGAACTAGTGTCGCCACTGGAATATTTGCTCTCTATTACTTTTCTGGGGACAAAACAAAAAATGTGAGGTTTATTTTTTCTACTTTCAATGCCAATAGCAAACAGGACAAATATAGAGGGTGAATCTCCCTAAGAGGGGGCATAGACAGCAATAAAAAAAATAAACTGAAAGGTGTTCTAAGTTTTTTTGCCTTTAGTTATACTTTAAGGGCCTAATTTTGGTGTTTGGTTAAGTGTTGAGGGGTTGAATGGTAATGTGGATCTAAAGTCAGAACCTTTTTTTTTTTCTTCAAGTTTTGGATAGATTTGTCTGGAAACCCCTGGAAGGTTTTAATTGCTGTCTGTGTCATATTCTCTAGAATCACATCCTCTGTTATCTGTGTCCCCAATACTGAAAATATGGGAAAATATTAAATTTGACACCGTAGTAAGAATAAAGAGGACATTTTCCAGTGACAAATGCCTAAGAGGACGTTTCATCACTTACTTGATTTAGTCTCACTCAATGTTGTCTCTACTGAACAGAAAGTGGAAATGGATATCTCCCCAAGATTTAATCAGAATAGCAAAAGGGCAAATGTCAGATGCTGAGGGGAGGTAGAAGGAGCAAGGCCATGATCTCTGAAGTCCAAAGCTTCAAGAAGATCAGAAATTCTGCTACCACTGTGACGATGTAGCTGAACATTTCTCTTTAGGCAGGAAAGATGAGGCATCTGTGGTCAAAGGGCCAGGTGAATGACCAGAAGACAACAAAATGAGGCAACCGTCAGAGGAGAGAGTCTCAGGGCCTTTAACCAATGTACTAAAAAGAAAAAGAAGGGGGGAAGCGCCACCTAAGTGCAATATGTAAGATACAGTTTAATCACAATCAGCTAAAAACAGATAGGAGTAAAATATATGAAAAGCTCATCTGTTATCATAGTCCACCACTCATCTCCGTCCTGCAGGTATCGTCAAGCGAATCCATGCAGCTATAGATGGCAAAGAAGTGGCTAAGGCAGGAAACCGAAAGTCCACGCCAACCAGCATGGTACGCACAGTGGATGTGACGTCCCTCGAAGTGGAGGAGGGTTGAGAGAAGCAGCAGGCAATCAACAGCTGCATGGACTCACCTAACGGTACCAGCAGGACAGAAAGGAGAGGTGAACTATGATAACAGATGAGCTTTCATATAATTTTACTCCTGTGTGTTTTTTACCAATTGTGATTAAACTGTATCTTAGATATTGCACTTAGGTGGCGCTTCCCCACTTCTTTTTCTTGCATCTCATACAGAGCTGGCCAAACTCTGAGGATAGCAGCCGCCGGTGTTTAAAGCTATACATCGTTTCACACATGGACTATGGACTGTACAGACTTTAACGAATCTCTGTTCCGTCCCAATATTGTCCTATACTAGTATACACATGTTGACTTGAGAACCTCTGTGCACCAGTTATTATTTTCATTGTAATCAATGTACTAAAATCCCCAATCAAGTTGAAGACAGAGTCTGAATTACTGAGCCCATCTGCCCAATTATCTTATGGTCTGCTATCTGTGCAGGGATGCCTTGAGGCAAGCACCTGTAGCCTGCTATAACCCTGGATCAGCAAGAGTAAACTTCTATTTGTGAGTTATTCTTCAACCTTACTAAGAATTAATTACGATTCCCAACCCTGATACTGATAACTGGTGTTTTAAGGACAGCTGTTGCCTATCCATTGCCTGACCTCATTCGCTGCAAACTAGGAAGAAGGAAGGTTTATAAGCAACCATTGTACTGCAAGTGATCCTCTAATTACTTCAGTAAACACAACTGCCATATTATATTTGGCCAGGTTACTTAGGGTTAAAAGGGAAAATAAGAAATCACATTAATTTTCAGTTAGCACAAAATCTGACTGTACTAACAGAGACATTATTTCTTCACTATGTTTTTGCTCTTGTTAGCCCACGTACATATAATCTTGCCTCTTGTTAGTCTACCGTCAGTGTGTATTATACATAGCTAGGTCTAAAAAAAAGTCCATCTAATTCAACTAACAGAAAAAAATGAACAATGAAAACATTAATACAAACAAACACATATATGTGCTAATAAAGCAAACAATGCATGATGACCCAAGTCAAAGAACCTTCTCAATTAGAATTCCCTTCCAGACTAATGTCTTCTTAACAAGAAATGTAACTATTTTGGTTTTAAAGGACAGAACATGAATGATTTAGCATCAGTTCTATTCTGCACATGCCTTGTACTAGAGGTCATACAGAAAAGGTTAAAATGCAGGCTACTGATCCCAAAAAAAGAGTGACAAAAGATACTTTGGTAAAACAAACTCAGACAGGTCTCTAAAAATAAATTAATCCAAAAAGAGAATCTTCCCTCTTTTAACAACTACCTATATGTGCAACCACAAAAATATCCCCATATAATTCTAAACGTGAACTAACAGAAAGTCATAAAGTCCGAAGTCCCAATAATCAAAACAAAATCATAAAAGCCCAGTGTCTCAATAATCAAAATGATAGAACCAAAAAAATGTAAATCTTGCAGCGTTGATTGTGTTCAGTGAATTATGTGAAAAACCTCAAAGAAAAAGAAACTCACAATAGTGCATTACCATAATAAAATCAAAAAAAAAAAAAAATTTATATATATATAAATAAGCTTACATGCACACACAAAAAATGTCTCTAAAAATAGTTCTTGTTTCCTTTTGGTTGACAGGGCAAATTAAACTTAAATTAACTGTAAACAGAACTGTGGACATAACTCTGATATATATACACACACATATATATATATATATATATATATATATATATATATATATATATACACACACACACACACACACACACACCAAAATAATGTGAACAGCATTTATTTAAGAAACACTCCTACAAAAGCAGAATATAGATGTATTATTTAAGAATATATTGTTTACATAAAAACTCATTCCTTAAACTGTCACTTACCAGTTATGGACCATCAGTTTCTGCACAGCCAGCAAAGCATTGTAACGGACCTGCTGGTCTTCATGATGCATGTGGTTCATTACCAGCTGCTTACCACCTAACTGCTCAATCACCCTGCAAGAAAGGGGTGGCATATTGATCAGATATTGGCTTGTCTATACAATTAATCTTACTGAAATCTAGGAGAAGGTGTTATTCAAAAATCGAAACACTTGTTAAGAAATATGATTGCTTAAATCTGTATGTTTTGTAAAGTGGGTAGATGAAGAATTATATGATTACAAGCCTAAAACAAAAATTAGATTTCGTGTTGCTGCTCAACATGCAATTCTGCACAACAGTTCTTTCTCTGATCCAGCAAATGTAATCTCTTGCTGGCTACTCTTGATGCAAATCACAGACAGATAAAGCAAAGGGGTAAGCAATCCACAGGCAACAAACAGTTTACATTTACATCAGCTATGGTGAGAAAAGAAAACACCATTATGCCTCTATGGGCAATATCACATAGTACATCTGCTAAATAAAGGCTCTTACATATATTACAAGATTTTTTTTTTTAACCAATATTTCTGCCATATTGTCACTGACCGTAGTAACTTATACTGCCAATTACTTGACAGCACTAGCTGTCTCCAAGTTATTTACTTGTTTTGTTGTTGCCTAATGAGTTTTACCACACCTGTTCTCAGGAAAATATGTGGTCTGCCATTTCTGACTTTTTTGGGAACTGCTAGTTTTAAGGCAGGCATGCTGATACATTTAAGTCCATTTTTCAGTAACTGGCCTAGAACTTGTATAAAGACAAAAATAACTAATTCTTCCAGGTCCTCATTTGCTGCACACTTGTTCTGAATCTGTAACAGAAGCTAGATATGACCAGAAACCAAGCATTTCAGAAGACTAGCAATGGCAACCCATATGGTTCTCTCATGACAGGTAACTTTAAGACCTCTTTCATGTAGGGCAGATTCTGTTGTGATCAGCAGGGGATCTGTGAGCTGATCCCATGCTGATCAAAGCATAGAGAGCGTATGACACATCCGAAACCACTCAGTATCTGCAGACAGGACCCAGGCAGAACCTGCTCTGCTCTATGGGTGGTTGGGAGTAAATGGACTCTGCTTTTACATGCGACTACCTCCGATCCGCTAAAACTAAACGGAAGATGGAGTCCTGTCTTTTTTTAAATTTTTTTTTATTTTAGCAGGCTTGATTGGACCTGGAGGTAGGTGGATGTAAAAAGACACAAGTTAGTTTACACTCGTCTGTCTATAGAGATGAATCTATCTTCCGATCAGGTCCGCCTGAAAAATTGACAGGCAAAACTTATTGAAAAACCCATCTCAAAAGGAGCCTAACAATTAAATTAGCTTGACAGTCAATCACAAACCTAACCATGGAAATCTACCCTCAGCAGTCACCCCTCTCCTAACATCTAACTAAATCTAACTTTGACACCATAACTTACCCTTAACAGTTACCTGACATCCTGTTAAACTAGCCTTTACCTAACCCATAAACCCATGCCCAACTAAGCTGCTCCCCAAGGCCAATGTATTCTGCACACAAAACACTATCTGAACTACTGGTACAATACTTACCTTGAAATGGGAAAGTACCACCAGTGGTAGCCAACAAAATGGTGGCTGCCTGCACATTTTGTTGAAGACTACCAGAGCTTGACCAGCCAATCCTGTGTCTTGAACAAGCCTATTCACATGCTGAACATCTGATACAGTTTGGGGGGACATTTGAGAGGTACTATTTTGATTGTTCTGGACCAGTAGTAACAGGTCCCATACATCAGTATATGAAGCCACACTTAAAAATTCAGAATCCATATTTCCAAATTAACATCAGGAACAATTTAAATTCGTGAAGATATTGTACCTTAAACCAGTAATAAATACAAAACCTAAAATGTTTTATATTGCAGGTTAGCAAATCATTAGATGTGCTGGCTACATTAGTTTTTTGGGTGTTTTTTAGGATTCTTCCCCTGTTTTCCCCTGGTGATCTGACTGGTAACATATCTCCTGTATTAGAGTGGTCCCACTCTCAATGAATGAGCACAATGAATACAGTAAACAAGCAGAATTTTCAGTCTGGGGAGGGGAGCAAAGAGTGTTAGATGTACTAGAAGATTTAATTACATTACGTAATTGATGCCAAACCCCAGATCAAACTTTATAATCAGTTACAGGTTTTACATGAATAAATAAAAGCTCAGAGTGCGCATGCGCAAGCAGGCAGGACAGACATATCCACCTGAAGCTCTGCCACACTTGGGGGAGGCCAGCCTCTCGATCTCCGCTCCCAGCCCGCAGCGTGTTATAAGCGGGCCTGGTCGCCATGGCAACCCCCCTGGCACCCGACAATATGGTCCGGGGAGCGACCCAACACCAGGCGCCGCCGCATATTAAGCCCATTAAAGAGGCTTTAGCAAAACCCCCATCCAAGATGGCCACCGTGCCTGCAGCAGGAGGCAAGACACAGTCACAGCCATATGCAGCCCTGAAGCTAGCTCATCCCAGCCCTTCCTGCACTTCAGATGGTGAGTCTGACACTGACCTGGCGACCCCCTTACATGCTCCCATCACTGACCCATCTACACCTGATCTTCTCATGCGTTTTGAAAGGATGCTACATAAGGCCCTGAAACAAACCTCAGACCGCATCACTGACGAGCTGTCTAGGGAAATCCGTGAATTGGGGCAACGCACCGCTGACTTGGAACAAAGGGTCGATGACCTTATTACCTTATTTCAAACACACTCAGATGAGCTTGAGCTTTTACGTGACGAGAATGCAACATTACAAACTCGTCTTGAGGACTTTGAAAACCGAGCTCACTGCTCAAATTTACGGATCCGTGGCCTTCCGGAATCTATCATATATGTCCAATCCACTGTCACGGCCCTGTTTCAAGAGCTAGCCCCTGCAATATCAATAGAGCAACTAGAAATGGACAGAGTCCACAAAGCACTGGCTCCACGCCGCACTGACGGCCCCCCACGCGATATCATTGCTAAGCTCCATTTTTTCCACTCCAAGGAACAGCTCCTCCAAGCCACCCGCAATGCAGGCTCTGTGTCATTCCAGGGCCATTCCTATCAGCTGTTTCAACACTTATGCCACACAACGATCTCAAAATGCAGAGCTATGAAGTCCCACCTTCAAGCACTCCAACAGCATGGCATACCTTATAGATGGAGCTTCCCATTCGCTGTACGCTTCCACTTTCAAGCCCGAGACTACACCTGCAAGACCCCTGAGGACCTCCTCGACACATTGCGAAGTCTCCAACTTCTTCCATCTGCGCCCCCCCCTCCCCGAGGGCTCCCGTCGACAATCCGCATCCTGCTCCCCACTAAAACCGCATCCTTCTCATCTCGCCGCTGATCAACTCAGTGCCCACAAGAGAGGACATTTCTCCTCACCTGCTCCAGCCCACCAAGACTCCATGGACTGATGCTTACTTGACCGCTTTGGCCCCCTTGTCTGCACACCACCGGTTGGAGCAAACCTGCCTGTTGCACACCCTTGGTCTCCATTTTCTATCGCCCCACACTCAACTGAGGAACTTATGTATCCTTGCTGACAACTAACCCCAACTGTTAAAAATGTATCTATATTGTGTTTTTGTATTGTTTTTTTCTTTCACTCTAGCTCCCCCCTGCTTTGTACTTGATTGTATGTTTCTGTTAACAGTTGTGCTTATGCACCCATTTAAGAACCCTGATCCGGGCCACACATACGAATAGGTCATGTTAATGCCCAAAGGCACGTGTCGCCTGACTCCAGGTCCCCCAGATTTCCCCGGGAACTTAGATTCTGGCTTTATTTGCAGGAACCTAACACCGTATGTTTACACACTTGCTGTCTTCCCCTTGGTGCACATAACTGCGCACTCGCCACTAGCTCTTGCGGTATAGCATTTTTGTACTGCTCGGGCTACTTAGGCTGGGCCTCTCTTCCTTACAGAGACCCCAGGGATCACCATCTGGGTTACGATAGCCCCCGTTACTATAGCTTTATGCCCCTCCCTACACTTACTCCCCCCTAACTTTACTAACTCCTTACACCCAAATCTTCACAATTTCTTCTCCACCGCTCGAGACAATTTCTTATCCGCCTTGACGAAGATTTATTACTGCAGACTTCATCACTCATTCCTCTCATGGGTTCCCTGAATATTCTTACCCTGAATGTTCAGAGTCTTAACATACCGCAGAAGCGTAACAAAGCTTTCTGATCATTTGCGTCACACAAGGCACACATTGTATGCCTACAAGAGACACATTTCTCTACTACATTCACTCCTAAATTTTTTGGTCCCCGCTACCCGCAGGTCTCTCATCGCCTTCCACCGCACAACCCCCTTTACACTATTTTCTGAAATCAAAGACCCTGAAGGGCACTATCTTCTCCTGACAGGAATAATGCTTGATTCAGAAATAACCATTAATGTTTATTACGTACCCAACCAAGGTCCACTACCGTTCCTCTCCCATCTGTTGGTGGTTATTGACCACCACAAACGTGGCACTCTCTTCATCTGCTAAGATTATAATTGTACGCTTTACCCCTTCGTTGATAAGTCGCCCCAACCTTCCCTCCCACCAGTCTCCAAACATGATTTTCAATCTCTACTACACCGTCACTCTTTGGTTGACACCTGGAGAGAACTAAACCCGGCAAAATGCCAATATACCTTCTACTCTCATCCTCACAAGACTTTCTCACAAATTGACCATATCCTCACGATTGTCCGTTCCTCCCCCACCTCTTGACCTCCGCAATCATACCCATCAAGGTTACGCAGGCTATGATCCATGCTAAAATTGAAGCTACCATTTTAGATAATATCCCTAAATTCATGGTAATCTGGAACCAATGGATGGAATGTTTCCTTCCACCTAACTTTGACGATTCCCTCCTCCTTCCTTGATTTTACTACCCCCACTGCCTTGCTACTCCATCAATCTGCTCTCCATTATCTTCAGTCTCGAACACCCTTATAGGATCCTAGGATCACACACTACCCTCCCACTCCTCTATCCTCTTCCCAACTCTTCCCCCTTCTAACAACCATCTTTATTCTACCCCCCCCCCTCTTCTCTCTTACACCCTCACAATAGCTTTCTCTTTTCTTTCCCCAATACTCTCACTTGAACTTAGGGAGAACACCCCAGTAACCACTTTATTCTAAGCCAACATATATGTCAAAATGCTTGCATACAACTATGCCTTCTCTCGTTCATCTAACCTGCAGCTTTTTGTATTTTGGTGCTTTTCTCCCCTCCTTCACTTGGACACCATATCTGTTTTCACAAATTGCTTTGTACAAATGTCTATAGATTGTCCTATGCCTATGTTCCCACCCCTTGAAAACCAATAAAACATTTGAACAAGAATAAATAACAGCTGATCATTTTAAGCACCCGTCAGTGGTAAATGGTTTGTCTCATCCCTGTAACTGATGCATCTGCAGGACTGCTTATTCTTTGGAAAAACAGACTTAGTGGTTGGATCACCAGATGAAAATAAAAGAAAGAAGCCTAAAAAAGAAAACTAATACAGCCATCACATCTATCAATAAATATTTGGTTTTGAGTTTAAAACTGCTTTACCATAAAATTAGTAATGTTATGAGTATACAGAACTTTGTTTACAGCTTCATATCCACTTTATACAAACTAAGTCTTCAAAAAGGGCTCCAGTAACCATAGTAATAGAACAATGTCACAGAATAGCAGAGAGCTGTAAGAACCTTGGAGAAATGTACAGGAAAACAACTAAAGGTGACAGTGGCGGAAGAAACAAGAAACTGCTGAAAGCTGAAGGAAAAGAAAAGCAATGCTGTGATGTAAACTTCACACTACTGGGTTTTTTATTTTTTGCTTAACAAATGAAAAAAAAGCCAAAGATTTTTTTTTTAAAGTTTCTTAGTTTCTGTTGTACAATTCTGTAAACAAGTAATTTTTCTCCTTCACTGATGTGCGCTGATGAGGCTGCACTGATGGGTACTGATGAGGTGCACTGATGATCAGTGCCCTGATTATCAGTGTAGATGTCCCTGTGTGAACTGCCGCTTACCTGCTCTCCTCTCCTCACGCACTTAGTGTGAGGGGAGGACTACCAATTACTGGCAAATCCTGTTTACCATGTGATCAGCTGTGTCCAGTCACAGCTGATCACATTGTGAAGGGCCGCTGTGATTGGCTCTTTACCTCGATTTGTGATCAGCTGTGTTTGAAGGACACAGAGATCACAGAGTGCGCCCGATACGCACCACAGGGACAGGGGAGC
This sequence comes from Staurois parvus, assembly GCF_062004578.1. Classification (NCBI taxonomy): domain Eukaryota; kingdom Metazoa; phylum Chordata; class Amphibia; order Anura; family Ranidae; genus Staurois; species Staurois parvus. The sequence continues at coordinate 6,320,329 of NW_028318001.1, forward strand.
GCAGGGGGTCTGGGAGGACGTCAAAAGACGCCCTCCCAGACCTGGATGACTGCTCTTGTACCAGTCATTCGGCTATAGCGCAGTCGGAAAGAGGTTAAACTATAGCAATGTGAACAGCAATATTTCTTAGAAAAACAAGAGAAAACGCTACGCATATACTGTACCTGCAAAGTCCTACCAATGTAATCACAAAAACAATCAAGTGTATCAAGGCAACCTACCAGCAACAGTTTTATATGTATATCTAAGGGCAGGGATAGTAGTAAGCTGGGCTGACCCGTTCCATAGTTTTTGCAATAACAGGTTTGAAATTTTCCAGGTAATTATCATCATGTGTACGGAAAGAATAAGGGCCTTTGATTATGGGCATTTGTCCACATCAGACAGATTTTTTATTCAAATGCAAGTCTATGAGAATGCAAAAAGCACTTGAAATAGGTCAGAAGGAAGTCAACTGCAGGTCAAATACATCTGTCAGTGAATTCTGAATGATTTCAGAAGGTGCATTTACATGAATTGTGAAGGTTATTATACACAGTGCTGTAAATTGTTGGCTAAGTATATATTAATTTTTGGGGTAGTATACATTAATGTTTTTCAATAACCTACTAAATAGCTATAAAAAATGAAACTGTAAATCACTGGTGCCAAATACATAGGTTGAACATGCCTTTTTCCTCTGGGGTAATGTCGTACATACTCTCCTACGTCATGGGCAGCCACAGCAAGGACTTGAGGGTCATCAGAGACTTCCAAAAGCTTTGTTAGGATTCTGTAAAATATTAAAAAAGATAGGTCAGAGCAGCAAGGATTCGCAAAAGAGTAATGAAATTTGTGACCTTTACATTATAGCAGACATGTATAAAAGCAACAATTCATACACACCACAGCCTAAGAAACCAAACCCATTAATTTAAGTGTGTAAAGCAAGATGTATTTATTAAAAAGGTAGATAAATGAATGTTGTAATAACAGAAGACTTCTCTAGGTTGGTAAGAATCACCGTTTGTATCATTGGAAGGAATAGTGCCCCATTATAGGTGTAAGTGGGAGAAATGGTTTCCCCATTGATGTAATCTGGCAGAATAGTATCTCATATCAGTGGGAGGAATAGTGCCCCAAGGGCTAGAAAAAGGCAAGGGCCACATCAGGCCCCGGGGAAGCAGCTTGGAGACCACTGCTCTAGACTATTTTAGTTGGATTGGGCAGTTATTACATGCACCAACAAACAGCACCAACTGAAGAAATAGTCTACTGAGCAAATTAGATATTAGGCATCTTATCACTAGATTAGCTGTGCTGAGTGAATTTTTTCTCACTTCACTGAAATAGGCGGAACGAAACTTAACTTTTAGAAAACTGAGAGCAGGCAGCTTTTAATGCAGATCAGACATGCTAGGTCCCTTTTGCAATAATACAAACAAAACATTTTACAGCACACTTACCAACAAGCCTGCAAAACAACCGAATTAGCCCTGTCTAACAGTTTGCGTTAAAAATACAGGGTTTTGTTTGCACACATTCACAATTATATACGTAAGCCACAGTGTCCGCACCAAGGGACCTCTGTAAATTCTGTGGTCCTAACTCCAAATTTCCAGAGCCCCCAAAGTAGGAGTACATATAAGAATGTATAGATTAAGGGCAGGTGTGCCTGGAGGTATCCCACTCCTCCTTAAAGGCACAGGGACACAATGTACAGCAAGAGCACAATGGCAGGAAAGGCATCCCATGCGTCCCTGCATCCAATTCGTAGAACTGTATAAGAAAGTGGCAACCACCCCAATCTATAACTGGCCTAATACACTCCGACATGCCTGCTCTCAGTTTTCTAACCACTTCCTGCCTTTAGGATGTCATATGACATCCTGGACTTTAAGTGGAGATAAAAGGATGATGCCTGCTTTTTTTTTTTTTCTTTTAAGCCAGCAATTCTCTGTAACGTAAAAGCAATCCTAGTGGCTAAATAACTGCTGGACTGCACATATAAGTGATGGGAGGGGTGCCCTATCGCCAGCTTACCATAAAGCTAAACGGGAACCTGAATGTCCCTGATCATTTCTATGGTATTAGAAGCCGGAAGCGATGGGCATTTTATTACTTTGTTTCTCCAGATGTCAACAAAGCCATTTTTGGCTTGGTAAAGCATCTGGTCACAATAATCTTGGTGTGATCAGATGCTTTAACCGCCTCCCACCAGCCATATAAGGTAATGACAGGCACAAGGCAGTTCTCTCGTTCTGCGAGGATGTCATATGACATCCTCCCACTCTAACTGCGCGTGCGCTGCTCCGGGGGTGCGCAGCATGGCAATCGGTGGTGCACTGTGTCTCTCGGACACAGCGGATCACCGAAAAGAGCTGAAGATGTTGGCTCGGTCATGTGATCAGCTGTGTCTAATCACAGCTGATCACATGTAAATAGGGAAAATTCTCTCCTCACGAGCTGTTACGCTGACAGCTCGAGAGGAGAGGAGAGCCGGTAATCGGCATTCCACAGAGAGGACATGTGCACTGATCATCAGGGCACTGATGATCTGTGTAGCCCCAGCAGTGCCACCTGTCAGTGTCCATCAATGCCAGCTCTCAGTGCTTATCAATGCCACCTGCCAGTGCCCATCAGTGACTCATAAATGCCTACCAGTGCACATCAATGCCACATATCAGTGCCCATCTGAGCTGCCTTTCAGTGTCACCTATCAGTGCCAGTCAGTGTCACCTATCAATGCCAATCAGTGCCACCTAACAGTGCCAGTCAGTGCCATGAGTGCTGCCTGTCAATGCCCATCAGTGCCTCCTCCTTAGTGTCACCTATCAGTGCAGCCTATCTGTGCCCATCAGTACAGCCTCATTAGCGCACATCAGTGAAGGAGAAAAATCACTTATTTACAAAATTTTATAACAAAAACTAAGAAAAAACTTTTTTTTTCAAAATTTTGTTGTTTTTGGTTTGTTTAGCAAAAAATAAAAAACCCAGAAGTGATTAAACACCACCAAAAGAAAGCTCTGTTAAAAAAAATAATAAACATTTAATATGGGTACAGTGTTGCATGACCGCGTAATTGTCATTCAAACTGCGATAGCGGTGAAAGCTGAAAACTGGCCTTGGCAGGAAGGGGGTAGAAGTGCCCTTTAGGCAAATGGTTAAAGGGCAGAGGAGAGATCTGGGGTCTAATAGACCTCAGATCTCTCAGTAAAGAGTACCTATAAGTGATTATTACTATCACAAGGGATGCTTACATTCCTTGTGGTAGCAATTCAAGTGATAAAAAAACATTAAAAAAAAAAATTAAATTTTTTTTTAAGCACCCCCGCGCTTGCATGCAAAGGCAAACGCATATGCAGGTCACACATGCACATGCAAATGGTGTTTGCACCACATATGTGAGGGATCGCCATGAATATTATAGCAAGAGCAATAATTCTAGCACTAGAGCTCCTGTGCAAATCTAAACTGGTAACCTGTAAAGACTTTTAAAGAATTGCCTATGCAGATTCTTAGGTACTGTAGTTTGGCGCTGTTCTACAGTCAGGTTAGGTATCTATTTACTTCGCGTAGCATCATCTTTTATATTTTACCAAACAATTGGGTATTATATTGTGTTTGTATGCACTAAAATTCATCAAACTGTATAATTTTTCAAAAAAGTTGCATTTGAAAAACCGTTGCGTGATATAAAAAACTGCAAAACCCACCAATTTATTCTCTAGGGCCTCTGCTAGAAAAATATATAATGTACACTGAGCTGTACTGGAATAAATGACTCCAGTTTACGTGTGGGATGATGTCATCCTCCACCAGCCAATCAAGAGCTTGAAAGCCCAGCACCCAGGGAGAAGACGACAGCAGCCGGATAGGAATGTAACACCACATCACTGGAAGGTAAGGGGGGTTGTATAGTGGGGAATTTAGTTACACTTGAAAATACATACATACATACTTTGGCAATGTGAGCATGCATTTTGATCAACACACACACATACTGTATATTCTTCAGCATTAGCACAGGTAAAGTGTCTTTACAATTAGATTTAGTTGCTGTTTATATTGTGCGTATAAGAAAACAAATTCCAACTTTTGGTCACTACAATACCTCATTCTTCACAGCCCTAGGCTGTAAGTACAGTAGTCCATCAGTATGTAGAGAATACTACTATCATTTTCTATACAAAGAAAAAAGTGTTCTCTGTTCTAAAGGGTGTTATCTAAAAGCAGTACATTTGGAAAGAACTCATAATTTATAGCCATTAACTCTGAATGTTAAAATGAAAACATGAAAAAGATTAATATGACAGGAACATTTCTCATTCACTTGAAATATCTATTGATACTTCTACAAAGAAAAATCAAAGCCAATTTAAAGCCTTCATTAGAGAGAATGGTTTCCAGACACTAAATTCTGTGAGCATCGCCAGACAATCTTATTTTCAGAAGTATAACTGTAAACAATTCTGGGCTGACCCACTTCAAATAACAAACAGAGAAGTAATGGGTACTGTAGTAGATATGAGAATCTTCTGATCTTTTATCAATTACAGCTATTTTTGTGTCCAACGTACTAGCAGATTTAAAAACGATAAAATCACCAACATTATGGGGGTATTTACTAAAACTGGAGAGTGAAAAGTCTGGTGCAACTCTGCATAGAAACAAATCAGCCTCCAGATTTTATTGCCATAGCTTAACTGAACAAGCTGAAGTTAGAAGCCGATTGGCTCCCACTGCTGTCCATCACCGCCAGTGAACCAATGAGGAGAGGGAGGGGGCGAGGCCGAGCCATAGCCATTTGTGAATGAATACGCAGAGCAGCGGCTCAGGAGCGAGCCTGCCTGGGTTCCCCTATAGCAAGCTGCTTGCTTTGGGGGCACCCGGCAGAAGGGAGGGGCCAGAAGCGCCAGTGGAGGACTTTAAGAAACTTTTGTTGTCATAGGAAGTACAGTTATCCCTTGCCCCCTGAACTAAATTAATTATCTTTTCCTCACCCCCAGATATATACTAGGCAACCATGGCCAGCAGGAATCTTAATTGCCTTCAGCAGAACACTTTGCCGTGTTCACTCCAGCACAGTTGAATGCCTTTGCACTTAACACTTACTTCATACTGTATTTGTTGTGTTCCAGTTTACACACCATAACTTTAAAAAAAAGCCCCTTACCTTGAATTTAAAAATCCAACTTGGCTCACCCCTTCTGTGAAATATTGATGAGGGGGCTGGAGAGGTATGTTTTTCAAAATTAACCCTGTCTGCAATGTGCTGGCAAATCATTGTCAGTTGTAAACTTGATAAGACACTGTGGCCCTGATTCACTAAGATGTGAGTCTATCAGCAGAGTCTGACCATTCAGGCAGACTCCGGTCAATCAATCAGTCGTCTGACCAGCGTCTAGCAAGCTCATTAACGAGCGTCTACTGACTACTTTGCCATTACTGAATGAGGTATCCTGTCTGGCACATCTTTAGGTGCAATACCGGATATATTCGCTAGATGGCGCATAAGCGCGGGCTTTATTAACATTGGCGTTTTCCTGATAGAAAATTCTAATACAGCTGTACTATTACATTCTGAAAATTCTCTTTTGCTATTTTTTTTTTTTTGCTGTTTCTCCAAAATGATCAGGAAAGTATTGCATTTACTAATGAATGTCATACATTCTATATTCAAATGTTAAACATTTTCACACTTATATCTCAAATAATTTATATACTTCTAATTTCCCAATATAGTTATATATCTTCATTCTCTTTAATCACATAACTATTCTATGTTAAAGACAAGTGCAGCGCTATAAATGCATGTGATCAATAATGAACGCATGTAAAAACCAAAAAGTGCAAAGAATTGCAATAATGATGTAAACTGGTAAATCGTGCTAAAATAAGTTCATAGAATCATTCCTGAATAATGGAATGTCCTTCGTGTGAGAGTACCAACTCAGAGAGTGCCTATGAATGGCACATGTGGTCTCTCCGTGACGGACAGTAGTGCATGAACTCGTGAAAGGTAAACCACCCTTGGGACTGGTCTACACTCACCAGAAAAAAAGTATTAATGTGCATGGGTTATACACATCGCACATCTGGGGGTGCAGCGGTATGCTGGCAGCTATGGGTTAGTCATCCAGCTCCATCCATCCATCCATCAGGGTGGGTGCCCAAATGGTCCTGGGGAGGAATTAGCTCAGCCACAGGAGCCAGAAAGGTGCTCAATAGTGTAGTACACTGTCACAGGGGTGGATGACCTTTCACGAGTTCATGCACTACTGTTCGTGGTTATATTTATCTTGTGTAATACCATTTTACTAGTCTATATCATTTGACCAGCGCTCGCTTTATCATTTTTAAACAATGTAACTATTCTACATTATAGCTCAAACTGTGTTTCCCACAGTGGTTTAGTGGTTAGAGCTCAGAACTTACAGCACTTGGGTCATGGGTTCTAATCCCAGTCTTAGCAACATCCCAAAAAAATGGAGATCAATTTTCTGGGTTGTGGCAGGAATATTGATCAATCAATTATGATTTTGCCTAGTGACTAGAAAGTGGATGAATGTTACTTGCGTACTGTTCTTCTGCCAATTAGGTCATGTGCAAGTTTCATGCCGTGTATATTTCATTGTAACTTTTTTCTCTTTTAAATCTGTCTCCTTATACAACTTGACCCCCTCCCCCACCCCATCATCACCTGTCCCATATGCAAATCTATGGATCACCACCCCACTCTTTAACTATCTATTTACTGATCAAGTGAATGTGTCTCATTTTCTATCAGCTACAGCTCAGATCTCACATTATTATACAATTGCTGATTGTATCTCACCACTAGTCTGATTGAATTCACAATTCCTGGTCAGTCCTGTTCCCTGACCTCTAATAACCTTTAGGGCCAGTTCACACTACATGTGTTTCAGTTGCTTTTTCAGCATCACAAACGCACAGAAAGAAGGTTATATGGTTGTCAATGTCATAGTTCACATCAGCGCTGCATTGTTTCTGCACAGAACTGTACTGGAACACATTGAAACGTCCTTGAATGTACTAAAACGCACATGTCCCTAACTACATTGAATACAAAGAAAATAGAAAAAAATAAGTGGAAGGGATACAAAAATGCAATGTAAACATGTCCAAAACGCATCCAAAATGTACTGGAACACACTAAACATGCATGCCAAAAGGGCATGAAAAAACCCCATCAGGAACACATCTAGACTGTTTCTATAGTGTGAACCAGCCCTTAGGACTTGTTCACACCATTGGTGGTGCAGAAACGCATGCAAGAACACACATTTTCCAGCACAGCAAAGAAATGCAATGCCCTATGTAGATGTGCGCAGGTACCATGATGAAAACGTTGTTGCACCTACACACGTCTATTAAAAACAGCCCCATTCACACCCACAAATACGCATGGCACCACACTATTGTGCGGTTAGGTGCGACACACTTGGAAAATAACATAAAAATAAGCCAACATGGCTAAAACATATCTTGAAAATATGGGGACTCTGATATCCGGCGACAGTCCGTTCACGAACGAGAAGCAATTCTGCACCCTAAAACCAACATAGAGGAAAGGGATGGTCAAATTGCTGTGCTGCTTCCAAACCACCTCTGGCATGCCAGGGTCATTATGCAGGTCCTCGATGCCAGTTCTTGCCTGCGGCCACAAAATATCCACTGGCCACAAGTGAAGGTGAGTGGAGGACGTGAAGGTGGATTTCTACCAGCTTCAACCGCAAGCAGTACCACTCCTGAAAAATGAGAGCAAATAATCATTGACACGTCATCATGACAGTCAATTCTCAGTGCAGGCTATCTAGAGTGTCTTTCCTTTTTAACCATTTCAAGAGTTCAAGGAAACATTCTTGGAGCATCTACTGTGTTTGGAAAGGCCAAAGGCCCCCCCCTCCCCCAGGCACACTAATGCTTATGCAGGCCATAGACGGGGAGAAAAACAGCCGATTTTTCTTTTAAAAAATGAAAAATCGGTTGTTCAAGCGGCCGACGTTACCAGCAATGGTAAAAAAAAAAAAATCGGCCGATTTTCATCCCGTCTACAGCCGGCAAAAAGTGTCCCTGCAGAGAGCTCCGCTATTTCTTTGACAGTTCTTTGACATTTATAGCGGTTGCAACAATGTATTTGTATCCATTTCGGATACAGATGTTTTTATTCGGAAACAAATAGATACAATGTTGCAACCGCTGTAAATGTCAAGGAACTGTCAAAGAAATAGCGGAGCTCTCTGCAGGGACACTTTTTGCCATACTGGAATTCCTCTCATTTTTCATCCTTCTTCTTCCTCTTCTTCTTCATCATAATCCTCTTCTTCCTCTTCATCATCTTCTTCATCATCATCATCCTCTTATTCTTTTTCTTCTTTTTGTCTTCCTCTTGCAGGTCACTGCTCATGTGCAGATTTTTTATCAGTAAAAAAATCGGCCGATTTGCCCATCATTGCCGCGAAAATCGGCCGATCGGCAAATTCGGCCGTTTTTTTCCAACTTTACCAAAAAAAAAAATCTGCCAAAATACCGAAAAACGGCCGAACAAATAGCCCACTAACGATCCGAAAATCGGCCGATTTTATTTTCGGCCGAAAAATCGGCCGATTTTCGACCCATCTATGGCCTGCATAAGATATGGTGTGGCCCTAGGGTCAATGTGTGTTTAGAATACTTCCAAAATGCACATACAAAAACACTACATCCAAATGCATGTTGCATTTCTATAGCATGTTAAACAGAAGAAAAATGCACTTACATAATGTTAACATGCGCAAGTAAAAATAGACAAAATCCACATCCTTTTATTCTGGCTTCACATACATGCATTGTGGTCTAACACCGCACTCCTGGGCAAATCACATGCAATTTGTGTGCGTTGCAATTAGAGACAAACATTTTGCACACCTCAAATTGCACCGCATCCGGGCCAAAAATGTGCAGGACCCTTTTTCAGGGTATGCACATGGGTGTGAATAGGCATGCCATCCAATTTGGCAAATCGCAATACGCTTTGTGTACCAATATTGGTGTGTTGGTAACTTCACCTAGAAAGCCGCAGCAGGTGGCATGAAGGGGTTGCGGTTGTGATGCGGTGCAGCGCTTGCACAGAAAACACTGCAAATTTCACATCGCATCTGTGTGACACCAGAATGTGCCAATATGTGGCTTGACAAAGCACAGTGGTCAGTGCAGATTATTTTCAATCCATGTTTTTTTACACTTTTCATTCACTGGTTTAACTCAGGTGATCATTAATCACAATTATCTCCGGAGATCACATGCAGCCCCTCAACCATCTACACATATCTCTGGAAATCTATACAGATCTCCTTGAAAAAAAGTCTCCTCTCCTCTTCGGAAAACAATTGTCCTCCACCTCATAAACAGGGGGACAGAGAAGACTTCTCCTTGATAACTAAAATCAGATGAATTATCTGTGCTTAATAAACATACACCAATACTGCAAATGCATTGTACTGTCCAAGGCATTGCACACGAACGCATTGCACACTAGAAATGTCAAATGCGTTAGTGTGTACAGTGCATGAGTGTAAAATGCTTTAGTGCACACTGCAGTGTACAACGCATTGCACACTGTAATACTCTGTACAAAGTAATACCGTGTACACCCACACATTGTAGACTGTAATGCACTGTACTCTGTCATGCAGGATGGAGCAACGCATTGCACACTGTGATACCGTGTACACCCACACATTGTAGACTGTAATGCACTGTACACTGTCATGCAGGCTGGAGCTACGCATTGCACACTGTGATACGCTGTCCACTGTCATGCAGAATCCAGCAACGCATTGCACACTGTTATACCATGTACACCAACACATTGTAGAATGTAATGCATTATACGCAGTATACATGTCCAGATATTCAAAGATTAGCCATGAAGGCCTAGCTGGTTACCTATTTGGCGACCGCAGATAGCCGAATAACGCTACACTGCATCCAGGCAGCTCTGGGAGGGTGTCATATGACATCCTGGCAGAACGCGCTCTCCATGATTGCTGTGTCCTAAGGACACAGCTGATCACGTGATGTGGTAAAGACCAATCACAGCGGCTTTTTACCATGTGATCAGCCATGTCCAATGACACGCTGATCACCGGGAAATGCATTTGCCGGGTCTTGGCTGCACTTTCATCACGCTGTCAGAATGTGTGGAAAGTACTGCCGAGAACCAGCAGTTATCAAAGCAGGGGTCGGCCCCGATGATCAGTGCCCACCAGTGCCACCCAACAGTTCCGCCCACCTGTGGCCAGCAGTGCCGCCTCATCAACGCACATCAGTGTTGCTAAATTACCAGTTTACCAAATGTTATAATATAAACAGACTTTTATTCATTATGAGCTATTTTGTGGTTTATCGAGCAAAAAGTGAAACTCACAGCAGCAAGTCAATACCACCCAAAGAAAGCTCTATTTGTCTGAAAAAACTGATACAAATTTAAGATGGGTACAATGTGGCATGACCGCACAATTGTCATTCAAAGGGTAACAGTGCAGAAAGATGAAAATTGGCCAGGACAGGAAGGGGGTATGAGTACCCAGTAGGCAAGTGGTTAATATAATTGACCCATCAATACCCAGGAGCTAATGTACAGATAAGTAGCATGTGCACCAAGTGAGATTCTGCTAGGCCCCACCCACAAAATTACAATTACTTGTCCCTCACATGTTATAAACATATTTGCAATGGCCACAGTTACTTTACATATAAGGATCATCTCCTCAGTTGAGAACTGTGCTCTCGCCATGTCCAAATGCCAATAAAGTTATCAAAATTTTCAACCAACACAAAACCTCCAACCACTTCTCATCCACTTACACTCCCAACAACCACTTCCGGGTGCGCGCGCACCAGATGACGGACTTCCAGGAGGATAGCTGCTCGTGCGCCATGGGGGACACCTGTTTGGCGTTTATTTGTGCACGATCGCGCATATCTATGCACGATCGCTCATTTCTATGCACGGCTATGATAGCTTTCGCGAATGTGTGTTTTAGTGATTTTTTTCTTTTTAAACCTTGGCTAATATATATTTGTTGCCAAAGGCCAAAAATCAACATACAGTGGGGACTATTTTATTACTGTAAATCAAATTGTAGAAAACCTGTAGCTGGCTGCACAGTGAATGTGACATATTCATTAGTACATAACAATATTGTGGTGCAAGCAGGTTTTTTATTTTTTTGTTTGGTTTTGAAAAAGCCAGTTTGCACCCACTTGCATATTCACGCTCTTACAAGCTACATTTGAGCAGATTATATAAGTATACAAAGTAACTATTAAGGTTGTTCATATATTGAACATAAAATAAACACAAAAACATCGGTGAAACATTTATTGATCAAATATATCTTCATTTATTTGGTCAGCAGGAACAAGTAGGTACAGTCAATATCTTGGTGAGTCACAAAAATAGGATTGATGTGGCAAAAATAAAACACTCCTGCTCATAAGAGCTTACAATCTAAAGATACTTCTAATGAACTGTGTGTGCTCAGGTTATAGCAGGAAACAAAGGGGAAGATGAATCAAGTAACATTTTCGTGCACATAAGGTTTACTTACACAATCATTTAGTATAAAGATCCATTCACAAAAAAAGTCTACACATCAAAATATAAAGAAAACAAGACATATGTGAAAAACCCCTCCCACCTCTACAAATCCCCTCCCACCTCTACAAATCCCCTACACATACATTTGTCAGCAGGTTTGTAAGAAAAATGCATTTGAGTCTAAATAAGCAAGCAAAATTAAAAGAGCAGATTTTAAACAAAACGATTGACATGTGTGAGGCTTTCAATGCAAAAAGAAAAAACACAATCATTGTGCAATAACACACAAACACACTTTACAAGGCCAAAAATATGCAAACATTTCCAGCCCACTTCCAAACACAGCCTGAGTGGTGTCTGGGGCAATTCAGCACAAAATCTCTTCCTCCCCCAAACCACTACAAGCAAGGACTTAGTCACAAACCACCCGGCCTAGTAACAGGCCAAATCACTCCCTACTGCACATCTTTATATAAGCTAGGTTGTATTTGGAGCATGCCAAACAAGGCCCCACACCCAATGAAGCCACACCCACCACTGACCTTAGTTTGGTCAGTGAAAGTGTTTTCACCTGATGAATCCGCTTCCTACCTGCATTAACCCTTGGTATACAGGCCCCACAAATCAGAAAGATATATACAGTGAAATGTACGTGTGCAGCATACAACAGAACATTGAGCAGGGATGTGAAAGGGAACCCCAATTGGAACCTTTATTGCTACTATGGTCACAATTCCCTCCAGATTCTCGCATGAGTTAAGACAGTCACATGACCACATCTTGTATGCAATACTGAAAATGACAAATCGATTTGACTAGTATGGTGAATTTCCCATCAATTGGTAAAACACTCCAGAAATCAAACATCACCAAACATTACACTCTGGGCAAAGCTGATTTACAAATCATGCAACTTACAGTAAAGTTGACCATTTCAATGCAATTTTCAAGACATCTGACACAGATCTCTATGCAAATTGCCACTAAAGTAGTACATGTACTACTATAGAAATCAGTGTTTGAAACGCACCCATGTGGTCGCTCTAATAGCAGACAATAGGGTGCGACTTTGCAGACGATTTACAGCTTGCATGTTGTGCAAATCACATGCCAAGTCCCACTCAATGAGCACGCTATTGGAGCGTTCATATTGTTGTGGTTCAAACTTGGTAGGAGCCGCAAGTAATAATAGAGTAATGAATACACTACTTTTCATGCAATTTGCTGAGAGATCGATGTCGAATGTCTTGCAAATTGCACTTGAAATCACCATGTACCCCGACTTTGAAATCATGCAACTTCTATGCAAGTCACATGATGTGACTGTGGTGTCAATAACACCACTTAGAAATCTGCTTTAATGTGACCGGGTAGCCCCCAGTAACATTGTTTGCGATTGCCATGCAATTGGCATGACAGGCGACTTGCAAATCGTAGACCAAGTCGCACCCTATTGGCCACTGTAGGCTCTGTTCACATCCAATTGGATTGTGAACTCGTGCAACTTCACTGTAAGTTGGACAATTGCCGCATCGGATTAGATGTGACAGTGGTGTTGGCCCCCAGTAACATTGGGTGCAATTTGCCATGCAAAGAGCAAGCTGCTGGCCATGCCAATCACATGACAAGTCACATCCAGGGTGTGCAATTTCAGGTGCGATTTGTGCATTGACATCGTACCTGATATTGGATATAATGAATGTGAGTGTATTAACATACACCATTTGTTGCAGCGAGAGTTCAAAGGTATTTGAGAATTGTGGCCATTTATTAGCAATTTAACATCTAGACTCAAATAGAAATCGCAATGCTACACACAATTGAAAACACAACTAGTTAGTAATTCTCTAGAAAACACAGTAAAATTGGCAACTTAAAGAGTAATTTTCAATTGCATATAGTGTGAGCGAAGCAGGAAAATCAACAAAGGAAATAAATCTTTGAAGGCGTGCGGTACCTGCCTGCTGGGATAAGGGTCTGCTATGCATTTGGGGGAAAAATGCACGCCAGGATTTGTGACAAGTTTGATGTGTGGATTCACCAACCGAGTCTTTTCTCTCTCGCTCACTCTTCTGAATGTCTCTCTTTATCACTCCTCAGTATGTATCTCTCGCTCACTCTTCTTCGTCTCACTGGCTCGCTCTTCTCTCTCGCTCACTCTTCTTCGTCTCACTGGCTCGCTCTTCTCTCTCGCTCACTCTTCTGAATGTCTCTCTTTATCACTCTTCATATGTATCTCTTGCTCACTCTTCTTCGTCTCACTCTTCTCTCTCTCTGTCAGCTCTTTGCTTGCCAAATCCTTCACAAAAGTGGGTGGAGTATAAACCATCATTATCAAATCTATTAGTGATTCAGGCCCTTATCTTATACCATTGTATGACATTCACATAAGGTGCAGCTTTGAAGGTGTTTCAACAGACAAGGCCTCATTCTAATTCACATTTTAGGGATCATTTAGACAGAATGCAAAGATGTTGCCAGAACATGTATGTGAAGACAGCCACACACGGAGATCATGCTACTACCTCGCCGGGGTTGGGATTCGAACCGACAACCCTAGAGTTGTGAGGCAGCAGTGCTAACCACTAACCCACGGAGCTACATTGCTAACCCAGCCTGTATTTCTGTGCTGTGAATCAATCCTAGGTCCCTGGGCATGGTCAGTTTAACTAGCCAGATATCTCCAATGTGACACAAATGTTGTGCTATGTTGCCAATTCACATGTATGATGGTTCTATGTATCCCAATACAAAGGATTGCAATACTAATACAGGCGTACCTCGGTTTACCAACGCCTCAGGGAACGTCATATTTGGGGTACAAATGCCAAACCATTTCAGTTAATTGGTCTGTTTACAAATGTTTGAATAATTTGGTATGGGCATGTGGCCTGGTATGGTTCAGGAGGGGGGGAGGCGCTCGCTCGTCCCCCCCCCCTTTCCTGACCTGCCGGGCTGCATGCTCGGATAAGTATGTGTTATGGATTTTGGGGGGTACCCCATGCTGTTTTTTATTTAATTTCAGCGTGGAGGTACCCCTTAACATCCATACGAGACCCGAAGGGCTTAGTATGGATGGGAGGGGGGACCCCACGCCAGTTATTTAAAGAACTGTTTCTAAATCCCTGCAATACTTTGACATTCAACTGTCAGTGGGGAAATCCGCCGACAGCTGAAACATGAGCGCTGCATTGGTTTTCACTACTAAAACGCCGCATGAGTTGATAACATAACTCATGCGGGATTGTAGGAGCGACAGCCATGAGTTAATGTTTCATCTGTCAGCGGGGTTCCCCACTGACAGCTGAATGTAAAATAATTCCCTTTATTGCATAAATAATAGAAAAAAAGCGTGGGTCCCCCCTCCCATCTGTACCAAGCCCTTTGGATCTAGTATGGATATTAAGGGGGAACTCCACGTCGAAATGTAAAAAAAAAAACAGCGTGGGTCCCCTCAATATCCATACCAGACCCTTATCCAAGCATGCAGCCCGGCAGGTCAGGGAAGGGGGGGGGGACGAGCGAGCACCCCCCCTCCTGAACCATACCAGGCCACATGCCCTCAACATGGGGGGGGTGCTTTGGGGCAGGGGGGGCTCCCCCCCCAAAGCACCTTGTCCCCATGTTGATGAGGACAAGGGCCTCTTCCCCACAACCCTGGCCGGTGGTTGTGGGGGTCTGCGGGCGGGGGGCTTATCAGAATCTGGAAGCCCCCTTTAACAAGGGGGCCCCCAGATCCCGCCCCCCCCCCTACGTGAATGATTCTGCGGTACACGGTCCGCAGACTCATTCACAAAAAAACTAAGTGTGGTGTAAAAAAAACACAGTACAGGGTCTTTGACAAGTCCTTTATTAAAACAATGTCCCCCGAAGTAGATCCAACGTCAATCGTGGCGGCGGCAGGGACCCGAAAAAAAAAATAAAAGTTCCGCTCCCGTCGGAGGCTTCCAGCCTAGTGAAGAAGAGGCTAGCTGACAGTTCTTATATAGGTATGGGGCGGGGCCAGCCGGGGACATCATCTGAGTGACCCGCCCCATGTCACATGCTTGCTGTTCCCGGCTGGCCCCGCCCCATACCTATATAAGAAATGTCAGACTGTCTCCTGCATTCAGCTAGTTAGCCTCAGTGGAGAGACAGGGTGACATTTCTCAAATAGGTAAGGGGCGGGGATGATGTGCCCGGCTGGCCCCGCCCCATACCTATATAAGAACTGTCAGCTAGCCTCTTCTTCACTAGGCTGGAAGCCTCAGACTGGAGCGGAACCTTTTTTTTTTTTTCTTTTTTCGGGTCCCTGCCGCCGCCGCCGCCGCCGTGATTGACGTTGGATCTACTTCGGGGGACATTGTTTTAATAAAGGACTTGTCAAAGACCCTGTACTGTGTTTTTTTTACACCACACTTAGTTTTTTTGTGAATGAGTCTGCGGACCGTGTACCGCAGAATCATTCACGTAGGGGGGGGGGGCGGGATCTGGGGGCCCCCTTGTTAAAGGGGGCTTCCAGATTCTGATAAGCCCCCCGCCCGCAGACCCCCACAACCACCGGCCAGGGTTGTGGGGAAGAGGCCCTTGTCCTCATCAACATGCCCCAAAGCACCCCCCCCATGTTGAGGGCATGTGGCCTGGTATGGTTCAGGAGGGGGGGGGGCGCTCGCTCGTCCCCCCCCCCCTTTCCTGACCTGCCGGGCTGCATGCTCGGATAAAGGTCTGGTATTGAGGGGGACCCACGCTGTTTTTTTTTTAAATTTCAGCATGGAGTTCCCCCTTGATATCCATACCAGACCCGAAGGGCTTGGTATGGATGAGAGGGGGGACCCACGCTGTTATTCTTATTTTATTTTTTTTTATTGCGGACCTTTATTTTTACATTCAGCTTTCAAAATAAATTTTATCTAGACCTTCAAAATAAGTAAAATCATAACAGAAATAATTATAAAGGATAAGAAACAAAAATATAATCACTAAAACGAAGGAAATCTAATTAGATTACATGAAGATATGCTTAATGCTGTTTATTAAACACAGTAGTCGCGACCGAGTGTCGGCTGTCAGAGGAATCCACAATCAGATTCACTATTAGTCAGTGGCTAAAAAGCAAACGCCCATGGCAGAGGACTAAAATGTGTTCTGCACATGCTCAGTTCTATCTGCCAAAGACACTGCACGGGCATCTAGATTTTTACTGTGTCGATTTCCTTGAGAAAAACGTTTTTTAACACATTCTTAATTTTTTTGGAAATAGCAGATATTGTTTAAAGTGAAGTCCTGATATTTGGCAAAGCAAATTTCTAAGTGAACATGTCTCTACAGTGATTTTTCATGGTGTTAGACGTGCTTCTTAGCAAGTCTGCTTTTGTGAGTCTGATTCCGGGCGTGTGTCTTTTTGTGAATTAGATTGGGCGTCTGCTTATGAGCTCTGCTCAATAGTGAATTAGGTTGCAGGGTCAAAAATGGACGGACGCCCATGAAAATTGGGCTTAAGCCCATAAATATGCGCCCACGCCCAATAGTGAATCAGGGCCTGTGTGTCATACTAAAGATATCAAAATGAGGGTTTTGTTCATGCACTTTTAGTTCAAGCTGTCCCTGAAGTTCCCATAAATAAGCACCAGAAGCAAAAGTGATTATTTGAAGGGTAATGCTCAGGTGGCTGAGCATGTGAGCAGATACTGACAGCTGAGCCGAGTATACCTGCGCCAATCAGAATCTATCCTGCAAACATTACCGACCAATCTTCCGGCTTCCAGTTCTCCTTGTGGCTTGACTCTCTGTCCCTAGCCCTCCTCTATCTGCCCTCTGCAGGGGCCTGGGGTGTTGGGCTCACCAGCACTTGGCTCGTTGCATTGGCTCCTTCCCACTATTACAAAGAGGGAGTGGGAGTAGCTGCAGCATATCCAGGCAGGCAAGAAGGTGCTGGCGCTTCACTGCCTCCTCCCCCATCGGGACCATAACTAGAGGAGAAAAGCCAGGGCATTAAAAGATATCATATATAATGAATTAAAAATGATGTGCTTTCCTGACGTCTCACCAGAGGTGCAAAAAGTCTAATAAAAAACCAGATGATGAAGCCGTACTTAGTTTCCCGAAAAGCCAGACACTGGTACAAAAAAAGTGTCTATTTATTTCAATTGGCTCTACAGTATATAACGCTTTTGTGCTTTACAAAGCAAGTGGACGAAGTGGATCCTTTCTAAAATTCCAGGAAGAGATCATCACGGCCCTTTTGTATCCACAAGGTATTATGGCCCAAATCCCCAACCCAGATGCAGTTAGCCAGCTGCATGAGGCATTTTCCTGATGTCATTCCTGGTACCCCAACCCAAAGGACACCTCAAAAAAGATGTGTCTGTAGCAGACATGGAATTAGGCATGACACACTTTTTTTGTCCCTCCTGTCTTGGCCAACCTAGTTTCTGCCTCAAGGACTGCTTCCATTGCTACCACACATTAGTGGAGTATTAGTATAGGGTAAAGCATGGCACAGTTCAGGGCACATATTTACACAGTGTCTCGAAAGCTGTTAGGTAAGCAGGAAACTGACTATCGCATTTTGAGAAACCCTAAAATATTATTAAGTAAAAAAAAAAGTAAAAAAAAACAAAATAAAAAATAAAAAAAGTACAAAAATTTTTTTTACATTTTAAAAACCAAACATAGTTGTAGTTTTTTGTTGTCAAATTACTGTTATACTGTTACTGTTTTATTGTTAACCATTGCGGTTTTCTTTGCAGGAACGCCATTCAGCTGCAGCACCGATCTGTTTATTTTGACAGCAACAAAGTCTTGCTCTCAGAATATACACAAGTGTGTGCAGTGCTGTTGGATGAGATTTTTTATCCGCAATTAAAAAAAAAAAGAAAAAAAAAAAAAAAAAAAAAGAGCATATAAGCCCAAGCACCGATCTGTTTATTCTGACAGCAACGGGGGGGGGGGGGGGGGGGGTCCTACTCTCAAAACATACGCAAGTGTGTGCAGTGCTGTTGGATGAGATATTTCATCTGCCGTTAAAAAAGAGCATATATGCCCAAGCATGGGGGCCTGGGGTGGCCAGTAGGTGGATGGCCCCTATACTTCGGTATATATTTAAAAGAAAAAATTTTGTGGTAGGCATTTCTTCATCCACATCTATCGATGTGACTAGAGGAATAACAAAAAAAAAGAAAGAAAATTTTATGTGGGCCCACCATTAGAAGTGGATGGATGCAGGGCGGTATATTCTAATGGTGGACATACCACACCACTTTTTCTGGCAGAAATTTTTTCTCTTTTTTAAGCTATCCTAGTGGCTAATTAGCTGCAGGATTGCTTTTACAAGCAGCGGGAGAAGATGCCCCCCCCCCCCCCACGTTGCCTTCCAAGGCATTCTTGGGCAGTCCCGTGCCATCGGGGGAACCTGAGAATGCAGCCAGCGGTTCTGCCAGTTGACCATAGAGCTGATTGGAATGGCGCCAAACATCCCTATGGTCTAAGAAATCGGAAGCTGCAAGCATTTCATCACTTCAGTTTTGCAGGATATAAACAGTACAAATTGTAAATTGGGAAAGCATCTGATCACAGCAACCTTGGAAAGATCAGATAGGAGATATCTAGAGTCTAACAGACCCCAGATTTTAAAAAAAATAAAAAATGAATACCTGTCAATGCCTACTGCAGTCACTCTGGATATTTACATTCCCTGTGATAGCAGTAAGTGCCAAAAAAAAAAAAAAAAATTTAAAAGGGACAGTGTAAAAAAAACCAAAATAACTTAGTTACACCATGCATGTGAACGTCAGATCGAGGGCAGTAATTCTAGCACTAGACCTCCTGTGTATATCTAAAACAGTAGCCTGTAAAGGCTTTTAAAGCGTCGCCTATGGATATTAAAAATATATGCAATTTGTCCCCATTGCACGAGGTGTGTGCAGTTTTAAAGCATGTAATGTTTGGTATCTATTTACTTGGCATGCCATCTTTTATATCTTACCAAATAAATGGCTAATACATTGCGTTTTTGTGCATTAAATGTAAAAAAAAGTGAATTTTTTTCAAGAATTTGCATTTGAAAAATCGCTGCTCGAGTACGTAACATAAAAAATTGCAGCACCCACCAGTTAATTCACGAGGATGTGTAAAAAAAAAAATATCTTTGGGGGTTCAAAGTAATTTCCTAGCAAAAAATACTGATTTTTTTCATGTGAACGAAAAGTGTCAGAAAAGGCTAGGTCTTCACGTGGTTAGAAGAGGGATGTGTGGCATAACATTCTAATGGTGGGCACAAAATGGAAAGTAGACACACCAAACTATTTGCTGAGAGGCCACTGTTTTGTTAGGGTACAGCATGGCATGACCGCACAATTACCAGCTGGAATAGCTCAGCGCCGAACAGCAAAGAAAAAAGGCCTGGTCAGGAAGGGGGGTAAATCCTCTGGAGGGCAAGTGGTTAAAGAATATCCTCTACAGAGCTGTCCATGCTCCACTCCTTCTGATGCCTTCTATGAAGGAGACTATTAGAGTTTGGAACTTATGGCACTCTGAGGTGCCTTGCCGTATGTCCCTATATACCCCACTATGGCTGAATCACACTATTCCTAAATTTTTCTCTATTTCGGATACTACTGTTTGGGCATTAAGTATTTTGGATAATACTGTTTGGGCATTAAAGGGATTAAGTATCTCAACTAAATTTGCAAAAGTGGCACCCTAAAACAACAATATGCCATTCCTTAACCCCACTTATTTCAATATTTACAGTTACACCATGCATTCAGTATCCTATTCGGTATGTCCCCACTATCGCTTACATCTTCCGGGCTGGAAAGCCGCCTACAGATTTCTTAAAAAAAATACTGTCTACAATACATAAGGTCCTATTGCCCTCTATACATGAAGGTTTAGATGGTTTACTTGCAATGTACCAGGAGGAGGTATCAGAGTTTGAGAGTGAAGACTGGGAGGATATTTGAAAGTATCCCATGTTACAGCTAGTCTCGACTAGAGACCATTTAGTTAAATTTTTCAATTTAAACTTCTTCACAGGATATATTTAACTCAACGACTGCATAAAGTTTAATCCTGCATGTGCAGCTCAATCTACAAATTCGGCAATGCCGAATCTAACAGAACTGCCATGCATGCATGGGAGTGACATCATCCATGCTCAGCCAGTGACAGTGGCCGGCAATCGAGACTCGAAAGCCGGACACTTTTAGATGTCAGCGGCCGGGGAGCAGAGGGACGCCACATCTCTAGAACTGGAGTATAGTTATGCTTAAGTGAAAGTTTTCTTTAGCCTCTACTTTGGCTTTTTTAAAGCCCCTGGTCAACTCGCCCATTCCACTTCATAAATTTACATACGAGTCTAAGGGTTGTCCAAAAAAAAAATATTTTTTTTCAGGGCCTGCTGCCTCTCAAGAACTACACCTTTCGAATTGAGTTCAGAATGTTGTATTGATGGTGTATATAGAGTTCTTCTCAATTCTCAAGATTCCCTATAACATGATAAGGGATGTATGTAGACAAGAGTGGAGCGAATATTGATATCCCAGGAGATGCATCTTCCTAGTAGATATGTTACTCCTGCATACTCTCAGATTGCTGTATTGAGTGTATTTAAGTGGCTCTGTTTTGTATCTTTCTGCGCATAAAAAAAAAAAAAAAAAGTTGAAAAAAAATGTGGATATCCTATAATCCAAACAGCCATATTATGGTTTTCAATATGTTCTTTAATTCGTATTTTCAGAGAGCTAGTATTTTTTCCATGAATGACAATAACGTGTTATGATGAAATACTATTTATTTGCAAAATCTTAGAAGAAAAACACTTTTTTTTTTTTAACATTTTCATTTACATAGCAAAAAAAATAAAAATGCCAGTGGTGAATAAATACCACCAAAATAAAGCTTTATCTGTCTCAAAAAAATGCTAAAACATTCATATGGGTACAGTGTTGCATGACGGCGCAATTGTCATTCAAAGTGTGATAGTACTGAAAGCTGAAAATTGCCATGGACAGGAAGGGGGTAAAAGTGTCCAAACTGGAAGTGGTTAAACTAGCGGTCACCAAACGATGGCCCTTTGCTTGCCTTTATCCAGCCCTTGCCCAGTGTCCTTAGTTGGGTGGAGGAATTTTTTTTTTTAATTTAAATATTTATTAGTTTTTCATATTATTACAAAAAATTCCATAAGAAGAGATAACAATACATATAAATATTCCATACATTTCTACCTTACCCCTTCTAATAAATCTTTTCTTTCCCTCCCCTCCCAGCCCTTTCCCACCCCCCTTCCCCCTCCCTCCCCTTAGCACGTTCTATACTCTCTCGAGGCCCAATAGTTTCTTAATTTATAGTTTTCTATACTTCTCTTTCATTCCTGATTTTTCCCATTTTTCCCATCTTGTATAATATATTCCCATCCTATCTTCCTGCATATAGTAAGATCTTTCCATTCTACTTATCTGATTTACTCTGTTGATCCAATCCTCCTCCTTCGGCACCTCTGTTTTTTGCCAGAACTTGGGTATCAACCCCTTTGCAGCGTTTAAATAGTACCATATGCCTGATTCTTTATATTTATTTACTGAGATCCCAGCATTGTGTAGAAGACACATCGTTGGGTCTAACCCTATATCATTTCCAGTTATTATTTCTATTGAGTTAACTATTGTCTTCCAGAAAGCCTGAATGTTCGGACATTGCCACCATATGTGAAACACCGTGCCCTCCTCCCCACAACCTCTCCAACACATTTTAGAGTTCTCCCTCCTCATCTTGTGCTCAATACTCGGTGTAATATGCCATCGTGTCAAACATTTATAATTAATCTCCACGTCTCTCATACTAACATTCTCGTGTATCAATCTATATATCTTGTTCTGTTGGTCCTCATCTAACACCACCTCCATATCTCTTTCCCATTTCGTTATAAAAATTAACTTTGTGTCTGTGTCTAATTCTGTGAGTATTCTATAAACTTTGGCAATACCGTGTTTCCCATCTCTACGTGTTTCTAACAACCTTTCAAACCTATTCCAATCCTTTTTTAATCTCAGGGGTTTTGGTAGTTTTCCAATAAAACATTTTAACTGATGATATTTCCACTCGTCTATTCCAATAAAACTTTCTCCCTTCTTCTCTTTTAATTCTTTAAATGGTCTCAATTCCCCCTCATCCAGTACATCTCTCAGTTGGATATCTTCCCTTTTAAACCATCTACCTGATATCTCATCCTTTCCTGGGTGGAAATAATCAGAATTTACAAGAGGCATTAATATAGAATTGAATTCCCATTTCCTACTTTTGTGTAAATTATCCCATACCCTTAAAACATTTAAAGTGTAAATACTTGTGCTTTCTTTAATTCTTCTAAGATGTGCTGGGACCCATATCATCTTACTCAAACTAATCCCACTCAATTCGTTTTCAATTTGTACCCAACTCTTCCCCTTGTGGTTGAATGTCCAATCATAAATTCTTGCTAAAATTACTGCTTTATAGTATCTCTTGACATCAGGTAGTCCCATTCCCCCTTTCTCTTTAGTTCTACTCAATATTTCATATGCTATTCTTGGTTTTTTATTCCTCCAAATATATCTTATTAACATTTTTTTCATTATCTTAAAAAAGGCCTCTGGGAGTTTAATTGGGACCATTTGGAATCTATACAGTATTTTAGGTATGATTACCATTTTAACTAAGTTTATACGTCCTATCCATGATGGGTTTCCTCCTTCTAATATTTTTAATTCTTCCTTGGTCTCATTTATTAAAGAAATATAGTTTAATCTATACAGTTGTTTATATGAGATAGCAAGTTTTATTCCTAGGTATTTTAAATCTTTTTCTCTCCATGTAAAGGGGAACTCTTTTTGTAGCTTTTCCTTTTCACTCTTTGGTACGTTAATGTTCAAGATCTCTGTTTTTGTTGGGTTAATTTTTAAATTTGATAAATCGCCATATTCCTTCAAGATCTTCATTATATTAGGTAATGTTATTCGAGGGTTGTCTACATAAAACAATAGGTCGTCCGCGAAGGCCGCAACTTTTTGTTCTATATTTTCTATCTGGATTCCCTTTACCGCTCCACTATTCCTTATCGTAGACAGCAGGGGTTCCAATGACAGAACAAACAGCAAGGGGGACAGTGGGCAGCCCTGTCTTGTTCCATTGGACATTCCAATGGATTCCGACCTCTCCCCATTTACCGTGATAATTGCGGTGGGCTCTCTATATAGTTTACCTATCCACTCACGCATTCTCTTTCCAATCCCCAACACTTCTAAGTTGTCCATCATGAAGGCCCAGTCCACTCTATCGAACGCCTTCTCGGCATCAATCGACAGTAGTACCGCCGGGGCCTTCCCTTTTCTACTTTTCTGAATGAGCATCAGAGTTCTCAACCCGTTGTCTCTACCCTCTCTCCCTGGGACAAAGCCCACCTGATCTCCGTGAATCCATTCAGGCATTAGATCTTTCAGCCTATTTGCTAGGACCTTTGCGTACAACTTAGTATCGGTGTTCAATAGTGAAATTGGTCTATAACTAGAACACTGGGAAGGGTCTTTTCCCTCCTTTTGAATGAGTACAACATGGGCCTGAAGAGATTCTCTTCTACCCTCCATCCCTCCTCCCAGTTCATTCATATACTTCTTCAGCTTAGGTAACAATATTTCACTATATTTTTTATAGTACTTAACTGTACACCCATCCGGACCTGGACTTTTTCCACCCCCTGTACTTTTTAATGCTACTTTTATTTCATCCTGGGAAATTTCCGCATCCAAGGCATTCAATTGTATTTCACTTAACTTTGGTAATGCTGCATTTTTTAAATATATCATCCTTTTTTCATTAATATCCTTTACATTTTCCTTTAAAGAGCCATGGGGGCTAATATACAGTTTTCTATAGTATTCCGTGAATACTTTAATAATCCCTTTGGTTGAATAAACCAACTCTCCTTTAGAATTTTTTATCCTTTCTATATAATTTCTATTTTTCTTTTTATTCAGAGCTCTCATTAAATATTTTCCTGGTCTGTCGCCCCATCTATATCTTTCATTTAGTACTTTGTTATATACTCTTCTCCTCTCTTCGTCCATCAATCTCTCTAATTCATCTTTTTTATCCATTAACTTCTGTCTTATTTCTCTTGTTATTTTCTTCTTTTGCATCTGCTCTAGATCCAGGATTTCTTTTAGGAGCCCACTAACCCTCTCTCTTCTTTCTCTTTTCTTCCTTGCTCCCATCGCAATCAGGATACCTCTTATATATGCCTTGTGACTTTCCCATACTGTGGCTGTCGATACTTCCTCTGTCTCATTCTCCTTAAAATATAGCTTGATCTCTTCCCCAATCTTCTGAGCTATGTCCTCATCCAAAAGAAGGGCCTCATTTAACCTCCATCCTAAACCTCCCGTCCACCGTCTTCCACATCCCATTTTCATTGTGACAGGGGCATGATCCGAGAATGTACTCATCTCTATTTCTATTTTAACCAATAGCTCTATGAGTTGATGATCTATCAAAATATAATCCAACCTCGAATATATCTCATGTGCCTTAGAGAAGAAGGTGTAGTCTCTGTCTTTCATATGCATTATTCTCCAAGTGTCCACCAGTTGGTACTCGTGGATCGCTTTCTTCAAAGCTCTCAGAGACCCACCCCCCTCTCTCCGCACAGGGGAGGTTGCATCCTTTTGGGGATCCATGCAGAGATTTAAGTCTCCTGCTACTATCAAACGCCCTTTTTTAAAGTCCATCAGTTTTTTCAACAGACCCTTCAAATAGATCTCCGGCTTTTTGTTGGGGCAATATATATTGGCTAATGTACACTCGATTCCCTGTAATTTACCTTTCAAAAATAGGAATCTCCCCTCCGGATCAGTTCTTCTATCCTCCAGCTCGAATCTCATGTTCTTTGCCAACCCTATTGCCACCCCTTTTGCTCTTTTAATTGGGGAGTCAGCGTAATACCATGTTGGATAATATTTAGATTTTAATTTCACATTTGACTCTATCTCAAAATGTCTTTCCTGTAAAAATACCACTGACGTTGCCCTGTGGTGTAACTCTTTAAACTTAAATCTTTTCCCAGGACAGTTCAACCCGTTCACATTATATGTTATAACCTGTATTTCTTCCATCCTTCTTAAATCTGTCTATCTCTCTTCTAATAAACCTCTTTCTATTAGGCCCTTCTATCGTGCAACATTTTAACCCCACCTCCCCTCCCCCCTCATCCTCCCCCCCAACCCCCATCTCCCATTCCCACCCCTCCTCCCTCCCCCCCTCTCTTCTTTTTCCCTTACCCGTTTTTAGGCTTATAAACTGCCTGAAAATCATTTGTGGATCTATTTCCACCTTTGATTTAAAACTTAGGGCGTAAGCTCCGCCCATGGACAGCTCTCCTCTCCTCCGACCCCCCCAGATCTCTTCTCTCTAACGTCCAGGCTCAAGAAGAATCTTAACTTCCCTCCCTTCACCAGAGTGTTCTGAAGGACCTCAACATCCGGAGGGGAGAGACCAGGGGCGAGAGATGGAAGCAGGAGAGAGAAAAAAAAACAAAAAAAACAGAAGAAAAAACATAATTTCTACTTAATTCTCCCTCCCTTCCCTCCCCAACCCCAAAATCTCCCTCCCCCTCCCTCCGACCCGCTGCCAGTCCTCTTTCCTAGTAACATCTGTATCTCCTTTATCTTCTTCTTCTTCTTCCCACCCCGCCATCTCCATTCTTTGCAAATCCAGTCTCTCGCAAAAGTCCCTTAGTTCCTCCGGAAATCTCAAGTAGGCTGTGACCCCGTTTTTCCAGCTAATCAGAGATGCTGAGATACCCCATCTATACTGCACATTCTGTTTCCTCATTTGCTCCAACAGGGGTCTCAGGGATCTCCTTCTCCATAGGGTCTCTGCTGTTAAGTCTGCATAAATTTGGATAGTCAAATCTCCATACTTAATTAATGATCTTCCCTTGGTCTTCTTCCAAATCTCTTCTTTGACCCCAAATTTTTGGAACTGTACAATTATGTCTCTCGGTCTTTCCTTCTCAGTAGCCTGTTTGAGCTTTCCTATTCTAAACACTCCGTCTAAGTTGATCCCGTCTGTTTCAGGTCTATCTCTTATGGAGTTCAAAATTTTTTTCACTAGTTCATATAGTGTTTCGCCTTTTGCAGTCTCTGGAATTCCTCGTACCCTAAGGTTACACCTTCTTTCTTTATTTTCTTGGGCTTCCATCCTATAGGTCAATTTTTTCTGAGTGTTTTCCAATTGGTTTATTTTTTTCCTTAAGTTATCAAAGTTTTGGGCCTGAATTTTAACTTTCTCCTCTGTTTCTTCTATTCTTGATAGCAGGTGCCCTAGGTCATTACGAATAGCTGTCATTTCATGTTTTATAATTTTTTCCAGGTTCTGAAACATTTCTATCATCTCCTTGTTTGGTGCTTGTAGTTCCCCATCTGGTTCTCTTTTTCCCGAACCATCCTCTATTTGTTGGCTGCAGCTGCTATTCATGCCCAATGATAATCTCGGACTATTACCTGAACTAATGTCCATTTCCCCTTTTGTGCTTGTGCCCTGGGCCCTTTCTGGCGTAATATTTCCATATGATGTAAATTTCTTTATTGTTCCTGTTTGAGACCCTTTGGGCCCTGCTGCCTTGGGACCCTTATTCTTCATGTCCTCTGTGAAATTTCTGTTATTAAATTTTTTTATTTTTTTTTTCTTTCTATATCCTCAAGATGGAATTGTACCTCTCCTTTATAATTTCTGGACCAGATAAACTTGCAATTTTTTATGTTTTATTTTCCTAGGACACCTGGGCCTCCTCTCCTTCTCTTCTAACCCCTGGAAATCCTCCCCTCCCCTTTCACCACCTGGTCTCCTATGTCACTCTGGGGTCCACAACACAGCAACACAGTAAGTCCCCAGTAGTTCTCACTCACCCTTCCCTTCTCAAGACGGTAGCTCCATGCTTGTACGGAGGGCCATCACTGCTGCTTAGTCCTGGGGGGGGGGGGGGGATTTCTCAGGGTTTCCGATGTTGTGTTGTTTTTCTTTCCCTCTTATTTTCCTTTCCTTTTTCCTCTCTTCTTCTTTTCCTTCTTAGGGTTTGTCCCAAGGAGGCAGGATGAGTTTCCTGGTATTCCTGGCTCCACCAGGCCCAGGTGCGGACAGCCAGCTAGGTAGGGGGGTATAGGCAGCAGTGAGCGTCTCCCTGTCACATCGGGGAGGCAGCCGGCTTCCAATTTCACACGACTCTCCTTCCCCCTGTCCGCCTTCGGCCGGCCGGCGTCCCTGCTTCCCAGGGATGCACCGCGGCTGGTCACGTGCCCTGGCCGCGCCTCCTCGTCTCCCGGCAACCAGGCTCAGCGTCCCAGTCTCTCTCCACTGCTCTCCGGCTCCAACCGCGCACCGCTGCCCATCAAAGAAAGCCCACCAGGCCGAGGTATATCTCTGCCATCTAGGGCTCCATACCGCTGGGGGGAATTAAGACCGAAAATAGGGGGGGTCGGTCAGAGAGGACTCGTGCTAGAGCTCCTAGCTCGAGCTCTCCGCCGCCGCCATCGTCAGGCTCCGCCCCGGAACTCCCCCAGTCAGTTGGGTGGAGGAATTAATCTGTTAGTAGGTCCCTGAAGTTCCACTTGAAATCAGCACCTTTTTCTTAAAGGATGATGTGGAAACCAACTTGCTTGTTTGACACACAGACATCCTTGATAAAATATCTTGAATCTAATCTTTATTTTAAGTTTTTATAATACAGTATCTTTCATGTTAATGCTTACTTTAAGAGCTCGTAGTTCTTCTCATTTAATCTTGCAGCATTCTCTCTCCAGAATTTCTCCGATTTGTGCACTGGGCTCCATTCCAGCCTTCCCGACTTCAGCTCGGAACTGTACTCATCAAATGAGCTGCATGGGGGGAAAAAAAAGCCATTAAACTGTAACTACTGCTGTTCAGAAGATTTATAGATACAAAGAAATATACTGCCAGGGTGGCACTGTACTATACATCCACAACTTGTATAATCAATCAGTATATTTTGCAATTCAACACAACTGGTAACGTGAAGATATACATATTTGTTAACCTTCAACTACAGGTTGAAACAGTGAATGAATGCAAAGACACAATTCTATCACTGTGATAAAACACTCACTTGTATTTGGATGACTGTGGTAGTTCAAACTCTTGCAGACGATAATGCGCACACACCCAACAACAATACAACAAACTCTGTAGCCAGGCTACATTTAAAAGTGGTGGCTAACCCTTACATATACCCAGTGAAGTGACTGATACACAAACCTACATAACCTGTTTATCTGAAGTCATTTCTTCTCTACAGCCATCCAAAGTGCAGAATTTATAAAGCTTATCTGAGCTTCCAGAAAGCAGAGGGTGGGGAGCTGAAGTTACATTCTGCAGAGCTCAGTGAGAAGAGCTGAGAACTGACTGGAGGGAAAGGACACAGACCCTTCACACACCACATAGAAACAGAGCTGAGGCTGTCAATCACAGATTGTCTGCTGGAGGTCCCTACTGTCACCATTTTACATCTTGGTGTCAGGAAAACTTGTGACTAGTAACTCATGCAGATAACAAAGGAATGAGGCAACAGAGAAATGATACCTAGTGCTCTGGATTAAGATAAGTACACACTATAGAGGGACATGCTTTTGTTCTATGTTTTATGTCTGAGGTTTACAACCATTTTAAAGTTTAACAATCAAGAGATCTTATTTTAAACCAAATTAGAACAAATATTTGTTGGTTTGTATATGGATTTCAAATCAGCCCTGTACGTTGCAGAGAATTAGATGATATAGAAATACAAGTACATATGAAGAGTAACTATGAACAAGCCATTCTACATCAAGGCCAGGGGCATTTTGTAATTTTTTTTTTTTTCAGATTTATAAGCCGTTATGCTGTTTAATGAAGTTGACAAGCTCTGCATTAAAACATTACTGTGACCACTTCTAAAATAACTTGTATTATTAACACTCCTCTTTGTCCATCTTTTACTGCAAAAATTATACAGACGCAATGTGCTTACTAGTTGTAAATACTAAGTAACCAATTGCCACCTTTTTACAGTACATTTACTGTGGGTAGGCGGCAACTACAGGCTAAGCAGCGGATCATGGTGCTCAGTACCTGGCCACTGTGTGCCTGGGTATCATGTGTTCACTATGACCAATCATAATGATCACATGATTTCAATATAAGAAAACATACAGTGGATATAAAAAGTCTACACACCCCTATTAAAATGTCAGGTTTCTGTGATGTAAAAAAATGAGACAAAGATAAATCATTTCAGAACTTTTTCCACCTTTAATGTGATCTATAAACTGTACAACTCAATTAAAAAACAAACTGAAATCTTTTAGTGGGGCGTGGGGGAGGGGGGTAAACATAAAAAAACTAAAAATGTGGTTGCATAAGCGTGCACACCCTCTTATAACTGGGGATGTAGTGTTCAGAATTAAGCAATCACATTCAAAATCATGTTAAATAGGAGTTAGTACTCACTTGCCATTATTTAAAGTGCCTCTGATTAACCCAAAATAAAGCTCAGCTGTTCTAGTAGGTCTTTCCTGACATTTTCTTAGTCGCATCCTACAGCAAAAGCCATGGTTCTAAGAGAGCTTCCAAAGCATCAGAGGGATCTCATTGTTAAAAGGTATCAGTCAGAAGAAGGGTACAAAAGAATTTCCAAGGTATTAGATATACCATGGAACACAGGGAAGACAGTCATCATCAAGTGGAGAAAATATGGTGCAACAGTGACATTACCAAGAACTGTACGTCCCTCCAAAATTGCTAAAAAGATGAGATGATAACTGGTCCATGGGGGCTGCCAAGATGCCTACAGAAACATAAAAGGAGCTGCAGGAATATCTGGCAAGTACTGGCTGTGTGGTTAGTGTGACAACAATCTCCCGTATTCTTCATATGTCTGGGCTATGGGGTAGAGTGGCAAGATGAAAGTCTTTTCTTATGAAGAAACACATCCTGACAAGCCTGACTAAATTTTGCAAAAACACATCTGAAGTCTCCCAAAAGCATGTGGGAAAATATGTTCTGATTTGATGAAACCAAGGTTGAACTTTTTGTCCATAATTCCAAAAGATATGTTTGGTGCAAAAACAACACTGCACATCACCGAAAGAACGCCATACCCACAGTGAAGCATGGTGGTGGCAGCATCATGCTTTGGGGCTGTTTTTCTTCAGCTGGAACTGGGGCCTTAGTGAAGGTAGAGGGAATTATGAACAGTTCCAAATACCAATCAATATTGGTACAAAACCTTCAGGCTTCTGCTAGAAATGAATCTTTCAGCATGACAACGACCCAAAGCATACATCCAAATCAGCAAAGGAATGGCTTCACCAGAAAATTATTAAAGTTTAGGAATGGCCCCAGCCAGAGCCCAGACCTGAATCCCACTGAAAATCTGTGGGGTGATCTGCAAAGAGCTGTGCACAGGAGATGCCCTCACAATCTGTCAGATTTGGAGTGTTATTGCAAGGAAGAGTGGGCAAATATTGCCAAGTCAAGATGTGCCATGCTGACAGACTCATACCCAAAAAGACTGAGTGCTGGAATCAAATCAAAAGGTGCATAAGTGTGCACACCCTTATACTAATACTTTGTTGAAGCAACCATATTATTTTAGTCTTTTATTTCTACTTCCCTCCACCTAAAAGATTTCAGTTTGCTGTTCAACTGAGCCGTACAGTTTATAGGTTATATTAATAGGTGGAAAAAGTTCTGAAATTATTTATCGTTGTCTAATTTTTTTACATCACAGACATCTGACATTTTAATAGGGGTGTGTAGACTTTTTATATCCACAGTATATGTCCCTGATCACCACCACACCAGTCATATAATGACGCTGTACTGCACTGATGTCATTATGTAAAAAAAAAAAAAAAAAAAAAAGTAAAAATATTTTAATTCTTCATTTTCCAAAAAATTGTGACAAAAATCCAAACTAAATACAGTCTCTACTTTCCAAAAGGGGTAATTTGTGGGGTATTAGTACTATCCTGGCATTTTATGGCCTCAAGAATCTAGGTAGGCTATCAGTACATTAATATTGATGAATTTTCAAATATATATACCATAGTTTGCAGACTAATTTTCACACAGACTAAATAATAAACACTGATTTGGGTTATTTTTACCAAAGAAATGTAGCAGACTGCATTTTGGTATAAATTTATGAAGGGTCTGCCAAAGGGTCTTGATACTATATACAAGAGGTTTGCTTGCTAAACCAGCAGGGGCTCGCCCTGGGGCAAGCCGGTTTCCCCTTTTGGGTGCTTCTGTATCCGCACCCAGGACCTATATTTTAACCATCTACGTCCCATATTCTCGTGTCCACATTAGACAGCATATTTATATTTACACTACATGTAAGGTTAATGGTAATTTAAGTTTATACTATGTGAAGCTTATACTGTTTTGTACTTTATATTTTAGAGGAAGCAAAAATCTTTGCGAAATGCTCTGGCTTATAGGTATGGAGAGTTTATGGATACAGATATAGAGGACTGAAAGTCAAATGAAGTTATTGATATGCTCTCTACATTACAACAAGACTTTGTTCCCAATAATTTTGTATATATTTTGAAAATGTGGCACGGAGAGGGTCCATGTGCTGTGTAAGATTATCAAGTTGTTGTTTTACAATTAACAAGTTCACAGAACAACATGCACCCTCCAAGGCCTGTACATACCATCCATACATTCCCCTGCTGTCTTGTTCCTGACAAAACTTCCAAAAATAAACATTTTGGGTTAGCTTAGAGCTTACATACAGTAGCACGCAGTCCCATAGCTTTGTCTCAATACTTGGATCTGATAATAGGCCATTTAGGTACCCAACAATAAATTGTGGGAGGCAGGGGAAAAGTGTCAAATGATCGCTCATAACTGGAAGTGCCATAATTTGCTGGGGCTCTTGAAGGTGAGCAATGTAGTATGAATCTCAGGGAAGGCAAGAAAAAGTAAGGAACATTTGCCTGATATCCAGCAATGCTCTGCTATGAATGTGAGAACTATGGATTTATCTTAAAACAAAAAATGCTTCACTGACTTTTAATTATATTGTAATAACCAAAATGCATACTAACATGTGATGAAGTTTCTAAAAATGATTTTATCGGGGATCCTGGAGTTTTTAAAATAATAAGACCAGAAACAATGTGAAGGCATAAGAACGAACTGAAAAAAAAATAATAATGTACTTTAAATGCTTATTTACCTGTAATGAGCACAGGTAATATAAATGTACTATGGAAACTAAGATGATGAACTGCAATGTTTACAAGGTCTGAACAACACTAACAAAGACAAATTGTTCTCTCTCAAGTGACCAGCAAACATGTCCATTTGTAAAATAAGTGTGCTTCCCCTTAACAGCACTTATCAGAAATCTAGTCATATTTATAACTTTTTGTTCCAGCCTAGAGTTGAAAAGCCACTTAATAGTAAAACCTATGCTACCTGAAATCATCTAAACATCTGAGGCCAGTTAAAAAGAATTGGGTATTGCTAGGAATATTAAAAGATCTCCAGCTTTCAAAAAGCAGCTCATGTCTGCTGAAAGTGGTGCAATCAATTCCGATTAAATATGCACATAACGCTACAAAGATTTTACTTTGTGAATACAGGACTTCAAGGTAATTAGTTATACAGTTCAAACAAAGTTCAGAATACATACATAGACTACTTGGGAGGAAGGTAAAGAGACCCTGTCATATTGCACTTTCCCAGTTTAATGTACCACTGAATACAATATATACACACATACACTAGATTTTTGTTGGCAGAAAGGATCCAGGGTTCTTAAAATACATACCAGGTTAAGATGTTACCTTATATATGGTTAATAGGTAATGTCAAAGGCCCACACCCCTGTTAAGAGATATAGCCTACTACTACTACTACTATGAATGCTGTTGAAGTTTGTAAACTTACTTTTAGTAGTTCCCCACACATTAACTTCCTTGAATTCTGTGACACATATTCAAGAAGAGCTCTAGTAATTTTGTGTTTATTAAAAGTCAGCAGCTACAAAAACTGTAGTTTGCGACTTTTAATAAACAGGCACTCGTGTGTCCCAGGATCCAGCAATGTACTAATGTTCTCAACCAAGCCATTCCTTCTCTTAGTATTCTGTCCCCGGGGCCCCCAGCTGTGACAGCTTGCGGCTTCACAGCCAAGTGCCCACTGCTCATGCACAAGCCACATATTGTGAATGGTCCCTCAGTCTTCTGGGACCTGTGGGGGGTGGTGGAGGTGATGGTGGAATGACTTCCAATCGTCTGGGCGGTTGGGTACCTGACCCCCCCCTCTCCTACACCCCCCAAAAAAAACCTTTCATTTGTTGAGGGGGGGGAGGAGGCCTTAAACTGGGACTTCCCCTTTTGGGTGGAGCTCTGCTTTCATTATGTCCTGTGAGTAGGTACTGCTGTGTCACAGAATTCACAGAGCCTGCCTTTCAAACTACAGGGGTGCTGAGGAGAAGGAGTTTGAGGAGATTAAGTCAGAACAGGAATCACAGCATGCAGACAGCAAAGTATCATGTGATATGTAGTCCTTGGCAATTTAAAGTAAATAGCAGAGACAAAATCTGCAAAGCACGCAGGGAATCCAGGAAGTTGAAGAAAGAGATGGCCAGCAGACAGGCAGCACTCACAACATGAAATTAGATTTTTCAAGTAAGATTATTTTGGATTTTAAATATCATAGCCTATCTCACCATTATAGGTTATTTCATAATAGAGATCCATCTTCATTGGTGTTCTGTGGCATAGACAACATTAGAGCCCCCTGGCGTGGTGGCAATTTGGTTAAGTCTGTGTCACCGAATGAAACAAAATGGATCAGTTAGGTACGTTGGCACCTAGACAGTTGAATGTGGACAGTGATATAAATTGTTTCCTTTCCAATTGGTCCTATCTGGTTTTGCAAATATTTATGGTGTTTTGAGTATTTGTTTTATATATTTATTTTGATTGTAATATTTTTTTTCCATTTTCATTTATATTTTTTCTTATTTTAATTTTATTTAAATTTTTCATTATTTATTCATTTTTCATCATTCATTCTCTTTTTTTCCTTTCTTCTTTTTCTTTATTTTTATTATAGTTTTTTTTATTTATTTTTTGTGGGGATAATACATATTTAGAAAGATATATAATTTTATTCCTTGTTTTTCATTAAAACTGCAGTTTTAAATTGTGGATATTTGTAATGAGCATTGTTGTTATCGAGTGAGGCTTAATAATAATGATATTTTTTGCAGTACTGGTAAATTAATAGATATCATCCTTAAATTTCAATCAACGTATGTGATATGTTGTAAAAGGATCCCGCATAAGAAATAGCTGACAGCTGAATTGTTTTGTTAATGGTATCTTTCCAATCGGGTATAAGGGGGAGGATCTCAAACTTACTATATTAAGGGTGAGGACCAGAATATTGTTGTCTGTGAAAATGCCATGGAGGGGCGAAACGCTTTGATGCATTTACGGCTTCGCCGTCCAACGTACCACATCACTTCGGGTGTGTAGAGCGCACACCGGTGTGCGGCGCTCTCAGGGGCCATCTTGCTAGAGGGTGGATTCTAACATGCTGTAATCTATCGCTGACTGTGAGATCTTTACCTTGGTGATGTGGTGTTTTTGGCTCCAGATAAATAATAAATGCTGATTACATTCTTTTAAGAGGAGAGTGGTTTGGTATTTGCATTCATCCTGTTTGAGTCTTGCAGAATTACACTATATACATTTTTTCTCTGCACCAATCATCTTCCTATGGCAAGTGATCTCTGGTAGTCCTGGAGGTTGAAGGCTGATTTAAACTACAGTTTGGAGTTCTGAGGCATATATCTTTACCTGCATTGGGGGATTTCCATCTTGACCTGGTGATTGGAGGCTGAGTTGAGGGGATCTAGAATTCCTGAGCCCATACATAAGGCATTTTTTTCACCAATATCTGGTGAGTGTGATATGTGATTTTAGCACAAACGGGTGTGAACACTGATCAAGGGTCTTGGAATAAGGACTTTCAAATTCATTCTACTCACCATATTCTATTTTTTGGAGTGGGGCTAATTAACAATCACATATTTTTCTTTGTATGATTTTTTTTGTATTATTTATAATATTTTTTTAGTTATTTGCACTGTTTATGTTTTTTGTTATTTTATTAGTGTTGTCACTAAGGAGCAGCAGCATTTATTTGGGAATTATTTCACAATTATTTTTTGGCACTGGTGATTTTTTGTATACATTTTTTGGGTGCCAGCAATGCCTGCTGAAATCAGAAATTGGAAAGCAGAAGTTGGGGGTTACACCAGTGTTAATCCATTTCTAGCATCTTTAAAGTGAAGTATTTTTAGTATAAAGTCAATGATTTTACATACGAACAGCACAGGATATAGTCGAGAAAACATTTTTTTTCCTATTTGCACAGCTTTGGAAGAATTATTATGAAAATTCTTTTTATATATATATATATATATATATATATATATATATATATATATATATATATATATATATATATATATATGGGTGATGCAACAGGACAATGACCCAAAGCATACAAGTAATTCAACAAAACAATGGCTGCAACAGCACAGAATACGCCTTCTGGAGTGGCCCAGTCAGAGTCCTGACCTCAACCCCATTGAAATGCTGTGGCATGACCTTAAGAGAGCGATTCACACCAGACATCCCAAGAATATTGCTACACTGAAACAGTTTTGTGAAGAGAAGTGGTCCAAAATTACTCCAGATCGTTATGCAGGTCTGATCTGCAACTACAGGAAACGTTTGGTTGACGTTATTGCTGCCAAAGGAGGGTCAACCAGTTATTAAGTCCAAAGGTTCACATACTTTTTCCTCCCTGCACTGTGAATGTTTACATGTTATGTGCAATTAAACAATGGCAACATCTAATGTTTGTGTAGTATTATGTTCAGCAGACTGTGTTCTTCTATTGTTGTGACTTAGATGACGTTCAGAGCACATTTTATGCCCAATTCATGCAAAACTCCACGTAATCCCAAGGGGTTCACATACTTTTTCTTGCAACTGTAATTATTAGCTAGATGGATTATCAGGGCTAGTGTAGGAAAATACTCAAGAAGAGGTTCTATAAACAACTATACCACAGAATTAAATTTAGCAACCAGTCCAAGAGAGGACAGTTAGGTTCTGATCTCAAGCAGCTTTCACCTAATCAAGTTCCTGAGCCACAAACAAACTGAGATAAATTAAAAAAATATTCTTGGAAAACATTGTTAACCAGAAAAAGGTTTTACCAGGAAAGTATGTTAGGATATTATGTTGTCAGACAAAAGGATATTATTGACAAGCTCAGCTAAAATATGGATTTGACAACTCCCTTTACTTATCCTAATTATTAGCCGAGAGAGTAACCAAGCCATTAAAATAGTCAAATTAGGCCACCAATACTAACCTTAAATCTTGTACACTTTCTCCTAGTTTCTCCAAAAGAAATTTGATATCTTCAACAATGTCTTCATCATCATATTTCTGCTGTTCCAGGTTCTCAAGCTGCTTCAGCACTTTACACTGGATCATTGCCAGCGCATATTCTTGTCGAGTTTCTCTCTCAGTGGACTTTTCCAGCAGATTCTGCAATCAAAATAAAACCATTAAATGCTATTCTACAAAGGGAAGACACCTTTTGCAACACCAAATAAGTACATAAGATTGGAGAACAAAAGAGGTTTCTCTATATTTTGACAATGACTGAAGAAGGGAATTGTCTGAAAGAACAATCTGGGTGGTGGGGGAGGCTACACTGTCTTGATTAACTGCCCCTTACATAAAAAGCCTCAATTGTTACTCAATTGTTGAAATAATTCAGTGCTATAGTTAATATGTACTTGAATAATAAAAATAATATATATTAAAAAGGGAAATGCATTTGTAGGGTGGCCACACAAGAATATGTGGTCAATGCACTGTTTTGAAATTCTGCCAAAGAACCAACCATCTATATCTTTCACATTTGCCTATAAATATGTATATCGCAAAAAAACGTTAACATTATCAGTTTGATTTGGTAAATGAGTAGAGCATGCTTAATTTCAAAAGCATTTTAGTGAATGAGGTGAAAAAGTAAAATTCATATTGCAAACAATACTACAATCATGTGGAAGGCAAATTAAAAAAAAAAACAGGATTTTTGCTTGCTCATGACTGGATAACTGAAATCAGCACAACTTTACTTTATGAACTAAGCTAAGGGAAAAGTGAATGAAATTGTGATGACTTCAATTATCCAATCATGTGAAACCAAAAACAGTATTTTTTTTTTCCAACATAAATTTTCCTTGCATATGATTCTCTCTCTGCAAATTGAATTTTCACTTTGGAAGTGAAAATGTGCTACTTCTTTAGTAAATCAAGGTCAATGTTTGTGTAAATATATATGAAAGGAAAATTAAAACAGTTTGGATTCACATTACATTTTTGAAATGTTATAATTTTATCAAATCTGTGTTTATATATTTTTAATTATACATCATTTACATTACAAAAAAATATACAAATGATAGTTCTCTTTACTGACTACAGACTTGGGAGAAAGAATCAGACACTAAATGAAAGTAAAGGGGCGAGACCAATACCCATGCAATTTTTCTTTAGTATGTTAGTTTTCTTTTGAAACTAAAGCCTGTGCTTGTTTGGCTGCTGTAGATGACATTTCTACTTTTCCTTTCTTCAAAATGGACCTATATAAAAAAAAAGCAGTGGGCAAAAGCAGCATCTACTACCAATGCTATTAGGGTCAATTTTAATAAAAGTAATAAAAAAAAATGTGGCAGAAAATGCAAGAAAAGAGCTGCAAAGGGGAAAAAGTGTCAATTACCCCTTCAAAACACTGATTTTTTTTTTTTGGGGTGGACACCTTCTACTACTTAAAAACAAGCACAATTAATGCACTTCCTCTTTCAATATAATTTTACCTTGCTTGCAATGGATGATGCTAAGATACAAAAGTAGATGCACTTTATTTCCATGCTTTTGTGCTACCTTCTTTTCAGTGTTGTTTTAAGACAATAATCTATTTATGTATTAGTCCATCTAGAAGTGGTGTAGAAAAGCAGCCTTAAATGTAATATCTGTATCTAATGCCTCCACCGCAGGATGGAAAAAGATGACAATAAATAAACCAGCCATTATGCCTTAAATCTTTAAGCTTCTGAATTTTAAATGTTTTCCTAAAGACTGTGTTTCCCTAAAGACTGTGTTTCTATAGTAACAAGAAATCCATTGAAGCATCCAATACTGGCTGTGTTGACCACGTTACAAAGTCATGATTTGAGGGACTTCTCATAAATCTGTAAACTTGACCTATAGATTACAATGAAAAATAGACATGCTGCCATGGTAGATAAATAGAGTCCCACTTGGCATTATTACAGGTAAGTGAGCAATGACTATTTTCTTAAGACACTCTTCATGCCGACTACACAATAGAAAGGTACACTGTAAAAAAAAAAAAAATCTCAGGAAATGATGTTACATTTTCAATCTGTCAACAAGGACCAGAACCAAGAAAATAAAAGCTCAATGAATAAAAGCAAAGGAGGTGACTTTGCAGCTGCCAAATTTACAAATTTAACCACCTGAGCTCTGGAAGGCTTTATCCCCCTTCATTACCAGGCCATTTTTGCTGTTTGGCACTGTGCTGCTTTAACTGACCATTGCATGGTCATGCAAAACTGTACGCTAATTAAATGTAACTCTTTTTTTCACACAAATACAGCTTTCTTTTGGTGGCATTTTATCACCACTGGATTTTTTACTTTTTATTATATAAACAAAAAAAGACCAAAAAGTTTGAACCCCCCCCCCCCCCCCCCCCCCCAGTATTTTCTACTTTCAGTTATAAAACATATCCAATAAAAACATTAAAAAAAAATCAAATTTCTTCGTAAATTTCGGCCAAAATGTATTCTACTACATGTATTTGGTAAAAAAAAAAAAAAAAATCCCATTAACTGTATAATAACTGGTTTTGTGGAAGGTATAGAGTCTACAAACTATTGTATATATATTTGGAAATTGATGAATTCTGATGTACTGACAGCCTCATTTCTTGAGGCCCTTACAATGCCAGGACAGTACAAATACCCGTCAAATTACTTTTTGGAAAGTAAACAGTCTGAAGTGTTTAGAGAGAATACCACACTGAGTAAAAGCACTAAATTTTACACACACACTTAGTACATTTAACACTATGATGGCTCCTGTTAACCCTTTGATCACCCGTCACCCAGTTAATGCCATTAGTAGTGTTGGTGTATAGAATTTTTCACTCATCACTGGCCCTGACGCGAATATCGCTAGTAGCCGTTTTACAGTTAGTGCCCCTTCCAGCCAGGGTCAGCTAGCGTTAGATTGCCCCAAGCCTAATCCACTCGCTGATCATCACCATTACCAGTCCATAGTTTGTACGGATCAATATATTCAAATACGGTGCTAAATAAATACAACGTGCATATGTGAATAGTGAAAACATAAAATTGTGTTTCGTGACAATAATATGTGCAATAAGATCAATATATTGATCACGAACAAAACTATACTAGTGCCCCCTTAATATAGTGTCCCCAAAAACGCAGTGTTGGCAGGATCAGCCCCGTTTCTCTGCCAGCACTAGAATTTAGCCCCTCTGCTGTTTTTCACTGAAAATTTGGGCCAAAGCAATTTAAACACACAACAATACATCGCCGCCCACCCAAATGTAGCTCTTGCCAGACAGTTCGCATGGGAATCTATCACGGTTTCTGAATCCAAAACGGTTTTGCGTCTAACCCTCAACATGGGCATTACAAAAAAGAATTGCGGTCATATTGGTCCACAGATCCAATTCATCATATGCCCATGCGCTCTGCTGCCATGGCCAGGCATAGATATGAGATAATGCACTTCATGCATTTCAATGATAACATACTCATGAAAAAAAATAAAAGAAAATTACATATGCGCCCAACAAGAACCAGCAACGTACTGGTACGTCGCCGGACTTTGAGTGGTTATACCAGAATGCCTGAAGCTACGTGCATCATCCTGGTATCAGTTTTTTCAGGTGGCGGTCGGCTTTCAAGTAAAACATTCCTAGTGACCAATTAGCCGCCAGGTCACTTTTACAAGCAGCAGCAAAGAATGTCATCACCTCCCCACCCCTTGCCATCTTCCATAGCTTTCCATGGCATTGTCGACTGACCATAGAGCTGATCAGAGACTGGCTGATCGGAGATCGGAGGCTCCATTCATCTCTATGCTCTACGAAACTGGAAGCAATGCGCATTTCATCATTTTGGTTTAGCCAGATATAAACAGGACCATTTGTAAACTGGGAAAGCATCTCATCACACCAATCTTGGTGTGAGCAGGTGCTTTAAGGGCAGAGGAGAGTCTAATAGTCCCCAGATTTCTCTGAAAAGAGTACGTATCACTGCCAATTGACATCACATGGGATATTTACATTCCCTGTGATGACAATAAAAGAGATCCAAAAAAGAAAAAATTAAAAAGGAACAGTGTAAAAATAAAAAAACAAAATAAATGTTTTAAAAAATCACTCCCACCCAACCCCCTGCGTGCAAAGCTGGATGCGGTCCCATGCTGGTATGTAAACATTGAACCATGCATGTGAGGTATCACCACGAACATTAGCTTGAGGGCAGTAATTCTAGCACTAGACCTCTGGTTTAATGTCTAAAGTGGTAACCTGTAAAGGCTTTTAAAGCATCGCTTATGGATATTAAAAACGTACATAGTTTGCTGCCGTTGCCCGGCGTGTACAATTTTAAAGCATGCCATGTTTGGTATCAATTTACTTCGAGTAACATCATCTTTAATAAATTACCAAACAATTGGGCAATATATTGTGTTTTTGAGCATTAAAATTCAAAAATTGCATTTTTTGGAGTTTTTTTTCATTTGTGTTTGAAAAGAAAAAGAAAAAAAAATCGCTGCACAACTTGCAATACCCACTATTTTATTCTCTATGGCCTTTGCTTTAAAAAACATATAATGTATAGGGGTTCCAAGTAATTTTCTGGCAAAAAGAAAAATGGTTTTTTTTCATGTAAACAAAGTGTCAGAAAAGACTTCAAGTGGTTAGAAGAGTGGGTGGTGTGCGGCATAAGCTTCTAATGCTGGCCCTGAAATGCAGGATAGTAAAAGCACCCCCACCACCCCCACCCTTTCCCAACTGACCCCTTTTTCAAAAGTAGACACTCCAAGGAATTTAAGAAAGAGCATGGTATTTTGCAGATCTACTTTGTTGTCACAAGTTTGTGGTTTTCGGGTCTAAAAACCTTGTGACACACAAAGATATCTGCAAAATATTCACCATGCCTTTTATTACATTCCTTTGGGTGTCTACTTTCCAAAAAGGAGTAATATGGGGGGCGTTTGCACTATCCTGGCATTTTAGAGCTATCAGAAACTGTGATAGGTACTGGGGAAGTGACATAAGGAAATATGCCCTTTGAAAGCCTGAAGGTGGTCATTGGATTTTGGGGGCCTGTATGTGGCTAGGCTGACAAAAAGGCTCCCTTCCTTGGGCGAAGTAGCAGAATGTGTTCTGGGGTGTTATTCCACATATACCAATGGCATGTGTGAGCAATATATCATTAAGTTACAACTTTGTGCAAAAAAAAAAATAATTTAATTTTCCCAAAATTTGTGGAAAAAATAAAATCTTCCATGGACTCAACATGCCTCTCAGCAAATTCCTCGGGGTGTCTACTTTCCAAAAAGGGGTAATTGGGTGGGGGGGGGGATAATGCCCTGGCATTTTAGCACCTCAAGAAATGTGATAGGCAGTCAGAAAGTAAAAGTTCTGTAAATTCCAATATATACAGTGCCTTGAAAATGTATTCATACCCCTTGAAAATGTCCACATCATGTTACAACCAAAAACGTAAGTGTATTTTATTGGGATTTTGTGTGATAGACCAACACAAAGTGGAAAATAATTGTGAAGTGGAAGGAAAATGATAAATGGTTTTCAAAATTTTTTACAAATAAATATCTGAAAAGTATAGCGTGTATTTGAATTCAGCCCCTTTTCCTCTGATACCCCTAACTAAAATCTAAAATTGCCTTCAGAAGTCACCTAATTAGTAAATAGAGCCCACCTGTGTGTAATTTAATCTCAGTATAAATACAGCTGGTCTGTGAAGCCCTCAGAGGTTTGTTAGAGAACATTAGTGAAAAAACAGCATCATGAAGGGCAAGGAACACAGCAGACAGGTCAGGGAAAAAGTTGTGGAGAAGGTTAAAGTTTGGAGGGCTGCACCTTTGCGAGCGACGGTATCTATGATCCTGTGCTGTATGAAGATCTGTGCACTGGATTTTAGAATATATTGCAATCTTCCTGTTAGAGTCTGCAAAAGACTTGAGACTGGGACAGAGGTTCACCTTCCAGGAGGACAACTCTAAACATACAGCCAGAGCTACAACAGAATGGTTTAGAAAAAAATCATATTCATATGTTAGAATGGCCCAGTCAAAGCCCAGACCTAAATCCAATTGAGAACCTGTGGCAAAACTTGAAAATTGCTGTTTTCAGATAATCTCCATCCAATCTGACAGAGCTTGAGCTATTTTGCAAAGAAAAATGGGCAAAATGTTCACTCTCTAGATATGCAAAGCTGGTAGAGACATACCCAAAAAGACTTGCAGCTGCAATTGCAATGAAAGGTGATTCTACAAAGTATTGACTCAGGGGAGCTGAATACAAATGCACGCCACACTTTTCAGATATTTGTAAAAAAGTATGAAAACCATTTATCATTTCCTTCCACTTCAAAATTATGTGCCACTTTGTGTTGGTCTATCACATAAAATTCCAATAAAATACATTTAAGTTTTTGGTTGTAACACGGCAAAATGTGGAAAATTTCAAGGGGTATGAATACTTTTTCAAGGCACTGTATACACTGTAGTTTGCAGACACTATAACTTTCACACAAACCAATTAATATACGCGGATTGGGATTTTTCTTTTTTTTTACCAAAGACATGCAACAGAATATATTTTAGCCCAAATGTACAACTAAATTTAAGTTTGATTTTTTTTTTCATAATAATGTAGAAAATATAGTTTGTTTTTTAATTTTTGGTCTTTTTTCATTTATAACCCAAAAAATAAAAAACCCAGTTGTGATCAAATAACAACAAAAGAAGGTCTATTTGTGTTAAAAAAAAAAGGACATAAATTTAATTTGAGTACAGCACTGCATAACTGCGCAATTACCCGTTGAAATAGCACAATGCTGAAGAGCAAAAATAGCCCAATTAAAAAGTGCATTGAGGTCGGCTTGTACGTTGGAGACATCCTGTAAGAACGTTATTCCACTGCACAGCTTGGTGTCATCTGCAAAGACTGAAATGGGATTTTTAATCCCAGACCCTATATCGTTTATAAATGTATTAAAAAGTAAGGGTCCCAACACTGAACCTTGGGGTACACCACTGACAACCCTAGACCATTCAGAGTTTGAATCATTAACCACTACTCTCTGAATCTTTTAGTCAGTTTTCTATTCATTCACATACGGATTTTTCCAAGCCTGTAGACTTTACCTTACACATTAGCCGTGTGTGGGGAACTGTGTCAAACGCTTTTGCAAAATCCAAGTATACCACGTCCACCGCCACCTCTCTGTCCAAGGTTGTGCTCACCTCCTCATAAAAAAAAAATCATATTTGTTTGACAAGTTCTGTCTTTCATGAATCCAT
This sequence comes from Staurois parvus, assembly GCF_062004578.1. NCBI lineage: Eukaryota > Metazoa > Chordata > Amphibia > Anura > Ranidae > Staurois > Staurois parvus. The sequence goes on from NW_028318001.1 coordinate 6,364,714, forward strand.
GTCGTCTGTTGCTTAAAATATTTTTTTGCAGCAAGAACTTATCTATGTGGTCTTTTGTTAAACTCTCCAGTATCTTCCCAACTTTAGAAGTTAAACAGGTTTGTAATTACTTGGTAAAGATTTTGACCCTTTTTAAATATTGGCACCACCTGGCCTTAAGCCAATATAGTGATACTATGCCAGTCATTAAAGAGTCCCTAAAATTTAGAAACAATGGCTTTGAAATGACAGAGCTCAATTCTTTAAGGACCCGTGGGTGTATGCCATCCGGTCCAGGTGCTTTATTCACCTTTTTTCTGTCTAAATATTTTTGGATCATATCAATTGTGAGCCAATGTGGATCATCTGGAGCTGTGTCAATACCATGCTCATTATGGACAAGAGCTCCTCCATGCTCCTTTGTATATACAGAGCTGAAGAAGGCATTTAATAAATTTGCCTTCTCTTTGTCCCCAGTCACCCACTCTAGATTATTTTGTAAGGGGCCTACATGCTCGGACCGGACCTTGTTATTATTAATATACTTGAAGAATTTTTTGGGGTTGGTCCTGCTATCTTTTGCAATCTGTCGTTAGTTTTAAATTTTTGCGTCCTTTATTTCCTGTTTGCATCTTTTATTTCCTTTTTGCATATTCTGTTATATTCTTTGTAATGTTTAAACGATTATAGCGTTCTTTTTTTTTTATACTTAATAAAAGATCTTTTCTTATTATTTATAGATTTTTTAACTTTGGCCGTAAGCCACATAGGTTTGATTTTTAGCCTTTTAAACTTGTTGCCCATGGGAACATATTTTGCAGTTGTTCACATACAGTTTTTTTGAAGAACTCCCATTGCTGTGTTGTGTTCATTGATGCCAATATTGCTTACCAGTCTAAGTCTTGGAGAGCAGCTCTCAGCCTTGGAAAATTAGCTCTCTTAAAATTGAGTGTTTTTATTTTTCCCGTATGTGTCTGCCGTTTACGGGTAACAATAAATGAAATCATGTTATTGTCACTGCTACCCAGATGTTCTTTTATATGGACATTCGTAATACGCTCTGTATGGTTTGAGATTACCAGATTCAGCAGAGCATCATTCCTAGTTGGGGCCTCTATGAACTGTACCATAAAAGTGTCCTGTAGTAGGTTTAACATTTTTTGCCCTTTAACTATTCCTGCAGTACCATTACTCCAGTCAATTTCTGGGTAGTTAAAATCCCCCATTATTATCACTGTCACCAGGGAGACAGCAAACCATTCAGTTGAGGCGATCCTGGCGAAAAATTATTCTCTCAGTCCTTCTGATTATAGAATCCCCTACTACCACCAGCTGTCTAGGCCTTCTTGTGCTACCTTCACCACCCCTCTCAGATGGTCTGCCCTCCCGATTGCTAGTGATAGCAGTGACATCAAGGGTTGCCAGCCATGAGCTTTCCACCCCCACATCTTCACCCTACTTGGCAAATCTGTTTGGGTGCACAAACCCAGGGCCGGCCTTCCTTTACTGTGAGCCCATACCATTCCCTCTCATTACAGTAACCCATCTTCCTACCTGGTAATCCTGATTAGCCCCTCCGCTCTCCACATCAATCCCATTTGCTACCTGCTCAGAGAGCAGAAGATCCCTTTCACGGTCGTCGGTTCTGCCTAGTGTTGCAACTTGCTCCTCCAGATCTCTAACGCGAATTTCCAGAAGGGCAACCCGCTCACATCTGTCGCAGTGGTATCCATCCTGGAGCTGTTGCTCCATACATGCGGCACCCTGTGCACTGCACAAAACCTTCCACCCTGCTAGCACACATTATCACCAGTTACAATATTAATAGGAAATATCAGTTGTCACTTACAAGTTAGTAAATTCCTATTAGACTCCTGTTATAATCTCCTGTTTTCCACTCCGGTTTTTTAACTCTACTTATCAAATGTCCACTTAGTCAAAGGTCCAGCAAGCAAATTACAGGCAAGCTCAAAGTGAGCTCTACAGCAAGTTATATGGGACTTGTATCACCTGTGACCAATTAACCCCTCCTTTTAATTAGCAGACTGAAGGAAGACCAGGAAAGGAAGAAAAAAAACATGCTATTTAAAAAGTGACAGAAAAGGTTATTTAAAAAAGTAAAAGCTTTTAGCAAGACCCAACAAAGAAAATAAAAACTACAAGCACCAACAATCAAAAAATAAATCTATTTTTTCCCTCTCCACTCAAATTTCCCACTCTTTTTAGCTATCATCCAGAAAAAAAAAGCCAGACACTATTTATTACACTATAGTACCAGCATTCAGCTTTGCTATATTTCATATTTGCCTGACAGATTCATGTTCATATGCCGAGTATGACAAAATGGGCTTGGGAGGTCACACTCATGGTGAGCACATAGGCCAAGAGAGAGCCCCTAATGTGCATATTATGTTTTTTGTAGTAAAGGGAATGTAAATTTTTTGTTTTTGTTTAAGCCAATGGCAGAAAAAAAAAAAGCTGACATTGTGTACCAACTTTAGGCTAATTTTCTTAAACTGCTTAAAAAGAGAAAAGAAAAAAAAAATTTCAGCTGAATGAGGCAGAGGAGCCAATCACCCCTCCCTGCCCCCATCTATTATTTGCTCTGCATGACTGCTTTTATTATAATATGCTCTTGCTCTTACTTTATAGGCCAATTCCAACCAATATTAAACATTTACCATAGGAAAAATATGAACTGGTACACCTTTTAAACTAGGCACAGGAATAAAAGACCTTTTGCCGAATACAGTGGTCTCCAAACTGTGGCACTATGCTTGCCTTTATTCGGCCCCTGAGGCACTTTTCATCCCACTGATAAAAGACACTATTTCTCCTTCTGATACCAACAATAGGGCATAATTCCTGCTACTGACAACAATGGGGCCCACTGACACCAACAATTGACGCCCTATTTCTACCACTGACACCAACAACAGGGCACTATTCCTCCCACTGACACCACTGATGAAGCACTCAAACTGACACCAACGATAGGGCACTATTCCTCCCATTGACACCAGCAATGGGGTACTATTCCTCCCCTAATACCAAAGATGCATTGTTTACTCCCACTGACACCAAGACAATTTCAACTGCCAATGGCCAAACACCGGCCCCCCTAAAGTCTGAAGGACAGTAAACTGGCCATTTGTTTAGAAAGTTTGGAGACCCCTGGTCTAATATATCATAACTATTATGTGATTATAGCAATATTAAGACAAAGAATTCTTCATACGAACTTAAAATTACTTTGAAACCATAAATTTATATAGGCATTCAGATCTTTTTGGTTTCCAATTTTCCACAAATGACAAGAAAATGGGCTGCTATGCAAGTCAAAAGGGTATGAAAGATTATCTTATTTTTCATATGACTTGAAGGTGGGTACAATTGAGTTAGGCACGTCATAGGGCAGGCGTACACTGCCCAGAATTCACGGTTTTACTTCTGAGCATGCTTTTAGATTGCTAGAACTGTCCTTTAAACCTCTGTTCAGTGAAAGGACTACCTCATATCAAATTCAGGATACTAGGGCTCCTTCACACCTAGTGCGTTCAGGTGCAATGATTTGAATTAACCCCTTTATGAGGAAGTTAAAACAAATCCTAATGCCCGAACACAATTTTGCAACTTGGACTGGAGTTAGTAAAACTTTCCAAATCAAGACAAATTGGCCTTTCATTAAGTAATAAATGATATTTGAAATTGACTCTTTTTTTTGTTAATTATCAATTAAAAACCTTGCATATAATAGTTTTAAAAAAAGTATTTATTTTTTATTTAGCTGCATAGTTATTAATATATGGTATATATATATATATATATATATATATATATATATATATATATATATATTTGAAAACTGATCAATTCTGATATAATGACAGTCTATCTCATTACTTGAGGCCTTTAAAATACCAGGACAGTACAGATGCCCCCAAATAACCCCTTTTTGGAGACAGTCCAAGGTATTTAGTAAGAGGCATGATCAGTTTTCTGAAGCTAATCAGGGCGCCAGGTACCATGTGACAGCTGTAGACCACTCACAGCATTACAACAGCAGGCAAGCTGACATGAATGGAGGCCATTCATTACTGTTTTGCTCACACTGTAATTATGTTATTGCCATGTTTGGTCATAGTGATGATATGATAACCCGGCTGCTGTACAGAGTGCCGTTATCACAGGGGGGCGCCAGTGTGCATTTGCATTGCGATGTACCAGTCAGGCCTACAGCTGCCAAGGAGGGGGAAAACAAAATTGGCAGGCTGTACAGTGACTGATCACTGTGATAGCCAATCAGAAGCTATCACAGCAATCAGGTGATAGGGAATCATCCATCCCAGTTTGGTGGCGAGAGCCCAGGAAAACTTCATGTTGGAAGATTTATTTTAAGCAATTCAAGTGATTTACAAGAAAACCTTGTTTGCAATCATTCTTCATATAAGTATCGTGAGATCGACTCATAACATACACCTCAACAGTAAATTTGATTGGTATTCAATTTAAGCAAAAAGCAAAAAAATTTTAAGAAAGTATTAGAGATCTGCAGCTTTCATTTTCTGGAACAACTGAAGGTACATTTGTCCATAGCCTAACACATAAAAAGGAGCATCTTGCTGGGCAATAAACTACAATATCAACTGTTCATCACTTGTTTCCAATGTATAATAATGCACTGTGAGTAAACATTTTTCAAGCAACACAAACATTTGAAAATCCAGCATTGCACGAGTTTGTTACCTTAAAAGCTGCTAGAATGATCCGCGTTACTTTCTCTTTGACTGATTCTTGAAGGATGTCAGAAAGCACTGGTACAATGTTGTACCTTCGTAAATACTCGCACATTTGAGGACTGAATGCAAGCAGCCAGACAGAAAAGATCATTTGATACTGAAGCTGGAATCCACATTTGTTACTTAATACGGACATAATGCTAAAAAAAAAAAAAAAAAGCACACAGTGTAAGAAATATGAATCATAATAATGCTTATAAGCAGATGTGTAATCCATACTATAGAACAGTGCATAAAAAGGGCATTCTTTCTCAGGGATCATCATTTTTTTTATAACTATCACATATTGGACTGCCGTTACATACTTGAGGAAACCAAAGTTAATGACTAAACTTTCTTCCTCATTTTGGATAGAGTAAGGGCGGGTTATAAACTATTAGCTTTTTTTCCTCTTTTGCCATCTGTGTCCTATAGTTGAGATTTCCCTTCACATCCCATAGCCAGAATGGGAGGTGACAGTAAATCCCTCTAAAGTGAGGGAATCCTGAGGTGTTACCATGCTCACCAGAACTAGCGTCGTCATTGGAAAATTTCCTATATCACTTTTATGGCGCAAACCCAAAATTTGGGATTTTTCTATACTTTCACTTTTGATGGTAAACAGGACAAACAGAGGATGCATTATCCTAATAGACACAGACAGCAAAAAAAAAAACTGACAAGCATACTAATCCCTATCCACTCAATTAAAAACAGGGGGGAAAAAAGGTTTGCTTTTAGTTATACTTTAATTTCTTACATGTTTCTCTAGATGATCCTAAAAAACTTGAACCATTAAGTTTCTTTTGGATAAAAAGAAAGGCCAAGAGGTAAAACTGATCTGAGGCAGCTAAATCTTTTAGAAAAAAAAGTTACTCACTTTACTCCCTTACATAGCACCAAAATATTTGACACTGCTTTACAGAAACCATTGAACTAATTACAGCAGTCAGAGCACTAAAAAACAAAACCACAGTACTCCGTTGTGCTCCAATATTGAATATAGATGGGATCGATCATCACCAACATGACGATTAAAGGAAAAACCTCCACACTCACCAGAGTACTTGGCTTTACATTACAAAATTAAAAAAAAAAATAAAAAAATGTACAAACCCATGGCAACTACCGTGCTTGGGCACAGCATGCATAATGTTTCAATTGCTGAGTATAATCACAACTTTAGAGAGCCACATAAGAAGCAGATTACTAAACAGGTCTGAACATCTAAGCAAAAAGGGCAAGTACCAGTACTTACTCAGCATTTCTCAGTTTTACTCAGGAATCAAACACTTAAAGAGCAAATTCTACTTCTCTTAGGGTCCTATCACACTATGAACTGTATGTAAATTGCACAGGAATGCTGTGTGGTTTCTGTGCATTAATGTTGAATGCGCTGAAATTGCACAGCACCAAACGTAGTGCATGTCATAGAAACGCACGGCAACCAGTTGCAGGCAGCAAGGTAACATTTGATATGTAGTCCTTACAAATTGAAAGTAAACCAAAGTAGTAAACAGAGAAGAAGCAGCAATTCATGCAAGGAATCTAGTACACTGTTAAAAGAGATGGCCAGTCACATAGGTAGCACTCACAACATGAATGGAGATTTTCAACTAAACATACACTATATTGCCAAAAGTATTGGGACGCCTGCCTTTACACGCACATGAACTTTAATTGCATCCCAGTCTTAGTCCGGAGGGTTAAACATTGAGTTGGCCCACCCTTTGCAGCTGTAACAGTTTCAACTCTTCTGGGAAGGCTGTCCAAAAGGTTTAAGCGTGTGTCTATGGGAATGATTGACCATTTTCCCAGAAGAGCATTTGTGAGGTCAGACACTGATGTTGAACGAGAAGGCCTGGATCGCAGTCTCTATTCTAATTCATCCCAAAGGTGTTCTATTGGGTTGAGGTCAGGACTCTGTGCAGGTCAGTCAAGTTCCTCCACTCCAAACTCATTCATTCATGCCTTTATGGACCTTTATGCGGTCATCTCCAAACTGTTCTCACAAAGTTGGGAGCATGAAATTGTCCAAAATGTCTTGGTATACTGACACCTTAAGTTCCCTTCACTGGAACTAAGGGGCCAAGCCCAACCCCTGAAAAACAACCCCACATCATAACCCCCCCTCCACCAAACTTTACACTTGGCACAATGCAGTCAGGCAAATACCATTGCCATCTTTGATTAAGGAGTTAGCAGTAGCTAACTATGGCACAATCATACTAAAAAACACTTTTAGCAATACCCTTATTTTTAATACCATTTTCTTTTATAGGGCGTACAAATTATGTATAACACTGTTATTGTACAACTGCTGTTGCTCTAATATTGCTGATTGTTTTATTCTACAGGTCTACATTAAATAATTTGTGTGAAGATTCACTACAATCATCCAATCATTTTATACCGACACTCCTGTCTTTTTATCCATTCGCAGGTGATTTTGTTTGCAATGCTAATGCAGCTAAAATTTACTGAGTAAAGATTCTCAATTCCTTTAGTAATTCAAACTTTATATATTCGTGTTCACCTAAGCCTTTTGAAGTGGGCATTTTAATATTTAGTCTACTATTAACTGATAAAGTAAGCAGCCTTGATGTGAAAGACAAGGTTAATCAAAGGGTTTAAATTCTTACTATACTAAAAAATGCTCTTCCAAGATTCCTCCAGTGTTATCTATATACTGTAACCCAAAGTCTAGTTCACTTTGATGCAGTCCAACTAAACAAGGAAAATGCCACAGGTCTCAGAAAAAAAAAATGTTCAATACTCTGCCACATTCTACTACTCCCTAGGAATCTCAGAGAAGTAATTTCTACAATATAAACTGATTAAAGATCCTGGCAACATCCAAACCCAGAAACGTCCATCGGATTGCCAGACAGAGAAGAGTAATTTGTCACTCCAGAGAGCAGAATTCCAATGCGGAGTCCAGTGGCAGCGTGCTTTACACCACTGCATTTGATGCTTTGCATTGCACTAGGTGATGAAAGGCTTAGATGCAGTTGCTCCGCCATGAAAAACCCATTCCACGAAGCTCTCTATGCACTGTTGTGCTAATCTGAAGGCCACATGAGGTTTGGAGGTCTTTAGCTATTGACTCTGCAGACAGTTGGCGACTCCTGCACACTGTGCACTTCAGAATGCGCTGACCCCACTCTGTCATTTTACACGATCTACCACTTCACGGCTAAGTTGCTGTTGTTCCCAGTTGCTTCCACTTTGTTATAATACCACTAACAGTTGACTGTGGAATATTTAGTAGCAAGAAAATTTCATGGAGGGACTTATTGCACAGGTGGCAACCTATTATTGTACCACACTTGAACTCACTGAGCTCCTGAGAGCGACCCATTCTTTCACAAATGTTTGTAGAAGCAGTCTGCATGCCTAGGTGCTTAATTTTATACACCTGAATCCAATGATTTGGAGGGGTGTCCCAATACTTTTGGCAATACAGTGTATATTGGTTTAACACTGCTCAAGGTAGCGAGACTCTCAATCTCCAAGCACAACTCCTCCTGTAGGTGCTAGCCCAGCTCGTGTGCTGCATAGATGAGAACAAAGGACATCCGATCGGCTGCACTCCAAACAATCCACTTTATTGAACCAGGATAAAACCAATACAGTAGAAATACAGTGGGGGACTGGCAGGTAAATGCGTTTCATGCTAACGATAGCGCTTACTCATTACCCCTGGAATGAAGTCATTATCCTAATGAATAAGCGCTGTCTTTAGCGTGAAATGCGTTTACCTGCCAGTCCCCCACTGTATTTCCACTGTCTGTATCGGGTTTATCCTGGTTCAATAAAGTGGATTGTTTGGAGTGTAGCCCATTGGATGTCCTTTGTTCTCATAATGTATATTGGATAGTCAAATCTAGCTATTGTTTGCTATTACAATGACAATGTTTTAAATAACAATGTATGCTATGGCATTAGATTGCCTTTAAGAAATACCTTTCCATTGCAATCTTGATTTATGGTGTTCCTAAAATGTTGAAAAATTGTAAACGCCTTGTAATGATGGCAACAATGGAAGCATTCCAAAGTGTCTTGAATTTGGGAATTAGAGCTGGCCCTCTGCCACCCCCATCTGCTTGCTCAACTCCTCTATTTTCTTCCAACTTTGCTGCATATTTTGCTCTGCAGTCTATACTTGAGGCAAACACCATCTATATTAAAAAGGTGCACAGCTTACACGGATACACTTTGTGGTTATCAGAATAAAGAAACATATATAAATATTCATCTGATCTACAGGCTGAGGGAGGAATTATCAATAATTCATGAAGCATCAACATACAGAACTCCCTAGAAACAGCAGGCAACCATAAGGGTTTTTTTTTATGTCAACTGTACTATATTTTGTTCCTGCTAGGTGGATGTAAACTAGTTCCTTAAATAATGCCTGCCAGGATCAGAGCTTGTCTAGTGAAATAGCACAAACCCCACAAAAGCACTTTACTTGAATTGTTGCATTCAGGGTTGTTAAGAACGACAAACACTATATGTAAAGTGCACAAACCAGCAATCTATTATTCTGATTAATCAAAGCTCAAGATGGGTGACATCAGGCTGATTGCAATTAACCATCAGACAATATAGCATGTAACACTTTTACCAGGCTACTTAGAAACTTAAGGACAGATTTGAAGAGGACAGACAGTCCCCCCCCCCCCCCCCCTTTACGTTTTTTCTTGCCATCTTTGTCTCATCAGGGAGATTTCTCCTCAATTCCTGTTCCATAGCTGCAGCAGTGAGAGGTAATCTCTCCAAAGTGGGAAAAAAACAGCTGTCCTAAGAACTAGAGCACCTACTGAAAAATTTCCCATCTACTCCTGATATGGTAGCAATTCAAAATTTGTGATAATTCTTTACGAGAAAAGTATGGCAAAACATTTTTTGGCTACACATCTCATTTGGGGCCATAGGAAGGCATTAGTATACTGTCACCCCTATACATACAAAAACTATCACTGGACCCCACCTGTCTGAATAACTTAAGACCTATATCTCTGCTCCTGTTTGCCTCCAAGCTTCTTGAACGTCTTTTGTCCACAACCGTATGAGTTGCCACCTCACTGACAACAACCTTCTTTATCCCCTACAGTCTGGCTGCCGTCCACAACATTCCACTGAAACCCTACCCTGCCCTACTAAAAACGTACCAAAGACCTACTAACTGCTAAAACCAACAGCCAGTACTTTATACTCATAGACGTTTCTCCTGCCTTTGACAGTTGACCATCCACTCCTCCTCAACAAAATCCACTCCCTTGGCCTCCATGACTCTGCTCTTTCCTGGTTCTCCTCCTACATATCTCACCGCACTTTCAGTGTCACACAGAACACCACCTCTTCCACTCCTCTTTCTGTTGAGTAGAAGCCAAGGGATGGACCCTTGGGGTACCCCTTCTCTCTATATACCTCTTCCCTGGGCCAGTTGAGAACCTTCCACAGCTTCCAATACCACCTCTGTGCTGATGACACCCAGATCTATCTCTCGACTCCCCAAGTCACATACTCAATCTCTTTACGTATCACAAATTTACTGAGCAACATATCAGTATTGAGGTCATCACCTGAAACTCAATATTTCTAAAACTGAGCTTGTAATATTTCCTCCTCCCTGATCCTCTCCCCATGACTTTACTATTGAGATCAACGGCACAACCATTGGTCCCCAACACATGCAGGATGCTAGGTGTAATCCTAGATTCTGACTTCTCCTTCAGCCCCCACATCCAATTGCTGGCTAAATCTTGCTGCCTTAAACTTCGGAACATTTCCAGAATTCGCCCCTTCCTGACTAACACCACCACAAAACTACTTATTCACTCATTAGTTAATTCCCACCTTGACTATTGCAACTCCCTCCTCCCTGGCCTAGCTTTACACAGGCTAATCCCCCCTCAGTCTAATATGAATGCTGCTACTAGACTAATGCACCTTACTAATCAATTAGCGACTGCTGCCCCTCTCTGCCAATCTCTTCACGGGCTTCCCCTACCCCATTGTATAAAATTCAAAATACTAACCACAACATATAAAGGCCATCCACAACATCGCCCCTAGCTACATCACAAACCTCATCTGCAGATATCACCCAAATCGTCCACTCCGCTCCTCCCAAGACCTCCTGCTCCCTAACTACCTCCACCCATGCTCGCCAACAGGACTTCTCCAGAGCCTCTCCCATCCTCTGGAACTCCCTCACCCAGTATGTCTGGTCAGCTCCTACCCTGGCCGCCTTTAAGCAATCCTTGAAAACTCATTTATACAAGGAAGCCTACCCCACCTCCACCTAAGAAATATACTTAAGCCACCCCCCCTCCCTTTAGATTGTAAGCTCCATGAGCAGGGCCCTCCTATTCCTTCTGTATTGAACTATATTGCAATAATACGGTCCCCCTTTATATTGCAAAGCGCAGCGTAAACTGTTGGCACTATATAAATCCTGTAGTTTAATCGTAAAGTTTTGACTTTACCCAACTTTTGATATACATCTTGGAGTGATGGACCTTAATGTAGAAAACACCCAGGTCACCTCTAGTTTTGCATTTTTTTATACTACAGGCTTACACATCACCTACTGTTTACATTAATAAGCACTGCATACAGTATTTGCTGTGATTTGATCACTTGTCAAAACGGTCTTTGTTTGAAACTGCTTTGTCATAAAATGAAGCAGACGTGTGTGTCCCCAGGCAGCTTGCTGGCTGCAGAAAAACCACGAAGACATAAATTAGCCCCCAAAACATGAAAGGGTTAAATAACATTCTGTATGTATTATTTACAGTACCTTGTGTTGCACAAAGTGGCAATTTTCTATAAGCACCAAAAACAAACTCGATGTTACACCAATCACTGAATCTTCTCCATTAAAGGTGTTCCATGGTCATAGCATACTTTTTCACTTATGACATCAGCATTGTAATAGCAATACAACCAACAGTTATTTTTCACCATCCAATATAAGCTATAAAGTGTTAATAAACCCATAACAGTAATATCAGCCTGTATATGCAGTAAAGTATGCTTGTTATACTGTGGAACCTAAGGAGCTAATCCTACCACACGGTGTAAAAAGGCTGTTTGATTCTGTCTTCTCTGATCCTCCCCTTCTTCTACTGTCCCCAATCCATCTGCTGATAGAACGGAGTGCATGTGAACAGCTCTGTCCAGACAGAGGGTCAAGGGTCCTACAGCCTCAGAGGACAATCAGGAGAAAATGAAGATTCCTCCTACAAGCTTTAACCAGTGCTCTAATAGAAGCCACAAGACTGCTCTAACTGCTGATGAGAAAAGGTGTTTAACAGTTTATATTTACTAAAATAATTTCATTTCCATGTTCTGTGTACTGTGGGAGACCAGATATAGTGCATGCAAGGTCCTGGGTTTGGTAACACTTTAAATCTTTCATGTTGTGAGTGCTGCTTATCTACTGGCCATCTCTTTCGACAACGTCCTGGATTCCTGCATGCCTAGCATCTTCTCCTCTGCTGCTTACTTTCAATTTTTCAGGACTATATATCCAATGACACCTTGCTGCCTACAAGCTCTAATTCTTGTACTGACTGCAACTCCTGAAACTCCTCCTCTCTGCACCTCTGTAGTCTAGAAGGCAGTGAATTCAGTGACACGGTAGTGTCTACTCACAGGGCATAAGGAATATGTCTAATTTAATTCAAGAAAGCAAATGTGTGGAGATCTTCACAAAGTAAGTTTCCAAATGTAAAGATCCTGCAGAGTAATAGGCGTAGGCTAGAAATAACTGAAATAAAATGTGTACATTAATACATGTATATACATTTTGATCAAAGTTACATTTTCACTCACAAGATATCTTCTTAATGAATATTCAGGGTAGTACAGATCATCTATCTATCTATCTATCCATCTAGTGAAAGAAATAAGTATTTGGTCCCCTGCTGATTTTGAATGTTTGCCCACTCACAAAGAAATGATCAGTCTAAAAATTGAAAGGTATGTGTATTGTAACACTGAGAGACAGAATAGCAACAAAAAGTTCAAAAGAAACGCATGTCTAACAAATTATACACTGATTTTCATGTTTATGAGGGAAATAAGTATTTGATCCCCTTCACAAAACATGACTTAGTACTTGGTGGCAAATCCCTTGTTGGCAATCACAGAGGTCAGACGTTTCCTGTAGTTGGCCACCAGGTTTGCACACATCTTAGAAGGGATTTTAGCCCACTCCTCTTGGCAGATCCTCTCCAAGTCACTAAGGTTTGGTGGCTGACGTTTGGCAACTCGAACTTTCAGCTCCCTCCACAGATTTTCAATTGGATTAAGGTCTGGAGACTGGCTAGGTCACTCCAGGACCTTAATGTGCTTCTTCTTGAGCCACTCCTTTGTTGCCTTGGCTGTGTGTTTTGGGTCATTTTCATGCTGGAACACCCATCCACAACCCAATTTCAATGCCCTGGCTGAGGGAAGAAGGTTCTCACCCAAGATTTGATGGTAAATTCCCCCGTCCATTGTCCCTTTGATGCGGTGCAGTTGTCTTGTCCCCTTAGCAGAAAAACACCCCCAAAGCAGAATGTTTCCACCACCATGTTTGACAGTTGGGATGGTGTTCTTGGGGTCATAGGCAGCATTCCTCCTCCTCCTCCAAACACAGCGAGTTGAGTTGATGCCAAAAAGCTAAATTTTGGTCTCATCTGACCACAACACTCTCAATCAGTCCTCCTCTGCATCATTCAGACATTCAGTGGCAAACTTCAGACGGGCCTGGACATGTACTTTCTTGAGCAGAGGGACCTTGCGGGCACTGCAGGATTTACATCCTTGTCGGCGTAGTGTGTTACCAATTGTTTTCATGGTGACTGTGGTCTCAGCTGCCTGGAGGTCATTGACAAGATCCTCACGTGTAGTTCTGGGATGATTCCTCACTGTTCTCATGAGCATTGACACTCCACGAGGTGAGATATTGCATGGTGCACAAGACTTAGGGAGACTACCAGTTGTTTTGTGTTTCTTCCATTTGCGAATGATTGCACCAACTGTTGTCACCTTCTCACCAAGCTGCTTAGTGATAGTTTTGTAGCCCAGTCCATCCTTGTGTAGGTGTACAATCTTGTCCCTGACATCCTTGGACAGCTCTTTGGTCTTTGCCATGGTGGAGAGTTTGGAATCTGATTGTTTGATTGCTCCAGTGGACAGGTGTCTTTTATACAGGTAACAAATTAGATTAGCAGCACTCCCTTTAAGAGACTGCTGCTAATCTCAGCGTGTTACCTGTATGAAAGACACCTGGTAGCCAGAAATCCTGCTGAATAATAGGGGATCAAATACTTATTTCCCTCATGAACATGAAAATCAGTGCATAATTTGTTAGACATGCATTTCTTTTGAATGTTTTGTTGTTATTCTGTCTCTCAGTGTTACAATACACCTACCATTCGATTTTTAGACTGATCATTTCTTTGTGAGTGGGCAAACATTCAAAATCAGCAGGGGATCAAATACTTATTTCCTTCACTGTAATATATATATATATATATACACACATATACATACATATAAATACATACATACACAGACACACACACACATTATAGACAATGCTCAAAAAAATTAAAAGAACACTTTGAAAACAAATCAGATCTCAATGGAGAAAAAAAGCTCATGCTGGATATCTATACTGATATGGACTGCGAAATGTGTCAGGAATTTAAGGATGCCCCATCATCGTTTGATGGAAATGAAAATGATCAACCTACAGAGAACTGAATTCAAAGACCCCCCCAAAAATCAAAGTGAAAAAATTATGCAGCAGACTAGTCAATTTTGCTGAAATTTTAAAAAAGGTACTCAGTAGTTTGTATGGCCCCCACGTGCTTGTATGCATGCCTGACACCGTCAGGGCATGCTCCTAATGAGACGACAGATGGTGTCCTGGGGTATTTCCACCCTGATCTGGACCAGGACATCACTGATCTCCTGTCAGTCTGAGGTGCAACCTGGCGGTGTTGGATGGACCAAAACATGATATCCCAGAGGTGTTCTATTGGATTTAGGTCAGGCGAGCATGGGGGACATTCAATGGTATAAATTCCTTCATCCTCCAGGAATTGCCTGCATACTCCCTCCACATGGTGCCGGGCATTGTGGTGCACCAGGGGGAACCCAGGACCAACTGCACCAGCATAGGGTCTGACAATGGGTACAAGGACTTCATCCCGATACCTAATGGCAGTCAGGGTGCAATTGTCTAGCCTGTAGAGGTCTGTGCGTCCCTCCATAGATATGTTTCCCAGACTATCACTGACCCACCACCAAAATGGTCACGCTGAACGATCTTGCAGGCAGCATAACTTTTTCCATGGCTTCTCCAGACCCTTTTACGTCTGTCACGTCTGTCACCCATGTCAGGGTGAACCTGCACAGAGCACTAGTGGCAGATCTGCCAATTCTGGTGGTCAATGGCAAATGCCAAATCGAGCTCTATGGTGTCGGGCAGTGAGCACAGGGCCCACTAGAGGACATCGGGCCCTCAGGCCATCCTCATGAAGTCAGGAGAAGATACTGGTTCTGCTGATAGGTTAAGGACCTTCTATGGCCCTGTCCAGCTTTACTAGAGTAACTGCCTGTCTCCTTGAATCTATATATATATATATATATATATATATACACATACACACACGCTGTGTGCGCATATATAGATAGATATATAATCTGCACTACCCTGAATATTCGTTAAGAATACTTTACCTACATTACACCTACTCCATAGAACTTTAACCTTTATATAAGCCAGCTCTCTCCTGTACACTGTCGAGTTCCGGATCTTTCAATAATCATATTAATCATATTTCCAAGATGTAGTCAAATCCATGGTGACAGCAATTGTCTTTAAGATGCTCCTTTGCATTTATTATTACGCTCAATAAGGAGCCTTACCAGTTGACACCATCTGCTTCCACCCACGCAAAACGGTACTCATTAACCCTAAGCATCAGTTGAAGGCATCCTGCGACACACTGCACATACTGCGAGCTCTAAAAATGTAAAAATGATAGGAATTAGTGGGGGGGGACAAAAGAGTATTTTATTATGGTTGCAACAGGAGAGAACTACATTAGTAGTCACTTATGAAAGGAAGGGATGTTGTTTTGATGTTGGCAAGTTGTGCCTTTCTTGCGCCATACATAGTGATGAGTAATCTTCCCGAACAATTCAAATTTTGTTTCATTAGTCCACAAACATTTTTCCAGTAGCACTGGAGTTTACCAAGGTGCTCTTTGGCTAACTTCAAGCAAGCAGCGATTTTTTAATTTTTTTTTTTAATGAGAGCAGCGGCTTTCTCTGCGGTGCTCTGCCATGTACACCCTGCCTGCTTATAGACTTACGTATGGTAGACTCATTAACAGGGATGTTTGCCAGTTCCAGTGATGTCTTCAAACTTTTAGCTGTTACTCATGGGTTCTTTACCTCATTGAGGATTCTGCTTTGTGCCTTGGAAGACATCTTAGCTGAGTACCCACTTATAGAAAGAGTAGCCACAGAACAAAGTGGTCTTCATTTATAGACAATTTGTCTGTCGACTGATGGATGCCTAAACCTTTGGAGATTGCTTTGTATCCCTTTCCAGCCTTATGCAGATCAACTACTCATAATTGTACATCTTCAGAGAGCTCCTTTTTGTGAGGTATGGTTCACAACAGTTGATGTTTCTTATGCACAGCAATCTTAAAATGTTTGAGTGTCTTATCAAAAGTAGCTGTATGCTATACTTCCAATTCACTTTACTAACTGGACTCCAGGTATGCAAACTACTGACTCCAATTAGTTTTCGGTGAAGTAATTAGTCTATGAGTTCACTTATATTGTGAATGTTTAATAAGTTTGTTCAATAACACTTACATTGTGTTGCATTGAATGCGCCAAATGTAAAAGTGGAGCTAATTAAGTACAACTCTTGACGTATAGAGAGAAAAGTTGTCTCTCGTGCAAGTGGGGAAGCATGAGCAAAATTTAAGTTCTAGACAGGTATGTTAATTTGGAATTTCAGAGTGCTTTGAAAGCAGAAAGAGGGTAATTGTATATTATCCTATATGCAGAGTGGTGGCACCTATTTTTTGGCACAATTTCTCACTGATCACTTATTGTGTATTTGTGGCATTTCACGTATTGCAGTGGTTGTTTCACAGGGCCACTAAGGAAGTGGTGTGTTGATTTTCACCTCACATGTGTGATGCCTATTTATTAGTATATGTATATCACCAGTGTGGTTGCATGATATCACTTCTAATTTTTATAAAAGATAATGCACTATATCTAGTTTATTTTTTGGAGGTTCTTTTGGATTGAAGGGAAGATTTGGACATTTTCACAGTTTCAAGATTGGAGAGCGAGGACTATAATTTTTTATTTTAATTTTTTTTATTTTAATTTTTATTTTTTTATTTTTTATTTTTGTATATTTTATTTTTTTGGACTTTTAATTTTGAATTTGGGACTTTATTATGGACAGTATATTAGCAGTTTGAGACTGCGGGTGAGGTTATGTGTGTATGTAGATTATTGAAAAGGTTTATGCTATGTTAATTTGGCACATTCTTCACCACTTTTAGAATGCATAAGAGACACTTTCGCAAAATCTGGTTGCATCAGTCTTTATGAATTCCAGGGATTGTGTTTGTCTATTGTTGTGACTCACATAAGGATCAGATTACATTTTATGGCAAACTACTGCAGAAAACAAGTTAATTCCAAGGGGTTCACTTACTTTTTGCCATTGTACCTGATACCTGATGGCAATGGAAAACCACTAGGATATCAGACAGCAGAAATGTAACTTAAATGGGGGGCGGGAAGGGGGGACTGAGTTTGGTAACTTGCAAACAGGTGTTTAAGCGTAATTTCTCAGCCCATCAAAGCCATAGTGAAAATATACTGAAAAAAACATTTATATCCATTCATTGTTCAACAGCTTATGACAGAAGAAAAAGATGTACATTATGGCATACAATTGAACATTATTATATTATACTCTACACTAAGCTACAGGTCTTTATCTAAAAAAATACGCAAAGCTATAGAAGAAAACTAACAGTTTAAAAAATTACAAGAAAATGTAAATATAAATAAACAAATTAAAACACACAATGTAACCGAGCCAAGGTAGGAACATTCACCACAGCAGAAAATACCCTGCTAATGAATGCAGGCAATCTCAATTGATCAGTGGTGAGAAGTACAATTAAAAGCCAGCACTGGTTACCTAAATAGGAATGGAATGTTCAATACAACCCAAGAAATTCTGATAAGAAAAAATCCTTTTATGATGCTTTAGCACAGTGGTTTTTTTTAAAATAAACCTAAAGTATGTATCATTACAGAGAAATACTTAGCAGAAGCACACAAGGTCAGCTTTCCCCCGCTGCAGAGGGAACATATTCCTTTTACAACCTTTCAAAACAAAAGCTTCATGAAAAGGGAGAGAGAGCCTGTTAAATAAATAGATAAACCTCTTTTAAAAGTAATGAGTGCCAGCTTGGTGCTATTATATGAAGAAATTGCAGGGTCAAATTCAAGGCTTGCCATTTCAATGACAGATGTCCATTACATACAGATTTTGAAGACTAATTAAAATGTGGATGCACATCAGTAAATTGAATAATAAAAATTCACTGAAGACTTTATCTTTATTACCTGCTAGGGACAGGAGTGTTTAAATTGGAAACATTGTTTAACTTGGAAAATGTTTATTAAAACATTATTACTAACAGAATTGGTGGTAAATTTGATATTCTTTCCACGTCAACCAAATATATCCTTCAACTTATCAAACATGTCCCTTGAGATTGAAAACTGGAGTGTAAACATTCTCTAAAGGCGACACAACGCTTCTGCTCAAGTATAACCAAACCTCAGACTGCTATCTTTTTTCTAAACCTAAACTGATAAACTTCAGCACCCCCACCCCACTCCCAAAAAAATTTTAAAAAACACCATTTGAGGGGGGGGAGGGGAGGGGGGCAGGGGGCTGCTCAGAGAAGTTTTTTTACTTTCATGCATGGAATGCATGAAGGTAAAAAAAACCTTGACCCTTTAGAACTACTTTGAGAATGAATGGTATCAACCAGGGGTTTATTATACATTTTTAGGAAGCTTATAGCCAGGTATTGAATGACTGACTTCTACCTCTCCGACCCATATACAATGGATAGAATATGTTAATTCCTTATTCCTAAGAGAACAACTCACTTATCGTCATCACAATGCACTTTGTGAGTTTGAGCTAGTATGGCAAGGCTGGTTAGATATACCAGACTTCGCTCCACTGCAATTAGTATAGGACAGGCTTCTCCAAATGTAATAGATATACATCCTGTTCCAAATTATTATGCAAATTCTATTTAAGTGTCACAAAGATTAAATATTTTGTTTTTCAGTTTAACTCATGGATGGCATTGTGTCTCAGGGCTCTTTTGATCACTGAAAACAATCTCGGACACCTGTGATAATTAGATTGGCAGGTAAGCCCAATTTAAGGAAAAACTACTAAAGGAGGGTGTTCCACATTATTAAGCAGAGCACCATTTTCAAGCAATATGGGGAAGAAAAAGGATCTCTCTGCTGCCGAAAAGAGTGAAATAGTTCAATGCCTTGGACGAGGTATGAAAACATTAGATATTTCACAAAAACTTAAGCGTGATTATCGCACTATTAAGAGATTTGTGGCTGATTCAGAGCACAGATGGGTTCGTGCAGATAAAGGCAGATGCATCGGATCAAGACAGCAGCTGCTAAAATACCATTACATAGCAGCAAACAGATATTTGAAGCTGCTAGTGCCTCTGGAGTCCAACGGACATCAAGGTGTAGAGTCCTCCAGAGTTTTGCAACTGTGCATAAATATTCTATTCGGCCACCACTAACCAATGCTCTCAAGCAGAAACGGCTGCACTGGGCATAAAAATACATGAAGACTAATTTTCAAACAGTCCTGTTCACTGTGGAGTGCTGTGCAACCCTGGATGGTCCAGATGGATGGAGTAGTGGATGGTTGGTGGATGGCCACCCTGTTCCAACAAGGCTGCGACGTCAGCAAGGCGGTGGTGGAGTCATGTTATGGGACGAAATCATGGGAACAGAGCTGGTCGGCCCCTTTGGGGTCCCCGAAGGTGTAAAGATGACCTCTGCAAAGTATGTGGAGTTTATGACTGACCACTTTCTTCCCTGGTACAGAAGGAAGAACTATGCTTTCCGTAATAAAATCATCTTCATGCATGACAATGCACCATCTCATGCTGCAAGGAATACCTCTGCATCAATGGCTGCTATGGGGATAAAAGGAGAGAAAGTCATGGTGTGGCCTCCATCTTCCCCTGACCTCAATCCTATTGAGAACCTTTGGAGCATCCTCAAGCAAAAGATCTGAGGGTGGGAGGCAGTTTACCTTCAAAGAGCAGCTCTGGGGGGCTATTCTGACATCTTGCAAACAAATTCAAGCAGAAACTGTCCAAAAACTCACATGTTAAATGGATGCAAGACTTGTGAAGCTGCTATCAAATAAGGGGTCCTATGTTAAAATGTAACGTGACCTGTTAAAATGTTTAAAAAGTTAAAATGTTATTAAAAGTTTGATTGAAATAGCTTTTGATTTCAGTAAATATGCTGCAAACACAACAAATGACAATTTTCAGTTCTTTACAACCTATAGGGTGTTTTGAAACTTACTGTGTGTAATATTTTGGAACAGTGCATTGTAAGTTTTTTTAGGTTTTAAAAAAATAATGTTATCATTAGGAGGTTTGTTCAATAAAATGTGAATTGTACTCTTAATAGTTGATAACATGAGAATTATGCTGACTGTTATTTACATCAATTATTTAGGTAAATGAGAAAAATATAATTTGCATAATAATTTGGAACAGGGTGTAAGGGTTGTTTTTCTATTTTTATTTTTCTATTGTATGTTTCTTGCTATATTTTCTATTTTATGATAGCTGCAAGATTTATGACACTTATTTAGCTGAATTCTATTATCGCAGATATATCCACCTGATGTTCGTAGGTTTGGATACTGCTAGTATTGACAGGATAATCACTGATTTGTTAAGAAGACATGTTCTTCTACTCTGTATCATGTTTTCTATGCCTACTACAGTACACATTACACATTGTCCTATCAATCCTGCTCTGTGTTATTAATAAAAATAGTTTGGGTTAAAAGAAAAAAAAAAAAAAAAAAATCACATGTTCACAGACTACAAACTAAAACAAGGATCTACTTAAATGAAACTGCAAACAGAAATCTAATAACAGTTTAATTTTACATACTAGTTTTATACTAATCTTCAGCTTCTTGATCTTGCTAGCAAAGAATCCTTTTCACTCCTGATGCCTCAACAATCACCACTGTAAAATTTGTCGTCTGCTATCTCCAGAGCTTGTGATCTTCATTTATAAAGCCATACATAAATATTTCAGAACTTGGTTTGGACTCTGTCTATCTATAAATATTATATGAAATAAGAGCAACAAGGAACAGTTGGTGGATCACAAATGAGATGCAAAACAGATTGAATTTTTTAAGAATATTATAATGAATAAAAAAGCCGCAGCTAAAAAAGACTAAGCTATACCATAAGTAGCATGCTGAAAGCCCAATGTCAAGTAACGGTACGCTCACTTTTGATTCACCATCATACCATAGGATTTTTTTTTTCCCCTCTGCAGAACACTTACATCACTTGGAGAGACCGTTCCTGTTTCCATGGCAGTTCCACTTCCTCGTAATTTCTGAAGCAGAAAATAAAGAAAAAATGTAAAAATAATAGAAGTCCTTCTTTGTAATTCATCTTCATCTTGACTATTGCTTCTATTTGTTCTGGAGGGTCAGACCAACTAAAACTAATCTTTCAGTTCTGAGATGCTATAGTTAAACTACCTTACTTGTTTATATATCTCTTATAACACAGTCCTGTATGTGATTGTTAAGGTGAAATAAAAGAAAGAATTGAGTATAGTACTCAACTGTGTAATTATGTGTTCCCAATTATGGCTATAAAACCACCTGAAATATCTGTATTCTGAGTTCCTGGGTCTTCACATGTATGGTTATTTTTGGTGCGTTCCAACGTTATCCTTTTTTTTTTTAATTATTAAATTGACTGTCACATGGATGCAAGGGTGAGTGAGAACATGCAAAACAGGAGATTTGACTGTAGGCACATTCCAAGACATACAAAAGGCCAGAGGCTGCACACAGCCCAACAGGTTAAATACTTTAAATGTATCTCCATTTCCTTAATGGCCCTATATTGGAAAAGCGAAGAATTAGCCCACTCTTAGACTTTGTAAAGTTTCAGGGGGTATTATCAATACCAGACATTTCCCTTTACCAAGAAGCCTGACATCTTACCAGAGTAAAAGACTGCTGCCATCATAGCTACACAAAACAATGGATCGTAGTAAAACAGGTCTTCATGAACATCCCACCGAAGGCACTACCATGGTGCCTAAAAACATTCCTGTCTCAGTTAAATCTAAGCCTACCATAGGTACTACGTGTGTGCCATATGTATAAAAAAATGCTGGCAGGTTCATCCTTCCCTCCAGGAGTGGAAGACCCCTGGAAAAGGCACAATTATCCCACTTTTTCCAGTCTGTACCACTTGCTAATTACGTTGCTAGACCCCTTCACGATTTAAACAAGAATGTTAACAGGAACCTCTTAGGAACACAATCTCTGTTATGTATAACCTACTAAACTCACCACCCGACTCCTCCATCCCTCCTTACAAAGAAAAATGAGAAGGACCTACAAACAGGATAATCTACTAAGCACAAAAAGCATCAGTTTGTACAAAATGCCAAGAGTCTGGATTCAAGATCTTAACATAATAGTACAGGACACCACAAACTTTCCCCACAGGTACCCAACAGTAGCTGCCTCATGCTGGAGATGCGGCATTATCCCAGGAAATAATCTGCACAATTTTTGGTCTTGCCTTTCCCTACATCCATTTTGTAAAGAAGTATGCAGTATTTTGAAACAATTTACAGATTTCCCCCTACCAGATGTCCCAGCCTTCTTTTAAGTGCACCATATTACCATTCCCAGAAAAGCTTAGAAGAGATCCATCCTCCCAAAGCGGAATAATGCAGATGGAAACTGCATCCTGAAACTATAAAACAATGAAAACCATGAAAACAACCCCAGACTTCTTCCATCACCATGTGAACAACTGAACACATGGAAGATGACATAGCCTCAAAAGGAGTCACCCATGACAAATTATGGA
This sequence comes from Staurois parvus, assembly GCF_062004578.1. Lineage (NCBI taxonomy): Eukaryota > Metazoa > Chordata > Amphibia > Anura > Ranidae > Staurois > Staurois parvus. The sequence goes on from NW_028318001.1 coordinate 6,387,764, forward strand.
AGGCTTGGTTTTACTGGAATGAGTTCTCATCTACACCAGAATATGAAACCCTTATACACATTGGGGATCAGTTATAAAAACTGGAGAGTGCAAAATCTGTTGCAGCTCTGCATAGAAACCAATCAGCTTCTAGGTTTTATTGCCAAAGCTTAATCGAACAAGCTGAAGTTACATGAATCGAACAAGCTGATTGGCTACCGTGCACAGCTGCACCAGATTCTGAGTGTGCAGGTTTTAGTAAACCTCCCTAAGATAGAATCACAAGACCATCCCTGTAAGAGGGGCTGGGATAAAAGATACCTTCCTCTACATCTTCATTCCATTTCTTTCTCTGGTTTTCCTACCCTTACCTCCCTTGACTACTTTCTCATTAATAACTTTCAAAACTTTTCAAGCAGTGATGAATATGGCTTCTCAGATACTGTCCTGGTCTTTTCCACTCCCAATAAGTGGTCCTATTTAAAGAAACGTTGAGAAACTCTGCATTGCCAACTACCTTAGGGGGTGATACGCAGGCTTTATGTAGACAGACGTTTTTCATCTACAAAAATATAACCTAACCAGATTGTAAATGTGGTCTCTGTATGTCAACTTCATAGTTCCTACATATAAATAATGTATTTATTTAAAAAAAAAAAAACATTTTAAATTACTAGCCTGGCCACATGTTAACATTAAGTGCACATAACCACAATTAGCATGCACTGCCACTTGGAGAGAAGAATTTGAGTTTTTTTCCCCATTATCTCTTCAATGTGGAATCATTTTTAATGCAGTAGTTTTTACTGTAACAAAAATTGTCAATCATTAAAAGTAGACTAAGGATTTGTGTACAAAGGCTTCACATTTAGAAGCAAGTTGAGTGCAGTATACGTTTGTGTTGCTTTAACTTTTGTGTTAATTACTATGACCAAATTTTGACTTGCTTCTGAGGTGCTGATTATTAGCTTAATAGTTGCTTCATGCTGTTTTGTAGTTGCTTTACAAAGATTTTCGGCTGCTTCTTTATTCACCACTGACTTGTACGGCAAAGAAAGAAATTCAGAAGACTTTCTACACAAGTCCTTAGCCATATAAAAGGGTTATAATTTTGTCATGTTTACACTAAGCAATCTGCAAATGTCAATAAAAGGACAGAAAAATTACCTGGGAACTCAGCTGAGTTTTAATCCAGTTGAAATAGTAATTCAAATCACTGCCTTCCATCAGTTCTTTCCCCCAAGCAGCCAATTTAGCAATTATACGTGCAGCCTGAAAGAACAGATTTTTATTTTTAACTCATAGATACAACAGGTTACATTTCTCCTCCAGCCATGGTTACTGAGGAATAGACTGCAATACATCAAAATACATTTCTGAATAATAAAACTTATGTAGTGATAAAACATCAGAGGGATAATGAAATCACAACAGATGTGTATATACTTAAGTGAATTAATAAAACAATTTATTTAGTCCTCGTGTGTGCAGCATATTTCATTGCCATCATTTCCTTCACTGACAGATTAAGGTAGAAGTAGGGTTCCACCTTTGATTTATATATTTAAAACACTTGAGCACCATTGAAATGGGTATGTAGAGACATACATTGGAAAATTTGTATTTGCTAAAAAGTTTTCTATTTCTGTTGAACTATTTTGTGATCCTGCCCGTTCTGCCAGAAAGAACCACCTGATCCATAACTTTGTTAGCTTGTAAGACAAGATTGGTCAAAACATAGTCAAGGCTGCCTATTGGTTGGTAAAGGAAGCAGTAGCACACCAGTGACATCATTCTTCTGCTCACTGTTCTCTCCTCGTAGTATTTTTACTGCCAGCACATGTACAGAGTTTACAGACTAATATCAATATGCATTCAGGTAATTAAAATAAAAAAAAAAAACATTTAAAAAAGTTGTATGACCAAAGCTTTTCGGTCATATTTCTCTTCTGGATCATACGAATGAATTACTTTGACCCAGAATCAGCTGACATTGGGCTAAAGACTGCTGCACAGAGCTGATCCAGGCTGTGGAAGGATTGCGACAATGTCATCGGGATACACCCAGATGTCTTACCGGCAGCTATCTCAGCCTCCCGTTCCTGCCCCCTCTTCAGCCTGGTGCTTTATTGAGCACTGGAACGGCAAAGCAAAGCAGACAGTGTTGGCCAACAGTAACTACTCAGAGTGGACCAAGAACTGAACAATCAGCAGTCATGTGATAGCTTAGTTCTCGGGTTAGAGCCATCAGGGACAGCTGCAGCATCACAGCGATGCTGCAGCCATAGAAGTGAGAACAAACTTTTTTTTTTATTTTTTAGGAGTCCCACATTTCTCCTTTTATCTTTTTTGGATAAATCACTTTTAGGGTTGGATTTACCATGTGCAGATTTGTGCTACATTAGTAGCTTTGCCCCATTGTTTTCTCAGCCAAGCACATACATCAAATATCTGAACATGTGGTTCCTTTCATCAGCAGGATTACTACTAAGACAATGATAACAGACCACATGCTTCACACTGCAGCCTTCATTTTAAGAAAGCAAAATTCACAAATATAAACACTGGCTGCAATAGGACCTAACAAAACAGTGTATAGCAAAGAGCAGATAACAATATCTGCTCTATGTTGTAATTAGCTCCTCAGCCTGCCTGTACAGTACGGCCATTTAAGTGGCTGCTGTGTTAATTGGTCGAGTGTTGAAAGATGTGACATAGTGAATAGTATAGACCAATTCACTTCTATTTCCCTCATGTGTGGCTGGGGTTTTAAACTTCACAAGCCATCTCAAATGTGAATTGTACATATACAGTGTGATAAACTAGTTCTCACTGGATAGCTTCCAAATGATTCATTCTACACTTTCTAAATTAAATCACTGTTCATATTATTTTTGGTATAGTTATCAAAATCAAAAGCAGCAGAAAATGAAAGGATCAAAAATCAATAATGCAAGCTCAAAATGTTTGTAAAATTTTTGTTTTGATCTGTTTTACCATATGAACTGTGAACAAGTCCTGACGATTCAGCATTGGTAGAAAGTAAGACCAGGCAGTGTTTTTCCCACGTCGAGCATAATCAAAAAATATGCTGACACGCTGATGATTTTCCTACAAAACAGAAGGCAAAATTATAAGTTACAATTTATTTTGCTTTTGTTCTTTGCTGCTTTATCTGTTTTACCTCTTGACATGGTTTGGCATCACAAATGCGAGACAATAATCTAAATGCTATTTCAACAAATTAAGTAATCAAGAACAAAAATACAAATATATTACAATCATCATGTAAATTTGTACACAGATGTTTTATAAAAGTCTCCTGATATCTACAAGGATATTGGATATCTCAGATATCTACAAGGCACCAGTCAACACCACTAGATGAGGACTATTAGCAACGATGTAAAAAAGTAACAACTTTTGTTGAGAAAAAAAAACAAACATTCCCCTCTGGATGATCTATGTACATTGAACAGATTTTAACAAACTTTGTTGCAGATTTCTACCTTTTTTATTCTGAAGAAGTAGATGTTTGTTTGTCTGTGTCCATGTGCAGAGTGACTCTAATGGCGGTGGTTTTATAATTATAAATCAGCTGCTGCACCTGCAGGGCACCAATGAGGAAAATTTCAGGGTCTGCATCCCTTCAGATGTAATTTCCCAAAGGGAGTATCTCCCCAAAAGTTACATTTTTGTTGCAGGGGATGCCAAAAATCTAACTTGTATCTTAGTGCAGACTTCTGGCAAAATCAGTGAGCCAATCACCTCAAGGTAGCCATACTGCATTGCATTTTACAGAAAATTACAGCACTGCAGACAAAGGGAAAAGTAATTTTTAAGAACATAAAATTACAATATGACTTGAATCGCAATTGTAAACGCTATATATATATATATATATATATATATACACACACACACACACACACACACATAAATAAATTTGCTAATTTGTTTCCATAAAAGTGGAGTTACCCTTTAAATCAGGGGCTAGGTGCACAAGGCACATGCTACTAAAGTTCTTCTTGAAGCTCAATACAGAAAAATGTTCACCAAAACAATACGTTGAATATGTGAAGTGTTTTATTTATGTGGCCTATAATAATTTAATTTATAATATAATTTAAGTGTAAATTTATGTGGACTATAATTTATGGAAGCAATTTACTCTGCTGACCTGTTAGCCTGCATTGCTCCCATGACTAGAGGTGGCGGAGCACAGGAAACAATGCATATAATCACAACATTTTTAGTACAGCTGCTAGATGCATGTCCATAACAAGCGCTTGTGCATGCTAACCCGCATTCCCTACAATGAGAATCACTATTAAACATTGTATATACAAGCTTCTTCAATAAAAACAATACAACAATATCAGAACATGTTATGGAACACATTTCTTTTTAGTAAAATATGATCACCAAAAGATGGTCTAAGCCCAAGGATGGTCTCAGAAGAGATATCTTCCCAAATAAGCAAATTTAAATTGCCTAAAATCAGCAATGTTTGCTTGTTTTATGCTGACCTTAAGAAATTAATATTGTTTGAAAAATCAATCAGTTACTCTGATATCCCAGACACAAACCTGTGGGCAAAGGGCAGTGCATTATTTCCTTGCCTGATCACCGTCCACACTGTGGCCATTGTAAATCCTTTATCTCTGCTGATCTAGTGGTTCAGTAATTGTGCTCAGCAACTAGGCAGTTTACATTTTTGTCAAATTTTGGATAGCATCACCAAAGCCAAGGGGAAAATTGCTGCAATTTTATGCTACTGCATATTGTACGCTAGCCATGTCCCTTATGTTCTCAAGAAATGGGGCGTCAGTCCCAGCTTCCTGAAAAGATTACAAATCATTGTACTTATCTCCCACAACCTGTATACAGTATGCGGCATACAGATCCACTTCCTTTCCAAACAAATGTGAAACTAGGCAAGGTATTCCCATCTCTACTTTATACCAGATGCTGAATGCCTTAACCCACCTAACGAGAGAATCTTCAAATATCTCTGGCCTAGAATTAGTTGTTCATAACTATACTGTACAGATGATGCACTTTTATTTATCACAAAAGCAATATGTCTCCCTAACCTATTTTTGATATTATCACATACTGTCAGGTCCATAAATATTGGGACATCGACACAATTCTAACATTTCTGGCTCTATACACCACCACAATGGATTTGAAATGAAACAAACAAGATGTGCTTTAACTGCAAACTGACAGCTTTAGTTTGAGGGTATTTACATCCAAATAAGGTGAACGGTGTAGGAATTACAACAGTTTGCATATGTGCCTCCCACTTGTTAAGGGACCAAAAGTAATGGGACAGAACAATCATCATAAATCAAACTTTCACTTTTTAATACTTGGTTGCAAAGCCTTTGCAGTCAATTACAGCCTGAAGTCTAGAACGCATGGACATCACCAGACGCTGGGTTTCATCCCTGGGGATGCTCTGGCAGGCCTCTACTGCAACTGTCTTCAGTTCCTGCTTGTTCTTGGGGCATTTTCCCTTCAGTTTTGTCTTCAGCAAGTGAAATGCATGCTCAATCGGATTCAGGTCAGGTGATTGACTTGGCCATTGCATAACATTCCACTTCTTTCCCTTAAAACACTTTGGTTGCTTTTGCAGTATGCTTTGGGTCATTGTCCATCTGCACTGTGAAGCGGCGTCCAATGAGTTCTGAAGCATTTGGCTGAATATGAGCAGATAATATTGCCTGAAACACTTCAGAATTCATCCTGCTGCTTTTGTCAGCAGTCACATCATCAATAAATACAAGAGAACCAGTTCCATTGGCAGCCATACATGCCCACGCCATGACACTACCACCACCATGCTTCACTGATGAGGTGGTATGCTTAGGACCATGAGCAGTTCCTTTCCTTCTCCATACTCTTCTCTTCCATCACTCTGGTACAAGTTGATCTTGGTCTCATCTGTCCATAGGATGTTGTTCCAGACCTGTGAAGGCTTTTTTAGATGTCGTTTGGCAAACTCTAATCTAGCCTTCCTATTTTTGAGGCTCACCAATGGTTTACATCTTGTGGTGAATCCTCTGTATTCACTCTGGTGAAGTCTTCTCTTGATTGTTGACTTTGACACACATACACCTACCTCGTGGAGAGTGTTCTTGATCTGGCCAACTGTTGTGAAGGGTGTTTTCTTCACCAGGGAAAGAATTCTTCGGTCATCCACCACAGTTGTTTTCCGTGGTCTTCCGGGTCTCTTGGTTTTGTTGAGCTCACCGGGGCGTTCCTTCTTTTTAAGAATGCTACAAACAGTTGTTTTGGTCACGCCTAATGTTTTTGCTATCTCTCTGATGGGTTTTTGTTTTGTTTTTTCAGCCTAATGATGGCTTGCTTCACTGATAGTGACAGCTCTTTGGATCTCATCTTGAGAGTTGACAGCAACAGATTCCAAATGCAAAAAGCACACTTGAAATAAACTCTGGACCTTTTATTTGCTCATTGTAATTGGGATAATGAGGGAATAACACACAACTGGCCATCCATGGAACAGCTGAGAAGCCAATTGTCCCATTACTTTTGGTCCCTTAACAAGTGGGAGGCACATATGCAAACGGTTGTAATTCCTACACCGTTCACCTGATTTGGATGTAAATACCCTCAAATTAAAGCTGACAGTCTGCAGTTAACCCTTTGAGGACCAAGGGATGTATTTGTCCTATGTTTTTAATTGCCTGTATCATCTGATTAAGAACTTAAAATACTTTTTTTTGTTTGGTTTGAGTCAAAATATTAGTTCTTAACAACAAATGGATCTAGCTTTTTGCCAATTATTTCATGAAATGGCTTAAGTTACAGCAACTGAAGTGTATGAACTTTAAAAACAAAAAATTGATTCTTTTGGCGTTCCGTAATCTTATGGTCCTCAAAGGGTTAAAGCACATCTTGTTCCTTTCATTACAAATCCATTGTGGTGGTGTATAGAGCCTACAATGTTAGAATTGTGTCGATGTCCCAATATTTATGGACCTGACTGTAGTTCAGAAACATTTCAGGCCTCCATGTCAATATCTTGAAATCAAAGACTAGATATCCAATTAGATCCACACACCAAACAAAACATTGATAACCTATTTTCAGTGGATGCCTATTCGCCATCTCAACACCACAAATCTCTCCTAGAATCATGGAACATATATCACATACATTGATTAGGTGGTATTGGAGCAGTGAAAATGACAGCTCTATTAAAATTATTCTATTCAGGAGTGTGAAAATCTTTGAAAAAAAATACTTGTCCAGGGACTAAATCTGCTTGTCTCGCATTACAATGTACTTGTCCAGATTAAAAAAAAAAAAAAAAAATCAATTTTAACCAAAACCAGATTTAAATCTGAGGTGCTGGTAGGAATGTCTGGGACTTTTAAAATCAAAAAGGGGCTCTATGGCAACTTAAATGTTTAATTTTTTTTAACATTACGCTGTTTATCTCCCCCTTCCCTCCCTGCCTGTCTCCAGCGTCAAACTCAGGGACTAGCAGGGAGGAGAGAGACCTTACAGTGTAATGAGCACCGATTGGATGCTCGTCATGAAAGATAATTGTGAGGCTTATCCCTTTCGCTACCAGAGCCATTTTTGCGATTCTTGCACACGTTTAAAAAATCATTTTAGGCTTGAAGATTACACAATACCCCCAAACATTTATTTTTCTGAAGGCAAAAGACCCTAGAGAATAAAATAGTGGTAGCTCCAATTTTTCAGACGACATTACCGCAAAGGTCTAGGAAATGCAAAATTTCAGTAAAAAATACACTTAGGGTAATTTTATTGCTTTTTTTGTGTCCTAAAATTAATTTATTTTTTGGTAAAATATAAAAGATGAAGTTCCACCGAGTAAATAGATATCCAACATGTTAAACCTTAAATTTGCAACAAACTTCAGTACCCTATATTTTCTATAGGAGACGCTTTTAAACCCCTTATAGTTTATTAGTATAGTGTTATGGAAGAGGTCTTCGTAGGTGCTAGAATTATTGCACTCATTCTGGCATGCATGGCGATGTGTAACATGTATCGCAATGAACATTTTAATGCGTAGGCACCCCAGTGAGTGCTTTTGTATGTGCGTATACATGGGGATGTTATGTGCTTGAGTGCAACTTTGATTTTTTTACTATTAAAAAAATATTCTTTTATTTACTTAACTTTTTTCATTACATAGGGGTCAAAAAGTCTCCTATGTGATGATTTTTTTGGCGACAGGCAGGGTGGATAAAAATCAATGATTTAAAAAAAAACAAAACATTTTTATTTAAATCGGATTTTTTTAATTTAAATCAGATTTTTTTTAATAAAATGCTTTTCGAGGAAAATATATTACCATCCAAAGGTTATTCCATCATGAAATAAAGATTAGTTTTTTAATTATGTAGAATAAGGCTGTATATGTTTCATTTTTTTGGTAAATAAATTCCATTAATCCATTCACAATGCCATGCTCTTCCAGAGGTTTTTGTAAGATTATTGGGCAGTTTTTTGCCTACAAGATACTATCACAGATGCTTGGTTTACTTTTGCAGTTCTCAAAACTGAATTTGACTCAGCGGAGATCACATGCCTCTTCTTCACAGCAAAAATGTTATAACATGAACAGAGTGAAGAAAAAGGTCTTAATCCTAACTTCTACAAACCTATGAATACAGAATCAACCCCTTCAGTGCTAAGTTTCAAGAAGTTCAGTGAATAGTATAGAAACAATATTTTTCTGATTGCTTGGAGTGGAATAGATCTGCACAAGAAGAAAGTGAAACTAAGTGTGAGGGGGAAGGGGCTGACAGTCAACGTTTCTTAAAATATATATATTCTGTTTAGCCAAGTTAGTTAACTAACATGGATGTTTGTTTAAGCAAATAACATATGCTGTAATGTTATTGTTTCAGTTAAATAAATCTATTTAATTTGTTATTAAGGTAATGATTATTTTTCTCCTTCCTAAGTACAACAGAAAAGTTGTACTTTTCAAATATGAATGATTAACCTATTAAACTGGGGATAAAAAAACGAATATGAAAAGTTGTTATTCTAAAAATCTTCATCTACTTGCATATTAAAATTATACCAGCAAGAATTAGTCTTTATGTAGAAAACTATGATTTAAATCAAGCCTTACTGACTAGTGATTTAAATCGTGATTTAAATCAGTTTGATTTAAATCAAATCCACCCTGGTGACAGGTTCTCTTTAATGAGACTTACAGGGTCTAAAAGACCCTGCATGTCTCCCCTGTATGTAATGCAGTATACATCACACTGCAATACGTTCTTTCCCGGCCTCAATGGCCGGGAAATCTGTGAACGGGGACCTGGAAGTGACGTCATAATGTCACTTCCAGGTCAGGACAAGAAGGGGAGGGGAGCAGACGTGTTCATTTTTCTCCCTCCCCTCTAGCCGCAGGTGCACACTGAGCCAGTCCCGGGCACGCAGATGGGCAAGCGGAGCCTGGGAGACTTAGCGAGCGGGGGGAGGAGGTTCACATGCGGGGGGGGGGGGGGCAGAGGCTGGCACCATAGTGGACTGCATGAAAGCAATCAAGCGGCAGCACTGCCGTCCGAATGCTATCACCTGACAGGTGAGCCCTGCTGCTTGCCCACAACAGGGCTAAAGGTTGTAAAAAGGTATCTGCCCGATGCCCAGAATTACATGTCCTGGGCATAAGGCGATACAAATTGCCCTGTCCTCCCCACACCAATACCTATACCATTATTCGCTCTTTAAAAAAAAAAAAAAAAAAACACATTCTTGCCATATAAGCATTTTCTTGAATTACAAAAGAGACAACAGATCTCCCCAAACTCATCTTAGAACTTCCAATATAGCCAACCTCAAATAACTTAAATTACTCACTATCATGACAACCTGAAGGTTCCATTCTGGGTGTGAGCTACTGAATGCTCCCCACAATATTCCATGCCTCAAACTCAAAAGGCAGGCAGGTAATCTATAACAGGGGTCTCCAAACTTTCTAAGCAAGGGGTCGGTTTACTGTTCTTCAGAATTTAGGGGAGGGCCAGACTGTGACCTATGGGAGTAGAAAATGCTCTGGCTACAGTGAGCATAAACAATGCCCCATCATTAGTTTGCATTCAAAGGAATAGTGCCCCATTTTTGGTATCAATGCAAAGAATAGTGCCTCACTGATGCTGCCAGTAGGAGGAATAGTGCCCCAAGTGCCAGATAAAAGCAAGCCAAGGGCCACATCTGGTCCCAGGACTGCAGTTTAGAGGCTGTTGATCTATAACAAACCCAATGAAACACGCTCTAAATACAGTGCATTCATAAAGTATTCAGACCTCTTCACTTTTTTCAGTTTTGAAGTCTGATACAACAGTTGTGTAAATTCATTTTTTTCTCATTAATCTACAAACCCCAAAATAAAGTAAAAACTGAATTTTAGAAATGTTTGCAAATGTATGAAAATAGAAAAAATTAAATATCACATTGACAGTATTCAGACCCTTTGCACCAACACTTGAAATTTAGCTCAGGTGCCTCCCATTTCTCTTAATCATTGCCGAGATGTTTCTACATCTTGATTGGAGTCCACCTGCAGTAAATTCAATTGATTGGACAATATTTGGAAAGACACACACCTCTCTATAAAAGGCTTCAAAGCTGACAATGCATACTGTATCAGAGCAAAAGCAATGAGGTCAAAGGGAACTACCTGCAGAGCTCAGAGACAGGATTATTGCAAGGCACAGATCTGGGGAAGGCTTAAAAATAAATAAATAAAAGCTGCTGCATTGAAGGTTCCTGAGAGCACAGTGGCCTTCATAATTTTCAAATGGAAGAACTGTGGCAAAACTAGGACTCATCCAAGAGCTGTTCATCCCGTCAAACTGGGAAATTGGGGGGAGAAGGGCCTTAGTAAGAGAGGTGACCAAGAACCTGCTGGTCACTCTGACTGAGCTCCAGAAATCCTGTGTGGAGAAGGGACAAAGTTCCAGCAGGACAAACACTGCAGCCCTTCACCGATCTGGGCTGGAATCTGGCAGAGTGGCAAGACTGAAGCCTCTCCTTCGTGCAAAACACATGAAGGACTGCTTGGAGTTTGCAAAAAGCACCTGAAAGACTCTCAGACTGAGGAACAGGATTCTCTGGTCTGATGAAACCAAGATTGAACTGTTTGGCCTTAATTCTAAATGTTATATCTAGAGAAAACCAGGCACTGCTCCTCACCTGCCCAAAATCATCCCAACAGTAAAGTGGTGACAGCATCATGCTGTGGGGGTGTTTTTCAGCAGCAGAGACTGGTCAGGACAAAGTACAGAGATATCCTCAATAAAAACCTGTTCCACAGTGCTCAGGACCTCAGACTGGGCTGAAGGTTCACCTTCCAACATGACAACAATCCCAAGCACACAGCCAAGATAACACAGGAGTGGCATAAGGACAACACTGTGAATGTCCAAAAGTGGCCCAGCCAGAGGTCTGAACTGAACCCTACTAAACATCTCTATAGAGACCTGAAAATGGCTGGCAGCTGACAGTCCCCATCCCACCTGACTGAGCTTGAGGAGGATATGCAAAGGAGAATGGCAGAAAATCCAGGTTTGCAACGTTTGTCACGTCATCCCCAAAAAGACTGGAAGCTGTAATTGCTGCCAAAGGTGCATCAACAAAGTACTTAGTAAAAGGTCTGAATACTTAAGTTCAGTTTTTTCTTTATAATACATTCACAGACATTTCTAACATTCAGTTTTCACTTTGGTATTATGGGTATTATTTGTCATAAGGGCTGCATGGTGCATGTCGGAGAGGGAGTTACAGTCAGGAGAGTGGTGTCATAGGACATTGCTCTGGGACAAGAGAACAGTTACATAGTTAACTGGCTGGAAAAAAAAAAGACAAAAGTCCATCCAGTTCAACCATAAAAAAAAAAAAAAAAAAAAAAAAACACAAGTTATAATCCTATATCCACAGCTGATCCAGAGGAAGGCAAAAAAACCCAGCAAAGCATGATGCAATATGCTCCTGCAGGGGAAACAAAAGCCTCCCTGATCCCCCGAGAGGCAATCGGATATTTCCTGGATCAACTTTACCTATAAATGTTAGTATCCAGTATATTATGTGTATCTAGGTAAGAATCCAGGCTTTTTTTTAAAGCAATCCACTGAGCTGGCAGGAACCAACTCTTAACAGTTATCACCTTAAGTGGTGGTTTAGATCTCCTGTAGACTGGCAGGCTATCTCCCTTATGTCTATGACCAACCATTGCTAAATAAGGGAAATTTGACTGGGGTATTCACAGTTAGGAAGTGCAGAATGGATGGGGTTAGCGTACCCAGTTATAGAAGCCGCTATAACTCAGGCACTGACCATGTTCCTGTGGCCGTGACAAAACTTTGTGTATTTTCAGTGGAAAAAAAAAGGCAGGAATGCAACATACGGGAGGCATTATACACCTCATCCTTCTAAATCCCAGTATAGATAGGAGAGAAGCTGCCAGATTTAAAATGGTTGTGCTGAGAAATGTCAGAGACAAAATGGCAGCGGTTACCACTATAAAGTGAATTGCTCCCATATTCTCTGCCTAAATGCTATGCAGTCATCATGGGCATACACCCAAAAAGGTTTTTAGGGTCTGGGAACCATAGAAATGGACCACGGTCCTGGACCTTTATATTACCTTGCGGCTAACTGCACACATTGCACTACATGCCAAGGTGAGCACCTAAGGCAGGATCTATTGCCAGAAGCAAACATTACAGGTTAGTCTCCCAAGGTACACAACAACAGAAAGTAATCCAGAAAACTGCTAGATAGCCATAGGCAATATCAGATCTTGATTAAAAAAAAAAAAAAAAAAAAACTTCTGGGGGAAAAAATCAAATAGTTAAAACAAAAAAAAACTTCTCCAGAGAACACAACATTCACTTAAGTCCTGTACTATACCAATTCAGATAACAGAAGCATAAGCTAGCTGTGTGTTTAGAAAGGGAAGATTGGGAACATATTTGGAGTCCAATGCACACTATTCCATCAATATCAAATTTATTGAAACCAATTATAAGCTCCTAATGAGATAGTATCAAGTCCCTAAAACTATAGCTCATCACCTCCCGCAACAACACTACAAATGCTACTGGGGACGTCCAGAAGATGTTTTGCCCAAGCACATCTTTTGGGATTTGCCAAAATACACCACTTTGGAATAGAGTTTATTAAAATATTTACACAGTTCTAAGAAACCCAATACCCAAAAACCCACCTGAAGCCCTATAGAACAAAAAAACCTGGAGGAATGCAAAACCATAGCATAAGCTATTAATATGTTTTGCAGCTGTAAAGATACTGTATAGACAATAGCCGCAGCATGAAAATCTACAACCCTTAACTTCACTGCTTTCAAAAACGGTTTAAGATAGACAATGGTCAACGAAAAACTTTCTGCAGTCCTCACAGACTATTCCAAAATTTAGCAAGATGTGAAACCCCTGAAAAGCCTTCTAGATGTAAACTCTGACTGCTTACTACACATTGCCTTACCCCAGTGTTTCTCAACTCCAGTCCTCATGGACCCCCAACAGGTCATGTTTTCAGGATTTCCATTATTTTGCACAGGTGATTTGATCAGTTTCACTGCCTTAGTAATTACCACAGCTGTTTCATCTGAGGAAAATCCTGAAAACATGACCTGTTGGGGGTCCATGAGGACTGGAGTTGAGAAACACTGCCTTACCCAATTGTCCATTTGAAAAACTTCCCCTAAACAGCATATTCCACATTTCCCTTTGATCACCCCCTTTTCTCCCATTTTCCTGCTCCTTCACATATTTTACCATTTCAACTTTCAATTCTCTCTCAATTTGTTCTCATGCCTTGCTACATAATTAGTAATATATACATTTTATTCTATGCTCAAATGTTAATATGCTCTCATTACGTTGCGCAATACACAAAATAAACTGTACACACTACCTATGTATTTCCAGTAATTTCTAATGTTATAGCTACTGTTGCATATACCAGTGTGCCATTTACACTGAATATTTATATGCATATTTGAAGTTCTCTTTTTTATGTTATTGTAAAGTATCATTCCTTCCTTCATAAAACCTTAAATAAAAATATTGAAAGGGAAAATGTAGCTCCTGCTGTTTCTTCCTTCATGAACTACTTCACAGCATGTAAACTTAGGAGAGAGAGAGAGAAAGTGAGGGGGAAACAAACAGTAGGCAGTTGATATGGGAGAGGAAGGAGTGCTCAGAATGCAGATGAGATATGATGGAGATGAGGAGAGGTGGAAAAGCAGAGCCATACTCGGGCCGGGCTGACAACAGTGCTTGGAATTTCATTTCAGTGGCAACGTTGTTAGCCTAGAACTGAAAGTTAGAAATTCCCTAAATTTCTGACAGATTCAACAAGTTTCTTTTCATGCATTTTTTTTGCCCACAAATACACTGTAAATATAGTTACATAGCAGTCTAAAATGGACAGAGTATAAATAAAAACTTCTGTCAGAGGTATGCAAACATTGAAGATACTGTAAATATTCAAGCAAGTCAAAAACAAAATATTAGGATAAAAAACACCAGCCTTTGTTGCATTTTGTAATTAAGAAATGCGGGTTTCATGACACTCGATATTCTGAAGAAGAACAAATCACCTGTCAGTCCTGACATTTGCTGCTGAGTGCAGAACGCAGAGCTCATCTAACAGTTGAGAACATTTACATGAAAGGAAAATTATAACATTTCCAGAAACCTCTTTGCACACAGACAGTCTGTAGAGCAAAGCACTTAACACACTGACATAGCCAAGAAAATTATTTTGCTTGTAAAAATTCGTCAGTCATCAATAAAAGTTTGTCAACCCTTACAGGTAGATGTGGTAGACCTTGATCACTATCAAATCTTGATAGTTTGAATGGCTAACAAAAATCAGAAAGAACTAGAAACTGCAGAAGTTTCAGGGTAATACCACATAGAAACAGAAACCGTGGAAAGGGAGAAGTCTGCCTGCACTGTGCAGAAAAGAATTTCTAATTCAGTTCCTGCCATTTCAATAGGACTACATCTACAGGATACATCTGAAAATATTGTTTCCCCATTAAATGAGGTCTTCAAGTCATGCATTCTCACACAACAAGAGTGCAATTGCCCTTTACTGACTCTAAACACTTATTTGCTTATAAAAATGTCTTTTGGACTATAAACTAACGTTCTCCTTCTGACTAAGGGGATACCAGCAAAATATCTACATGAACCAGAGCTACAAATAAAGAAAGAAATCTCCCCAGTGCCATCATCTTGGTGATGTACGTATTTGCTAAATTAATACTGTTCTCCTTTAACTGATTACCTTTTCCAGTGATGAAGAAAAGTTAAAATGTGAAAAGATAAAAAGTTTAATGAAAAGTAAACATTGTGTACAATGTATATAAATTACCTTATTATCAAAAGACATCAATCAAGCAAACTAGAATCTTCCTTCCATTTGTTTTACAGATTAATTAAAATGTCATCATTAGTCAAAGTGATAAGGGCAAAGAAGCAAAGGCATTGTCCCAGCAATAATATAAATGAATATTCATTTTATATAATAAAGAAACTAGCAAGAACATAGAGTGGCTGCTAAGATTGTTTTTTTTCACCAGGTAAATATAACTTTCCATAACTGAAAGTCGTGCCGGTCTAAATTAAATCACAGATGTATGTTTGAAAAGGAACTCCAGCCAAACAACTGAACACAAAAAAAAAACCAAACAAACCATACTTCAAGTACTATTCTACAGTACAATCCAATGTAATTTTAATAACATTTTCCCACATACCACAATATGGAATCAGCAGATTGACTGCATCTTTCCTGCAACTTTTTTTTTTTTCCATAATCAATATAAACACAGGAAATGCCGTACAAAAATAAAAATCCCAACCCAAAATAGTCTTTAACCTAGATCTCAAATCATATAACTGTTAAATACATCTTAGAGATTTATGGACCATCCCATCTCCCTTTTTTTCCTTCTAACACAGTGGAATTAGAATTTCCGAAGTATGTAATAAGCAGAAGCTGCCACTCTATCGCGGGACACGTGACTATTTAGCCCTTATTCCTGATACTTATTACATACAAGATCCAGAGTTTCCACGTAACATAAAACTCTTCAAGTCCATTGCCATAGATATGCACTCATTCCTCAGCTTCCATAATTTTATTAACTTGTTTTATCCAGTGTTCTATAGAAGACATCTGTGACTTTTTCCAAAATACCGACATTAGTCTCTTAGCAGAGTCTAACAAATGGGGAAACCATACTCTTCTTGTATGCCATGATGGAGCTAAGAGTGACATGAAAAAGGCACTGTACAGGGTCGTCCTGAATCGAGACCTTTCAGTCTATGGTCTCAACTGCACCCCTCTACTAAAGTGATCCTCTTCCCAAACTCCACCTATCAGCCTTCCACAGCTTTAAGCAGGCTAGGATGACATCACACACCACTAGTTCAACACATGTAAAGAAATGTAAACGGCCTCAGCCTTGAACTCCTCCTGAGCCCTGCCTCTGATGCATTTTGCTCCACTCATCTGGGTTGAATCATAGAGATCGCCATGATTAAGCTTTGATGGGTGCCTGACCTAAATCCAATAGAACAGCTCTGGGATATCATGTTTCGGTCCATCCGACGAGGTTGCACCTCAGACTGTCCAGGAGTTCAGTGATGTCTTGGTCCAAATCTTGGAGGAAATACCCCAGGACACAATCCATCGTCTCATTAGGAGCATGTCCCAAAGCTGTCAGGCATGCATACAAGCACATGGGGGCCATACAAACTACTGAGTACCATTTTGAGTTGCTGCAATGAAATTTCTAACCTGCTGCATTATTTTTTCACTTTGATAATTTTAATTTCCATCAAACGATGGGAGACCCTTACTTTCCTAACACATTACCCAGTCCATATCAGTATAGGCATCCAGCATGATATTTTCCCCATTGAGATCTGAAGTGTGTTCCCTACATTTTTTTGAGCGATAGATAGATAGATAGATAGATAGATAGATAGATAGATAGTTGACAATTTACACAGCGCTTTACATACACTGTAAGGTCACTAAAACATACACACACTAGGCCGAATTTAGACAGGAGCAAATTAACCTTCCAGCATGTCTTTGGAGTGTGTTAGGAACTGGAGTACAAACTCTAGGCAGGTAGTGTTGTGGTGAAAATATATTATATATGAAAATCTGACACATTCCACGCAAAACTTCAAAAATGGACTAGACAAAATTACTGGCATCCTCAATTTAATATTTGGCAGCACACCCCTTGAAAAAAATAACTGAAATCAAATCACTTCCTGTAACCATCAATGAGTTTCTTACACCTCTCTATTGGAATTTTGGCCCACTCTTCTTTCGCCAGCTGCTCCAGGTCTCCCAGACTGGAAGTGATCTTTTTCCCAACTGCTGATTTGAGATCTCTATACATTTGCTCTATGGGATTGAGATTTGGACTTGTCGCTGGCCAGTTCAGTCCACTCCAGAGCTTTGTCTGAAACCACTTCTGGGTGCTTTTTGATGTGTGCTCTGGGTCATTGTCCTGCTGTAAGACCCATGACCTCTGATGAAGACCCAACTTTCTGACACTGTGCAGTACATTGCACCCCAGAATTTTTTGGTAGTCTTCAGATTCCATAATTCCATGCACACGGTCAATACATCCAGTGCCTGAAGCAGCAAAGCAACCCCAAAACATCAGTGAACCCCAACCATGTTTGACTGTAGTGACTGTATTCTTTTCTTTAAAGACCTCATTGCTTTTTCTGAAAACCGTAGAATGATGGGCTTTACCAAAAAGCTGCAATTTTGCTTTTTCTCCCAAAAGGATTTTGGCTTCCTCAGGTAAGTTTTGTCAAACTTCAATCTAGCTTTTTTATGTTTCTTTATGTGGGGAGAATAAAAGTAGGCGCTGGCCAAATAAGACGTGATAATAATTCAAAGAACAGCATACCATGTAAAATAACACATACATAAATTAGTAAATATCATATAGTCCAAAAATAGTGAAGTGAAAAATTCTTAAGCACCAATCTGATGTTACAGTTCAACTGGTAACTACATCTCGCAACTCCAAATGTGATCCACCACCATTTATGGCCAAAATAAGAACTCACCAGATTAATGCGGAAAACAAAGTAGCCAGTAAGCATAAAAGCACAGCTCCTGTATGTATTTAAATCAATGCCTGGTCCTGCAGAATCCTTCAGACCTCTTCCACTCAAGTAACACTAAACCACCTCTTTCATTCTCAGCCAATATCTCAGGAAAGAACCCAGAAAAGTAATCATAGTGCAGCAAGTTTTTATTAAAAATATTAAAAGGAATATATTCTAATGCACTCACGTGTTAAAATAGTGCCACAGGGAGCAACAACCCAAACAGCTCACTAGGGGGATCCCTCTCCTTACACCGCGGCTATTCTCATGGCTGGAGTGCATTCCAGCAACTAGATATAATGACAGAGGAACTGGAAGTGACATGTACAGCTCAAGCCTCCATGCATTTCACACTGGACTTTTTCTGCAAACAGTAGAATGATGGGCTTTAACAAAGAGTTGTAATTTTGTTTTGTCTGTACGCAACAAATTCTTGCAAAAGGATTTTGGCTTCCTCAGGTAGATTTTGGCAATCTCCAATCTGACTTTTTTATGTTTCTGTGTCAGCAGTGGGGTCTCCTATCATATCGTTCATTTTCATTCAGATGGCGATGTATAGTGCTAGCAGACTTAGTTGTACCCTGTGCCTGAAGATCAACTTGAATTTGTTCGGTAGTTGATCGAGGTTCTTTAGCCATTATTCAAACAATCCTTCATTGCAATCTTTGATTCATTTTTCTCTTTCGTCCACGTCCAGGGAGGTTAGCTACAGTGCCACTGGCTGTAAACGTCTTGACAATGTTCCGCACAGTGGATATAGGAACATTAAGATCTCTGGAGATGGACTTGTAACCTTGAGATTGTTCATGTTTTTCCACAATTTATGTTCTCAAATCCTCAGACAATTCTTTGCTGCTTTTTCTCTTCTCCATGTGGCACACAAAGAAACACAACAGAAAGGTTGAATCGATTTTTCACCATTTTAACTGGTTGCAGATGAGTTTTATTACAAATTACAGGAGCATCACAAACTTGGAATGCAATTATTTCTTACAATATTGAGAAGGTACCAATAATTTTGTCCAGTCCATTTCTGAAGTTTTGCGTGGAATGTGTCAGTACTGGCTTTTAGTTTCTCCATTTTTTGTGTCATACCAATACAAACAAAAGAAATAAACATGAGAATGCCTAAACATTTGTAAATGCAACCATTTTCTGAGCAAAGTGGTGCATTATCTGACAGAAATGCAGGGCTAACTGTGTGTAAATACACATACACACATATATTTATTTTTCCCCCCAAAAGAAAAATCGGCCCTCGCAGGTATTTGCGAGGTGAACGCGCAATGAAGATTTTATTTCAACGAGGCACAAGCTAGTCTTCCTCAGGACCTGAGCTTGTACTTTATCAAAATAAAATCTTCACTGTGCGTTCACCTCTGAAGACCCTTGAGTGACACATTCTCTCTTTCGGGCGATATGCACTATAGGCTTTCCTGCTCACACAGGCCCATTTTTTTTTTATCCAATATGTGTGCACTGGATAAATATATACCCGTATTTTCCGGCGTATAAGGCAACTGGGTGTATAAGATGACCCCCAAAATTTTCCAGTTAAAACATATTGGGCTATACTCACCGTATAAGTCTAACCCACTTCTGAGGCAACACCATTTAAAAACATCAGATTTTTTAATTGAAATGGTTATGACTTACCAGTACTTAAATCCTTAAAAATCCTCATGTTTATCCTCTGACATCATAAGTTCACGAATGACATCTTGTGATACATTTGTAAGACAGTCATCATATGGATCAAATTCCAAATCAGATGTTAACGCTGGTTTGTGGTAATACGGTAGCTTCGGCTACATACAGTATACAGTATATATATAGCCCGCTGGATGTGCAGCAATGTACACACAGCATACCGCGCTGATCCAAGCTGGCTCAAAACAAATGTCCCTATGACAGATTAATCTGTCAGCCCGCTGGATGTGTGGTATATACAGTATACTGAGTATATACCACTGTGGTACATACAGTATACTGAGCCAAGCTGTTTCAAAACATACCGGTACCTCCCTACGGTACAGTAGCTGAGGCTACATACAGTATACGCTGGGCAAATCACGGCGAGCGATGTATTCTACTAATGAATACAAAGCCTGCTCGGATTGGCTGAGGTTGTGATATCATCAGCCCACCTCTCTGACTCAGTAGAATACATCACTCGCCGTGATTGGCGCAGTGTATACTGTATGTAGCCGCAGCTACCATACATACACGCATCCAGCGGGCTGATTACAGTAGGGACGTACCGGTACACTTTGAAACTGCTTGGCTCAGCGCAGTATACTGTATATACCGCACATCCAGCTGGCTCACAGATTAATCTGTCATAGGGTCATTTGTTTTGAGCCAGCTTGGCTCAGCACGGTATACTGTATGTACAGTATTACCACACATCCAGCCAGCTTGACCCAAACAAACGCAAGGTTCACATTTTATACCCCGCGTATAAGACAGCCCCCAATTTTTGGAGTATATTTTTAAGTATAAAAAGTAGTCTTATACGCCAGAAAATACTGTATATACAGTTGTGTTCAAAATAATAGCAGTGTGTTGAAAAAAGTGAATAAAGCTCAAAATCCTTCTAATAGCTTTTATTTCCATACACACAAATGCATTGGGAACACTACACATTCTATTCCAAATCAAGACATGAAGAAAAATGTATCAAATTTGTGTTGTTCCTCTAAAAAAATTGAAGAAAAGTGAATATTAGACTGTTCAAAAAAATTGCGGTGTTTGAATTCTTCTTTACAAACTCAAACATTCACTATATAAACAATGTTTGAAGATTTTGCTTTCCTTTGAATCACTTAATATTTAGTTGTATAAGCACTGTTTCTGAGAACTGTTGTACATCTGTGTTGCATGGAGTCAACCAACTTCTGGCACCTGTGAACAGGTATTCCAGCCCAGGATGATTGGAATACATTCCACAGTTCTTCTCTATTTTTTGGTTTTGCCTCAGAAACTGTATTTTTGATGTCACCTCACAAGTTTTCTATTGGATTAAGATCTGGGGATTGGGCTGGCCACTCCATAACGTCAATCTTGTTGGTCTGGAACCAAGATGTTGCACGTTTACTGGTGTGTTTGGGGTCGTTGTCTTGTTGGAACACCCATTTCAAGGGCATTTCCTCTTCAGCATAAGGCAGCATGATCTCTTCAAGTATTCTGATGTATTCAAATTGATCCATGATCCCTGGTATGCGATAAATAGGCCCAACACCGTAGTATGAGAAACATCCCCATATCATAATGCTTGAGCAACCATGCTTCACTGTCTTCAGTGTACTGTGGCTTGAATTCAGTGTTTGGGGGTCATCTGACAAACTGTCTCCGGCCACTAGACCCAAAAAGAACAATCTTACTCTCATCAGTCCACAGAAATGTTGCGCCATTTCTCTTTAGGCCAGTCAATGTGCTCTTTGGCAAATTGTAACCTCTTCAGCACGTCTTTTTTTCAACAGTGGGAATTTGCGGGGGCTTCTTGCAGATAGCTTGGCTTCACATAGGCGTCTTCTAATTGTAACAGTACTCACAGGTAACTTTAGACCTTCTTTCATCTTCCTGGAGCTGATTGTTGGCTGAGTCCTTGCCATTTTGGCTATTCTTCTATCCATTCGAATGGTAGTTTTTCGCTTTCTTCCATGTCTTTCAGGTTTTGGTTGCCATTTTAAAGCATTTGCGATCATTTTAGCTGAGCAGCCTATCATTTTCTGCACTTCTTTATATGTTTTTCCCTCTCCAATCAACTTTTTAATGAAGGTACGCTGTTCTTCTGAACAATGTCTGGAACGATCCATTTTCCTCAGAATTTCAGAGAGAAATGCACTGTAACCAGCATGTACATTTGCTGCCTTCCTTCCTTAAATAAAGGCAATAATTGCCACCTGTTTTTCAAAGATTGAATGACCTCACTAATAGAACTCCACACTGCTATTATTTTGAACATGCCCCTTTCAATTCGTGATTCAATTAGACAGAATCAGCAGCATGCATGTCATGACTGTTGGGTCTGTTGGATTTCTATTACTCTACTGCTAGTAAATTATTTGCCATGTAGAAATATCATTTCTACCAAAAACAGTGATTGATCAGGTCAGCAGATAGGAGTAGTCAAATTAAAAAGGGACAAACCAGCGAAAGGACAGTTTTAATCTTGCATACTCCTTACCTGCAGCATGTCATCCACCATGGTTAAAATGTACTGCACTGTCTGTTCCTTTGAAATGTGGGTCATCAAGTTAATAAAGGTTTTAGCACACTGTAAAGAAAAACAAAATGCTTAAAAGGTTGATAAAAAATGTTTGCATGTAACAACATTTGAGACTCCTAAAATAACATTATGTACATTATATTACGAACTGCTCAGTAATTTCAAACTTTTTTGCATCACTGGTTAAACTTATGTTAAAAAAATGCAATTAAGCCCAATTAAATGTAATTAAATGCAATAAAAAAAACTAGGATTGCAGAATTGGATGGATGTCTTTAAACATGACACAGTGACTGCTTCAATGAACCGGTTAGGCTGATAGACCAAACTAGCATCAAGGTAAAAGTACAGCCAGTTAGTCATGCCTGCAATGTTTGTTAATCTTCAATATTTAATTTTATGCATTTGTAAAGCCCTAATGCTGTATGGGACTTCAGAAATCTATCCTACTTCCATCATTCAGCAGTACCACGTGAGTTTCAGCAGCCAAATAGCTGAAAATGGGGCTTAGCTTCAGGGTGGGTGGGATTGAGCAGGTCAGACAGCCCTTGGAAAAATGCGTGTCCAATGAATCCTAAAAATTATGAAGTTACATTTGATGGTTGTCCTTTAAACCAGTGTTTCTCAAAAATTTTTTCAGTCAAGACACCCTTTACAAATTATGCACAATCTCAAGGCACCCCACTCTAAAATGTAAAAAACTAAAATAATAGTTTTACATATCTTCCAGCAGCATCCACACATGTGGGCCACCCAACATTAGTGGTAATCTATACCTCCATCTTTGCAAACTGGTACTTATTAATGTTCTAGCATTTCTCTTCTCCCTCAGTTTCTCTTCTTCTCTCAGCTAACACAACCCCAGTGTTGACAGGGTTGAGAGGGGCAGAGGATGGACAAACAAAAATGCTGTGCAGGAGCCCAACATCATCCTTATTAACCAATGTGTCATTGTAATGCTTCACAAAAACCTCTGGCTTTGTGCAACAAAAAGGCAGGCTGGATTGTTGACAATTTTGGGCAATTCCTAGCCATTTTTAGGTATTTTGTTAAGACTTCCCTAAAGAACCCAGAAGGCACCCTGGTTGAAAAACGGCTGCTTTAAAAACAGTAGATTTTTAACTACTCCAATAGACAGTAAAAACCCGATCGCCAACTGTTTTTCAATTAGCAAGTGTGTTCAAATTGGCCAGCTGGACAAAAACAGACCAAAACTATAGGAACAAGTCTTACTTCTAGGTAAGAAGACGTTCTCCACAGAACCATTCTACCATAGCTTTATCTGTAGGTTTTCATGTATTCAGTTCATGAAATAGCTATTAGTAGCCAGCTACATTCAAAGGAATTTACTAAAAAAGAGTCTCTAGTTTCCACCCCTCCATCAAAACAAAAAAAAAAAATCAGCAGCTACAGATACTGTAGCTGCTGACTTTTAACATAAGGACACTTGGACACTTGCCTGTCCAGGGATCCAGTGCTGTCCTCATCCAAGCCGATTCTTTAATTGGCTTCGGGTCCAGACGCCAGCATCCTAACTAAAGGGAACCACTGTGAAGCCTCTCCCACTGCACATGCGTAGGCTGTGCTTTGTGAATGATCTTCTGGGACGATGTGTGCCAGAAGGCTGCGGGGGAAGGAGGAGAGGCCGGACTTCTACTTGGATCGCCAAAGAGATCCAACCGGAAGTAGCAGTGGGTACTTGTCAAAGCCAGGTACCTGTCCCCCCCCCCCCCCCCAACAAAAGTGCCGATTTGTTTTTGGGTGAAGTTCCACTTTAGCCGCTTTCCCGCCACCCTATAGTAGAACTACTGCTACAAGGCGGCAGGTCTGCGCAAAATCACGTATATTTGCATTTCCGGGTAGTGAGCGCACGCACGCCACCCTATACACGCCGCTATTGGCGGCAAGGCATATAAATCACTGAGTCCCAGATGGAGATTCCCTGCTGGCACCCAGCGATTTTCCACAAAGCTGCCAAGGGAGAGCTTGCAAACAACGGTTTCTTTCCTGCCAGCAAGGAAATACAAAACAGCAGGTCTCCAAGGTAAAACAACACTCAGCACACATAGTAAAACACACACAGTACACAGTTAACCCTTTGATCGCCCAAAAGTTAACCTCTTCCTGCCCAGTGTCATTAGTACAGTGTCAGTGTGTTTTATTAGCACTGATCATTGTATTAGTGTCACTGGAGATGTCAGTGAGTTCCCACCCAATGTCAGAATTCCCATCGCAGTCTCGCTGTAAGTCGATGATTGCCACCATTACTAGCATAAAAAAAAAAAAAAGAAAAATTCCAGTATATATACTACCATTTGCAAATGCTATAACTTTCACGTAAACCAATTAATTTACATGTATTGGGATTTTTTTTAACAAAGGCATGTAGCAGGATACATTTATTCCTAAATTTATGGCGAAATTTGATTTTTAAAATTTTTTTATTGGACATGTTTAACCACTTGCCAACCATGCTATAGCCAAATGACGGCTACAGAGCGAGGTTGTCCAGTCCTGAGAGGGCGTCATATGACATCCTCCCAGAACATGCCCTCCTGCAAGCACCCGGCGATCTCCATGATCGCTGTGTCCTATGGACACAGCTGATCACGTGATGTGGGAAAGGCCAATCACAGCGACCTTTTACCACGTGATCAACCAATGACACAGATCAGTAAATGCAGTTGCCAGTTATCAGCTGCACTTTCCTCATGCTGTCACAACCTGCAATTGTCAGAGGACTGATCGACACCGATCATCGGGGCACTGATGATCAGTGCCCTTATAATCAGTGCCCAGCCGTGCCACCAACCTGGGCCCAGCAGTGCCATCAGTCAGTACCACCCATCAGTGCCCATCATTGTTGCATATCAGTGCAGCCTCATCAGTGCCGCCTCATAAGTGCTATCAGTGCCCATCAATGCTGCCTAGCAGTGCAGCCTCATCAACGAACATCAGTGAAGGAGAAAAATAACCTGTTTGCAAAATTTTATAATAGAAACAAAGAAAAACTTTTTTTTTTTTTACTTTTTTTTTTGTTTATAGCGCATTAAAAAAAAAAAAAACACCCAGCAGCAATTAAACACCACCAAAAGAAATCTCTATTTGTGTGAAAAAAATTATACAAATTTCATATGGGAACAGTGTTGCATTACCACACAATTGTCATTCAAAGTGCGACAGCGCTGAAAGCTAAAAATTGGCCTGGGCAGGAAGGGGGTATAAGTGCTCAGTAGGCAAGTAGTTAATGGCAAAACGTCAAAAATATTGTTTTGGGGTTTTTTTTTTTCAAAATTGTCTGTCTTTTTTTTTTTAGTTTATAGCGCAAAGACAAAGATCAGCAAACCAGTTTAGGCATGGTTAGTTCATGGTACCATGAGCTAGTTCACGTTTTAAACATTAGGATAGGGTCAAGGTGTTCATGTAGGCATAAAATGATGGTGTAGGTTTTGAACACCCATTTTAACTGATGAAACATCTTCAACATTACAGGCAACTTCAATTTTATGTGACTCCTAACAGCTATAACAGTTGATTAAATAAATCCTACCTGATTGCCTTCAGTTGTTAGTATTGCTTTCTTTTCTTCTGCATTGGATTTTTCAAACCTTAAAATAAATTCACAGTCATCTCCAGAAATCATCTGACCCCTGTAAGAAATTAATCAGTATAAGACTAAAACAATATAGAAACAAATGGTCATAAAAGACAGTGTGAAGTTTATGATACATTCAGACAGCATGAAACTGGTTTTCCTTCAATAGAAGTTTTCGGAATTGCAAAGTGTAATTCATTTTCACATACATTGCAATATTAATGACTTCCAGCCTTAAAGATGTGAAACTAAATATACGCCAATAATAACTTAGCTAGAAATCCTACCATTAAAGTCAATTATGCTATTTCTCTTGCTAGCCCTTCTAACAGTACCAGTGCATACAGGCTCCTGTAGCCTCTTTGCTAAGTCACAGCTCTCTAGCAACCCTTCACACCAGCGCCTCCCAACCCCTTAAGGGGTTTCTACAGTCGGTAGGGGGGCAGGGTTTATAATCATGTGACCGCTGTGATTGGCTGTCACAGTGGTCACATGATCAAGAGCTTTCCGTTAGGCACAGATACCTGTGTCGGGAGCATGCTCTTGGCACAAAGTTTGTTTACCTTTTGGTATGCAAATATGTGGCCTCTCTGTGTCAAGGCCCACCCGCCGAGAGGCTGCATATTTGTGTACTCACAGCACTATGCAATGCATTTCTCTGAAAATCTAGATGTTTTTATTTTTCCCTTACAGCTTTCAGACCTTGTGAAAGACCCCAAAACCGTATATTTTCTGAAAGCATAGGACCAGTAAAATAAAAAGGAAGGTGCTACTGATTTTTTTAGGCCCTGTGATACTTGTGTGAATGTTTATCAAAACACTATTTTTGTTAAAAATACACTAAATTCATTATTAGTGGATACATATATGGCAAAATTTATAAAATTCCTGCTAAATTCCTACTAAATATAAAAGTTAAAACTGTATTGAGTTGAAAAATAACAAATACTTGTAAATTTTAAATTGCGCCTTTTTGTGAAATGGGAAAAAAGATAGATATGTAGAACTGTAAAAAAAATAAATTTACTCTAAAAAATTTGGAGGTTATCATATGTCACACACAACTTTCAGAATTTGTAAAAGACCCCCTCAAACCATATATTTTCTGAAAGCACATTACCTATGGAATAAAACAAATGTGCTATTGATTTTTTTAGGCCCAGCAAGAGTTGCGCAAATGTTCATTAAACAGCTATTTTCAGTTAAGATCCAAAACCATTATTAGCAGATACATACATGGCAAAATTTTCAAAATTCCTGCTAAGTCCCTATTAAGTATAAAAGTTAAACTGTATTGAGGTAAATAAAAACAAATATTTGTAAATTGTGAATTGTGCCTTTTCGTAAAATGATGAAAACGAAATGTGCACAAAACTGCAATTAAAAATAATTTAGTCTCAAAATCTGGAGGTTGACATTTTTTCACTTACAGCTTTCAGAATGTGAAAGGACTCCCCAAACCATACATTTTCTGAAAGCACATGACCTGTAGAATAAAAAATGTGCTACTGAGTTTTTTATCTTTTTGTTTTTTTTTTTTTAAGGTAGTTGTGCAAATGTTCATCAAATAGCAATTTTCACTAAAAATACACGAAAATCATTAATTAGTGCATAACCTAAATTTTTTAAATTCCTGCTAAATTACTACTACATGGGGCGTATTAAAAAAAGTATGCCCATGATGGGCAGTGTTTACCCACATGGAGATGCCCAGTTCTGTGCAATCCTGTGCAGGCAATCCCATTCATATCAATTGGGATGCAATGGCAAAGCCACTGTTCCCAATCTAACACCTGTGTGGGTGTTTGTACACGACCCTGAATGTAAACAGTGTGAGCTCAGGGACAAGAACCGGGACCCACATGGATGTCAAATTGGGAGCAACGGCTGTGTTCATGCAATTGTTACATCCCAAATGACATCAACAGGATTGCCTGCACAGGGATGCTCAGAAAACCTGCGCATCCCTATGCCAGTAGACAAGGCCTTGAAGAGCATACGCTGTGTATTCCCTGTGTAAACAAGGCCTTACTATGTTTGTTTGTTTTTTAATTATCATTATTTGTTTGTACTTTTTTTTGGTGAGATATCAAAGATCTAAACAGACCCCTGATATCTCTTTTTTGAGACAGAGAAAGGGACTGAAGACAGCCTACGCTGCACATTACATGAATGAATGAAGAGTCTGTATAGAGCCTCCTTTTCATTCATAAACTGACCCATAGTAAGCACAAGCTTACTATGCTCAGTTATCAATGGATACAGGAGTGATCAGTAAGCACGTTTACCAGGCCGCCTTCCCCGCGCTCTCCATTGCCACAGCTTCTCCAAGTGCTGGAACAGCGGAAAGGAGAGGAGGGAACACCACCCAGCAACCAGCCAGGATTAGTAAGTTAGGGGCCAGAGGGGGGGGTGGAGGTTGGGCGGTGAGAGAAACCGGCGGACGCAGGGGATCGGGTATGTGAGCTGGTTGGGGGCATATCGTGGACAGGGGGAAAACGGGAAAACTAGCGGCATTTAAAAAAAAAAAAAAAAAAAGAATGGTAGGAGGTGAGGCTAGAGACAGGGAAGGATAGGAGGTGAAGACATTCGTGGAGGGAGGTTATTGCATTTGAGGTGTATAGCTCTGATCGGCGGCTTGTTAGCCGCTAATCAGAGCTATCTGCTTGCTCAGCAGCGTCTGAACAATTTTACCATAAGCTCATGGTCACTGAAGTGACCATGAGCTTATAGCAGAGGAGGAATGGAGGTCCTCGCCTGCTGGAAGCAGTGCTGTAGGTCCGTACGGCGTGCGGACCTGGCAGTGAAAAGGTTAAAGAGACATGAAAAAAAAAATTAGAAACACACACGCACACACAAAATAATGCAAGCACCTTTGCGCCTGCGATTGCCTTACACTTGGGGGGGGGGGGGGGGCTGAGTGGCTCTAAAATGTAGGGGTTTATTTTTTAATGTTTAACATGTTGGATATTTACTCGGCACACCTCATCTTTAGATTAAACCAATAAATGTATTAATTTTATGTATTTATGTGTCCTAAAATTTGCTTTAGTGCATTTTCTACTGAAATTCTGCATTTCATAAACCGCTGCACTAATATCATGTAACATGAAAAAATGGAAGTACAAACATTTTGTTTTCTACAGTGTCTGCTTTCAGAAATATTTAATTTTTGGGGGTTTTAAGTAATCCTCAGGCCTCACCTGCCAGCTGCCCATAGCCAGCGAGGGAAGGCAGAGAATGCACAACTTCGCCCCCTCATTACACACTGCTGTTGTGGGAGCAAGGCAAAATGCACCTTCGCCTAAGCAGACAAAGGTCCTTACACCGGTCCTGTGGAGGAATTGCTACAAAGCTTAACATAAAAGTCAGAGCAATAAACAGCAGCATATATACTGTATAGTCTTGCCGTATGCTGTCAATATAGGTTCCTATTCTGCAAAACTGGTGGCAGAACAAGACTAAAGAACTTTATCTGGCACAGTATACTATAGTTAGACCTTGTCATTTATTGCTGCTGATTACTGAAATCTATGTGGTGCAGAATCTATGAAATGCTATAATTTTGAGGTATACTACTGTATAGTATTAGGCAGGATTACAGCTTACTTTTTTTTAACTGGAGAAATCTGCTCCTTTGTAAAGTTAAACATTATATACTTCTGGGCTTTAGCAGTGTCTACATTTGAGTAATCAGACCTGATATACATATGCAGCGCTGAAGGCCAAATAAACATTGAATATAAAACAGATTAATCTTTCGCTGTAGAGCACGTTATCAGGAAAAAAAAAAAGTACTCGGGCACGAAACGTATTAGGGAAGAGCAAGGGTGGTGACGTCACACCGCACAGGCCACGTGTCAGGCCAGCGGCCATCTTAACTACTGTCACACCAATGTGAGTGCTTGTACCTGGATATATCTTTGCTTGGAAATTAATAAAACATACTACACTATTAGCATTTTCTATTTGGGCTCGGTTTATTGCGAGCCCCCCCCCCTTCCTTAAGGTGGATTCTTGTCCTGCTCCGCATCTATTATTGAGAGTGACCCCCCTGGTGGTTGTACATGATACCTGTTACCTGGAGAGTGATCCCCCTGCTGGATGGATGAGTGTTCCTGATTCCTGGAGAATGATGACCATTTGATTACCTGTCTTTCGCTTGGTTGGCCAGATGATCCTTTGATTTTCATCTTTCCATATCCAGAGGACCAGGAGTGGTTTAATTACTCAAATGCGCATAACATTGCGCTGTCTGGTTAGTGCAATGTACACTCATTTTTACATCACTGGAGTCGCGATTTTCACCTCAATATAGAGCTTGGGACTTATTTGCTTTTTCATGTTTAGTTATTATAAAGGTCACTACCTGTACAGTTAATGTCCGCAGACGTTCATCGCACTTTTATATAGTTTTAGCACTCCGCAGCGCAAGATTAATCTGTTTATATTCAATGTTTATTTGGTCTTCAGCGCTGCATATGTATATGAGATGTTATGAAGGTTAAGAGGTTTTGCCTTCATGTCAGCTGCTTTTTGCCTGCACTACCTAGCGCTCGTATACCCATTGATATGTTTGCGAGTAATCAGACCTGATCAGCCAAATCGCAGCACAATAGTCTCAATCCCTTCCTGTGTAGTAAAACAGAGGTTAAAACTAATTTTACACTGCTGTAGGATTTTGAGTGTGCCATCCTCTCAGCCCACACCTTTTCTACATTTTTGTACTGCAGCTTTTACCGGTCCTCAACACACAAACGTTTCACTCACCAATATCCACATTCCCAGCATTAATATCACTACTCTCTCCATATTCTAACATCTTCACTCTTTCCCTAACATCTGTACAACTAGTTCAGTTTTTTTTCTGTAGTTCTCCCTTTGGTAAATCACTTCATTTTCTGGCAAGCTCCCTGATCACACTACAAACCAATATTATCTGCACCTATTTGGTTGGTTACCTCCCTGATATCGGAAATACTATCTGATACATCAAGCACTATACAGTGAGCCTTATAGCTGCTGCCTTTTCTTTACTTTTGTGCTCCAACATCTCTAGATTTCTGCACAACACAATCACCTCAATGATGTCCTTGTCATATGTTGTACCTGAAAACTGCCCCCTGAACAAAGTCCAATCAACCCCATGCTCTGCCTCACCCTGCTTGATCAGCTACTTTTCCCAAAACTGACCACCGTCAGTATCCACTCTGCCATCTCTCCATATGATAAAATATCATCTTCTAATATTGGTAAGCTACTCCGCCTTCTCTCCTACATTCTCCCTCTCCATGATCAACATGAACTTCTCTATGCTGTCCACATCTGTCCACAACCATCTGCTGTTTTTTGTTTCAATATTTTTATTAAATTTTTCAGAGAAAAACACGGAAGTGAAATATGGTTCATTCATACAATATTACATTAGACG
Organism: Staurois parvus; assembly: GCF_062004578.1. Classification (NCBI taxonomy): domain Eukaryota; kingdom Metazoa; phylum Chordata; class Amphibia; order Anura; family Ranidae; genus Staurois; species Staurois parvus. The sequence continues at coordinate 6,419,209 of NW_028318001.1, forward strand.
ATACATAGTTGAGCATTTTTGTTGTTGTTCCACTCAATGGTAGGTGGAGGTGTAGATCTTGTTTAGCAACATCATCAGAGGTATTCATATATATATGATGAACCTTGGTGGGGAGTTGGGGGAGGAGGGATATAACTGGGTAATTGAGGAAATACCAGTCTTGGTTTGGGCGGTAATTCAACTTATAAAATGTCATCAGGATTGTACAGAACATTTTGGGTGGTTTAACCATCGGGTCCATTGGTTATTAAATTTGTGATAGGAAGAAGTATTAATTGCGGATAATTTTTCCATTTCACATTGGGTGTTAAGGTCTGTAATTAATGAAGTGATTAATGAGGGGGTTTTGTGTTCCATAATCTGGTAATGTTAATTTTGGTGGCAAAGAGTATGTGGATAATAATTGTTCGGGAACGAGGAGGGAGTTTCTCGATCCCGATGTGTAGGAGTGCTAATGAGGGGTTCGGTGTTAACAAAATTTTGTTTATTTCAGAGATTAATTGAAAAGTAGTATTCCAGAAGGATCTGAGGGACTTACATGACCAAAGAATATGTAGTGTTGAGCCTGGCTCACCACATTGTCTTCAGAGTGTAGGAGATTTTTTCGGGTAGTAGATGGAGAGTTTGACCGGAGTCAGGTACCATTGGTAGAGTATTTTTAGATATGACTCCCAATGGGAGCTGCATCGGGTAGCTTTATAGGTGATGTTGAAGGTATTTTCCCAGCATTTTAAAGTTATTTGGTCTGATAGGATATTTTCCCAGTTGGTTAGGGAGGTTGTTTGTAGAGTAAATTGTAAGTTTGTGAGATATGTATAAAAGGTGGATATACCTTTGCTTGGGTATTGAGGTTTGGTGAAGAAGATAAAGGCTGTAATTGGTATCATAGTGGTGTGGGGTAAGATAGAGGTTTGTAGAAAGTGAGCAATTTGTAGGTATGTAAAGTTTTCAGTAGTAGAGAGATTATATTTGGTTTGGAGAATTTGGAAGGGGCATATAGATTGATTGATATAGGAGGTCTGTTATATTGGTTATCCCTTGTTTTGTCCATTGAGATAAGTCTAGCGAGGGAGTGAGAAGGTGTAGTATATTGGTTGGAGTAGGTATATGTTTGACGTCTTTAAATTTAGTGGAGAGGAGGTCCCGCCAAGCCTGTAGGGAGGCTTGAATGCAGGGGTGTTTTAGTTGAGGTTCTATTAGGTTGGTCGGTTGAGTCAGGATTATATTTTGGGGCTTAGGTGGTTGAAAAGGGAGGGTTTCCATTATGGACCAAATTTTTTCTTTCGATGGGTTCCACCAGAAATATAATTGGTCTAAAAGAGTAGCTGTGTAATATGACTTGAGGTGTGGGAGTCCTGCTCCTCCTTTAGCTGTAGGGCGTATTAAGAGGTTGGTGGTACATCTTCGTTTTTTCGAGTTCCATAGGAACTTTGTGAGGATGGTTTGTAGGCTAGAAAAGAATGAGTTAAGGATTGGTATGGGGGGTGTGCAGAATATGTATAAGATTTTGGGTAAAATGAACATTTTCAGAGTTGCCACTCGGCCTAGTTTGGAGAGATCTGAAGTGCGTAAAGTGTTTAGTTCTTGGGGGATAGTTTCAAGCAAAATTTTATGATTTGCTGTGTATAGTTGGTCTGTCGTCGGTGTGAGTCTGATTCCCAAGGAATGTTGTTCGTTTCCCATAAAAAAGGGAATTGTTTGGCTAGTTGGGTTTAAAGTTGAGATGAGATGTGAAGGTTCAGTATGGAAGATTTGGGTTTGTTAGGTTTGTAATATGAGACTGTTGAGTAGGTATATAGGTGTGTGCAAATTGTTTTGAGGGATTTTTTTGGGTTGGTCACCATTAATATAATATCGTCCGCTAATAGGCTAATTTTGGGTTCCATGTTGAGGTGTGTGATTCCTGTAAATGATCGGTCTGCTCTGAGTTTGGATGCTAGGGGTTCAATAAGGAGTGTAAATATTATCGGGGAGAGTGGGCAGCCTCGTCTTGTACCATTTGAGATGTCAAAGAGGTCAGATAATGTGCCATCTGTCAGTATTTTAGCGGATGGATGTGAATATAATGATAAGATGGCGTTCAGCATCCAACCTGCGATGCCAAATTTTTGACGAGTGAGTTGCATGAATTGCCAATGTATCCATTCGAATGCTTTCTCTGAGTCTAGAGACAGGAATAAGGAGGGGCTCTTGGTACTTTCTAGGTTGTGTAGGAGGGAGATAATTTTTCTGGTAGCATCGGGTGCTTGGCGACCTGGGATGAAACCTACTTGATCTGGGTGAATAAGGGTGGGGAGGTAGGGGAGAATTCTTCGGGATATGATTTTCACGTATAGTTTTATGTCAATATTAAGTAACAAAATTGACCTGTAGTTTTGGACAAATTGGGGGTCTTTGCCAGGTTTTGGTATAGTCGTTATGATGGATTGCAACATGTCTTTGGGGAACGAACCTGTGGTGGCAGCGTGATTGAAGAGTTTGGTCAGGTGTGGTGATAAGTCTGTGGAAAGCTGTTTATAGTATTCGTTAGTGTATCCGTCGTTTCCTGGTGATTTGTAAATTGGGAGTGTTTTAAAGGTAATTTCTATTTCTATGGGTGATATTGGGGTAGAAATGGTGTCAAGTTGGTCTGAGGATAGTTGAGGGAGATTGGTCGTTTGGAGAAATTGTTGTATGGAGGTGGTTGTTGGCTAAATGGTGTCAGGGTCGTTTTTAAGGTTATATAGGTTTTGGTAGTATTCTGCGAAGGCGTTAGCTATGTCTTGTGGGTTTGTGTTTAGGGTATTCATAGATGGGTGTTTAACTGAGGCTATTTTGGATTTCAGCCGTTTTTGTTTTACTGATTTGGCTAACAACGAGCTGGCTTTGTTACCTAGCGAGTAGAATTTCGCTTTAATTTTTTGGAGATTTAGATCATAATTGTAGAGTAGAAGGGATCTTAATTTATTTCTATCTGCTGTCAGAGACGAAGAGATTGTTGGGTCTTAGGATTTTTTTGCTTTACTCATTTGTTTTGATTGAGGTTAGGAGATTATCTATTTGTTGGGTTCTGTTTTTGTTGACGCGAGCGTTTAGTTGTATCAGAATACCTCTCATGTATGCTTCATAGGTTGACCACAAAGTGGATATGGATATATCAGGGGTATTGTTAAATTCAAAAAATGTCTTGTGTGCATCAATTATTTGTTGCTTGTAGTCTTGGTTTTTCAGCAAGATCGAGTTCAATCGCCATAATCAGGGTATCGACGAATGTTGTTTGCTGTCAAGGGAAATAGTGATCAGAGCATGGTCTGACCAAGTGATGGTACCAATCTTAGAGGAGGTGACGTGTTGTAGAGTCCACTTATTGGTGATGAAGAAGCAGATTCTGGAATAGGATAAGTGGGATGGAGAATAGTAGGTATAGTCCTTTTCTGTACTATGTTGGGATCTCCAGATGTCGTAAAGATCGTTGGAGTGAAGAAATTGGTTGAAGGACTGTTTTGAAGATCTGGTCTTGGATGATGTGTCGAGAAGAGGGTTCCCTATAGTGTTAAAGTCTCTGCCAATGAGTAGTCTGCCTTGTCTGTGTTGATTTATAATGGAGTTAAGTTTGTTGAAGAATTGGAGTTGATTGGTGAACGTCTACGGTCCGAACACCACTGTGTATGTAGTATCATTGATACTGCAGATCAATATGTGGTAGCGGCCTTGTGGGTCTGCTGTTGCTGAGATAAATTGCAGGGAGTCTCTTATGGCTGTAATGACGCCGTTTTTCTTTTTTTGGTTTGTTGCCATATATACTGTGGAGAGGTGAGGAATATTGAATTTAGGGATTTTGAATGAGGCAAAGTGGGTCTCCTGTAGGAATATGTCAGGTTGAATGGAGCAGATTTCTCGAGAGCAAGGACCTTTTGAAGGGGGAGTTGAGACCTCGGACATTAAGCGAAGATATAGTAATCATTTTGTTGATTGTAGATGGTTTGGATTCCGTAGCTGTGTTGTTTCAGATGTTATGGAGGTAAGTGATTTTCCGCATAACAGAGGTGATGGCCCGCCAGGTGTGTGGCTTTGTGAGCATGGGTTTGTCTTTGTTGTGGTTTGAGTGTTCAATTGTGTGGTGGGGGTTGTTGAGAGGGTTGGTTCTAGCGACTGGTAGCTTGGGGTATGAACAAGGGTAAAAACAGGGGTAAAAAAGACTTGCAAAAAACACAAGTAACATGTGTAGCAGTAACTGCTACTGTGTAAAGTGGAGGCACGAGAAAGCATAACTCTTTCGAGAGTTCATGCTTGAGACGAACTTGGACAATCAATATATTCGATCAGGGGCCGATTACCAGCTTGTGTATTAGAGAGTGAGGCCCAGGGAATTGGGGTTGGAGGTATTATGCTTGAGCGTAGGTCATGACCATTCTGCTTCCATCTGTTGCGGCCGATTGGATGCTGGTTGATGGGAGTCTGCTGGGATGATGTTCCACGATTTCAGCAATTCGATGCCTGCTTCTAGGGATTTAATTGTGTAAAATCTGCCTTGGTATTTGACATTCAATTTCATAGGGAAGCCCCACTGATATCCAATTTCATGATTCCGTAAAGCTTTAGTTATGCTGATGAGCTTCTTATGGTTGGAGAGTGTGGCTTTGGATAGGTCTGCGAACAATTTGATGTTTGCTTGGGCTGGAGGGATGGAGGTTGAATATCTTGCTGCCATCTTTATTCTTTCCTTCACATGGAAAAAGTGTATGTGCGCCAATATGTCTCTGGGGACCGTCGCTGGCAGGAATGACAGTTTAGGGATTCGATGTGCTCGATCTATAGCCAATTCTACATCTGTGAGGGTAGGGATGAGAGTTTTCATATATTGTATGTATGGGACTATGGCGTCTGTAGTGATGGATTCTGGGATCCCACAGAATTTGATGTTGTTTCGCCTGGAGCGATCTTCTAAGTCTGCCAATTTGAGGCTATTTTGTTCGGTGTCTGCCTCATGGTCTGTGTGTGCATTGAGGTCGTTATGTGTGGTGCACATTTCCCCTAGTTTATTTTCAATATGGTGGATACGTTTTTCTTGATTTTGGACCATATTTGAAATTTGAGATAATTATGCCGTCAGGTCATTATGTAGCGTTTGTCGCAGGGAAAGGAGCATGTTTTTCATGGAAATCTCTGTGATAGGTTGGTCAGAATCAGGATAGGATTCAATTAAAGATGGAGCATTAGCTGATAGAATAGTAGCTGAGAGAGAAGGCTGTCTGTCAGGGGGTGAACCTGTGTCCAGTCCCTTCAGCCTGGGGTCTGGAATGTATGCTGCCTGGAGATCTGTATTCTCTCCCTGCTGTGCTGGCTGTGTTGAGTGGCCGTTTTGCATGCAGCCGGCGCCATCTTGGCTGCTGGGGCCGAGAGCAGGAAAGAAACTGGTCATTTTACCAGGGTGTCCCGGCGTTTTCCGACGTCGGGTCATAGCCCTGTTGGATGGTGAGGGGTTAATGTTTCAGCTGCTGTGGTTTATATTCCCTGGGGCCGTAGTGTGCCGCGATCGTGCTGGCGGCGGATGGAGCTCTCCTCACTGAGAGTCCATCCTCGGAGCCAGCCGCGCATGCATCCCCCTGACCTCTCCTTTTATTCTTTCTATGGTCCACTATCTGCTACCACTCTGCCTCTTCTCTCCATGGTCCTTGACGAGCTATTGTCTCTGACTAGCTCAGTCCCCTGATCAGATTCTGATGCTATTTCTGCTCCTCTCTGGACCATGAGCATCAGCTACAATTAAGTGGCACACATGAGCAAATGTAAAATATAGTTAAGAGTGCAAAGGACTGTATATGAGCATGGTATGGATCGCTCAAGAGCCTCAAACCCCTTACAACCTGAATGGCACAGATTATTAAAGACAATCACTAATCATATACAAGCAGATTCTCACAAATAATAACAGTAGTTGGGAATCAGTATATCTTCACGGTAATCTGCCCTTAATCCTCCAAACTCAGCCAACACCTACTAAATGTGCTTATATGCCAGAAAACTAGCTTTGGAGGCAGGGCAGCAATGGCAATTATCTTGCACCTATTAGACTCTATGAAGTAGGTGCCTAGTTTTACGGTGGATATAAAAAGTCTACACACCCCTTTTAAAATGTCAGGTTTCTGTGATGAAAAAAAAAATCACACAAAGATAATTCATTTCAGAACTTTTTCCACCTTTAATGTAACCTATAAACTGTACAATTCAGTTGAACAACAAACTGAAATCTTTTAAGTGGAGGGAAGTAAAAATAAAAACACTAAAATAATATGGTTGCATAAGTGTGCACACCCTTAAATGAATACTTCGCTGAAGCACCTTTTGATTTTATTACAGGACTCAGTTTTTTGGGTATGAGTCTTTCAGCATGGCACATCTTGACTTGGCAATATTTGCCCACTCTTCCTTGCAAAAACGTTCCAAAATGTCAGATTGCAAGGGCATCTCCTGGTTACAGCCCTCTTCAGATCATCCCACAGATTTTCGATTCAGAGAAGATTCAGGTCTGGGCTCTGGCTGGGCCATTCCAAAACTTAAATCTTCTTCTGGTGAAGCCATTCTTTTGTTGATTTGATTGTCTGCTTTGGGACAATGTTGTGCTGAAAGTTGATGTTCCTCTTCATGTTCAGCTTTCTAGCAGAAGCCTGACGGTTTTGTGCCAATAATGACTGGTATTTTGAACTGTTCAGAATTACCTCTACCTTGACTAAGGCCCCAGTTCCAGCTGAATAAAAACAGCCCCAAAGCATTATGCTGTCACCAACATGCTTCACTGTGGGTATGCTGTTCTTTTGGTGATGTGCAGTTTTGTTTTTGCGCCAAACATATCTTATGGAATTCTGGACAAAAAGCTCAACCATGGTTTCATCAGACCAGAACACATTTTCCCACATGATTTTGGGAGACTTCAGATGTGTTTTTGCAAAGTTTAGCCGGGCTTGGATGTTTTTCTTCATAAGAAAAGGCTTCGATCTTGCCACTCTACCCCGTAGCCCAGACATATGAAGAATACGGGAGATTGTTGTCACATGTACCACACAGCCAGTACTTGCCAGATATTCCTGTAGCTCCTTTAATGTTGCTGTAGGCCTCTTGGCAGCCCCCCAGACCAGTTTTCTTCTTGTCTTTTCATCAATTTTGGAGGGACATCCAGTTCTTGGTAATGTCACTGTTGAGCCATATTTTCTCCACTTGATGATGACTGTCTTCAGTGTGTTCCATGGTATATCTAAGGCCTTGAAAATTCTCTTTTACCCTTGACTGACACTTAACTATGAGATCCCTCTGATGCTTTGGAAGCTCTCTGCGGACCATAGCTTTTGCTGTAGGATGCGACTAAGAAAATGTCAGGAAAAACCTACTATAACAGCTGAACTTTCTTAGGGGTTAATCAGAGGCACTTTAAATGATGGCAGGTGAGTACTGACTCCTATTTAACATGATTTTGAATGTGATCGCTTAATTCTGAACACAGCTACATCCCCAGTTATAAGAGGGTGTGCAAACTTATGCAACCACATTATTTTAGTTTTTTTATGTTTACTCCCCTCACCCAAAAAGGATTTAAGTTTGTTTTTCAATTGAGTTGTACAGTTTATAGGTCACATTAAAAAGGTGGAAAAAGTTCTGAAAAAGATTTATCTTTGTCTCATTTTTTCACGTCACAGAAACCTGACATTTTAACAGGGGTGTGTAGACTTTTTTTATCCACTGTAAATCCATTCCTGTTGCTCAGCAGGCAACATGTTTGTGGGCCACAGGTACAGGCACAATGCTTGAGCACAGTGCCCTAGGGAAAAATATACAAATCTTACTTGTTTGCCTAAGAGGAGGGCTGTCTAGAGCTCTTGAATCCTTCACACTCTACAGAACTGTAACGTTCAGAGATCCTTCCATGTTTCAAGTACTGAGTGCTGGAGAGAAGAAACCTCAGAAGTATGATGACACTCTTTCGAAGTCCAGTAAACAAACTGTGATTGTACAGGGTGCTGTGTGTGCAGCCACCAATGCACCCGATAAAAGGTAATATCCACACATGCCCCACTCTATATTTGGCAGAAGTAAAACACATGGTTGCTGCTTACCTGTGACACTGGGGAAACTTTGCAGAGGATGGAGGTCCACTGGTTTGGGTCCCAGGAAACCATTTGGGGAAGCCTGTGTCTGATTGGACACAAAACTCTCCTAAAATTGGGGCAGCCATCTTGGGCTACCTGCAGTTTTGGAGTGTACAGACAGAGCCAAACATGTTGGCTAGGGAAAGACAGGCTGAGGGCAGGAAAAGAATCCTGAAGAGGAGGGACGGAATAGTGATGAAAAACAAGCTCCTGAAAAAATAGATGTCTGTTTACCGAGTGTTCACCAATGCACTGGCTTTTTTCTTTTGATACAGAATAGGGACAGTCTTTAGTCCACTTGGAATTCGGAGAAGGACTCTGTTGCTTAGATTACATTGGGACTGGGCATCAATGCATCCTACAAATGCCAGCACAGCACCCCATCGGGGAGGCCCACTGATCAAGCCTAAGGAGACCCGTTTAAAGGAGCTCTCAGCAAAAAAGAAAAAAATTAAATATAATTTTAACAATCCCCCCGTGCTCACACGCAAATGCGCATGTAGGGTCAGCACACACGTAAACGCTGATTGCACCAAATGCGAGGTATCGCCACGAATGTCAGAATTAAAGCAATATTTTTAGTGCCATAGTTCACAGTGAACTCTAAACTGATAACCTGTAAAGGCTTTTAAAGCATTGCCCATGGCCAATTTTAGGTACCATAGTTTGTTGCCATTTCACAGGTGTGTCCAATTTAAAATCTTGATAGGTTTGGTACCTCTTTACTTGACCCAACATCATCTTTTATATTTTACCTAATAACTGACTATTAAATTAATTTTAGTACACAAAAGACAACATAAGTGCATTTTTCTTGAAAATTTACATTTGATAAAGAGCTGCACAAATATCATGCAACATTGAAAAAAGAAAAAAAAAGAAAAAAGCTGCAACAATGACTTTTGAACTGTCCTGTCAGGCTAGGGGCATTCTGAGAGGGCGCATATCTGTGCAGTACACCTCCCTCACTGATCAGACTATTACAAACATTATTAAATGACCCAGTGGGAACAGGACTTGAATCTTAGTTTTGATCTAACTGAATGGCAAGACATTGCTTACAGTCTATCAAAAATATCTATTAACACTACACTGACAGAGTCCAATTATGAAATGCTTTTAAGATGGTACTTGATTCCCACGCAAATCACTAAAATGCATCCTACTGCCTCTCCTACTTGTTTCCAGCGATGTGGACAAATGAGGACTATGGTGGCAGTGTCCCATAGTACCCAGATTTTGAATTCAGATGTTTAATTTTATCTATGCAATGACGGGAGTGAATATCTGCAGATCTCTGGAGGCTGCCCTCTTCCAGAAACTTCCTGAAGAGGTCCCCAAAAAATCCACAAAATTGATTATGTATATGTTTTTGGCCACGAGAATTACTATTGTAAAATATCTGAAGCAATTGATGGTGTCGCTTGACTATGTCAAAAGAAAACCTAACTGGATTATGGTTAAACAACAAACTTACCTGCATCCTCCAAAATAATACTAAGAAGATTGATAAAACATGGGATCTACGGATTCAATATTTGTCTATTCCTTAGTGAGTCCTGATTGACACTGTTCTTTCTAGTCTTTCCTTTCTTTTTTTTCCTCTCTTTTCTTTATACCTGGTACTCTCTTCACCTTTTTGGTGACTAAATTACTATTATATTGTCGTTACTATGATGTTGCTCAAGAATATACTTGTTGGTTAATCTGGCAATTATAACATGAATGTTTCACTATGTTAACATGTTAACTAAGTTTACTGATGTCCTGCAGATATCTGTTCACCATGCCTACATTCTACAGTGACCTCTGGCATTGGGTCTTGAAGTTTAGAGAGGTGAATCAAAAGATTCTCAGACGCTCGATTCATTCTCATTCTTATTGTAATGGCATCCCGAGAACCTCGTTTTACTTTTTATGAGGCATTTTCCACTGTTATATTTACATTATTTTTAATAAAACCATTGAAATACAAAGCCATCAGCTTCCCCTGCTCTGTGGAGGGCTCTACTTTTGGGCGGCTACCTAGAGAGCAGGAGCATAGACCACTTAGTTTTCTATTTTTCTCTTGCGATGACTAGAGACTGCCAATAGCTGTCATGAATCTTACCATTGTATTGATGATTGTTAATTATCATATGTTCCTGTACTTTTTTTTTGTAGGAGTCCCTTTACGATCCTACAAATGTTGTTGTTCTAATGTACTTTTGGACAATCTAATAAACAGATTGAAATAAAAAAAGAAAAAAATTGGCAGAAGCCACTATTTTATTCTCCAGGGCCTCTGCTTTCAGAAAATATATAATGTTTGGGGGTTCCAAGTAATTTTCTAGCAAAAAAATGTAGATTGTAACATGTATATGAAAAATGCCAAACTTGTCCTGGACAGCAAGTGGTTAAACAAAAAAATTCCGAGAATATCTAGCCTCATCTAGTCCCTTTATTTCATTGCCTCATAGTTCCTCCACTCACATGCCAACACACAGAGGTGAAGGCTTTGCATTGTGGTGCTATGCAGTAGTAGGGATGTGAGAATCATTACAGCACATAACAGAATTTCAAAGCGTTTTGAAGGTAAAATGGCTCACAAATCAGGGATGTTGGATTCCTATCGCCCAACGCCCGGGACATGTATTTCCAGGCTCCGGGCAGGAAGTTTTTTTCTACCTTTAGCTCTGCCCTCCCCTTCTTGTGCTGACCCGGAAGTGATGTTACAATGTCACTTCCAGGTCCCCGTTGAGAGATTGTAATGGAATCCCCGGGAAAGAATGTAATATGGTGGAGATCAGTGTAATTCAGTGGAGCAGAGGGGAGACATGCAGGGTCTTTTAGACCTTGGATGTCTCAAAGAGAACCTGTCTCCAAAAATCACCACATAGGGGACTTTGTCCCCTATGTGATGAAAAAAAAAAAAAGTTTTTTTTTTTTATTGAAAAAAATGAAAGTTACACCCAAGCACATACTATCCCACCTACCAAAAAATACTGTGGCCCCCACCCCCACATATTACGCACGTACAAACGTAAAAGCACACACTGGGGCGCCTATGCATGAAACCGTCAATTGCGATACACATATTACATATCGCCGCGCACGCCAGAATGAGAGCAATAATTCTAGTACCAAACCTCCTCCGTAACACTAAACTGGTGACCTATAAGGAGCTTTAAAGGTGTTGACCTATAGAAAGTATAGGGTACTGAAGTTTGTCGCCATTTCACAAGCGTGCACAAATTTAAGGTTTGACAAGTTGGATATCTGTTTACTCGATGCAACCTCACCTTTTATATTTTACAAAAAAATAGGGAAATTTATTGCTTTTTTGTGCCCTAAAATTAACTTGTATTTTTTACAAAACATTTGCAGTAAAATCATGCGACATGGGGGGTTTATGTAATCTTCAGGCCTAAAATTATTTTTTAAACGTGTGCAAAAAATGCAAAAACGGCTCTGGCCGAGAACGCGCAAAAACAGCTCTGGCAACGAAAGGAATAAAGTATAAGCCCTGACCCACCCTTTCCTGACGAGCAGCCAACCGTTGTTGATCACACTGCAAGGTCTCCCCCTCCCTGCTAGTCCTCGGGTGTGGTACTGGAGAGAGGCAGGGAGGGGAGGAGGAGACAAACAGCACAATGTTAAAAATATTACATGTTTAAGTCGCCATAAAGCCTCTTTTGTTTTTAAAAGTCCCAACATTCTTAAAATGACCTCTGATTTAAATACAGTTTTGGTTAAAAAAAAAAAAAAATTTTATCTGGACAAGTAGATTGTCATGAGGGACAAGTAGATTGGGGCCCCGATTTAGTTCCTGGACAAATAGTTTTTACAAAAATTCACACCCCTGCAAATATTGTTTTAATTGTGTTTAGTTGCCCCACTAAATACCATCTTTAATACCATCTGAACAAATGATTAAACTAAATGCATTACAATTCTAGTTTTCAGCAAAGACTATTTACTACACAACATGTGGAAGAGAAAGGCAATACTGGTTTACGGATTTATCTGAAATATAAGCAATAGAACAAGCTGAACAAAAGTATTGTTTTCTTGTGATATGAAGTTCAGAAGATGGCCTTCCATTTTCAACAATTTCCGCTTTTTCATCAAACTATAGAAAGACCTCCTCTAGAAACATTCAAACACCCACGCAGAGTCGCCTCAATCAATAGTTGTGTGCGGTTACATTTCTGAAAGTCTCAGCAGCACAGGGACCTATCAGGAAAATGTTTTCAGCACACAGACACAGCATCTGATCAATCAATTTTCTAACATAATGAAAAGTGATTATTCTAATAAATCACTTGTTTTTCCTCATTAGAAAGGATGGGCCAATAGAGAGTACATAAAGCGTGGATAGAGATTGTGTCTATCTAATTGTTTAAGTTGTGAGAGGAACAGGGATCCAGACCGATTCCTTCTTTGTGAGTCTAAGCACAAAACAAATGGTCATAAAAGATTTGATATTTATTCATTTTTTATTTTCTATTAAAAATAAAAAAGTAATATAGTGTACGCTGTCTTTTTGTTTATGCAAAAATGCTCTTCCAGTTTAGATATGCTCTTTTTATCTTGCTATAAAAACTGCTTTATCAATTACATCTGGAGGAAAAGAGATTTAACTTCCACTGATGGAAAGGCTTCTTCACAATAAGAGATGGGTAAATGTGGGCTAGGCTCCCTCAAGAACTAGTTCTGGCCAATTTAGTAGACTGTTTTGAAAAAAAGAGCTGGATGCCTTCCTAATACATAAGATATACCTGGATATCATAATTTATAGATAATATCACCAGAGAGTCAATCAAAGAAACATCCCATTGCCTTAGGTGGGGAGGGGGCGGGGTCTTGAAGAAATTTTCTTGCCTTCCTCTGTATTTGTGCTTTTCTTCAGCAGGGACATGGAAGCTAGAGAGAGGTGATGGGAAAATGGATGGAGCCAAATACAGGGCAATCTTAAAGAAAACCACTTAGAGTCTGCAAAAGACTTGAGACTGGGGCGTAGGTTCACCTTCCAGCAGGAAAATGACCCTAAACTTATAGTAAGAGCTACAATGGAATGGTTTAGATCAAATCATATTCATGTGTTAGAATGGCCTAGTCAAAGTCCAAACCTAAATCCAATTTTGAATCTGTGGCAAGACTTGAAAATTGCTGTTCACAGACGCTCTCCATCCAATCTGACAGAGCTTGAGCTTTTTTGCAAAGGAGAATGGGCAAAAATGTCACTCTAGATGTGTAAAGCTGGTAGAGACATCACCAAAAAGGCTCGCAGCTGTAATTGCAGTAAAAGGTGGTTCTACAAAGTATGGACTCCAGGGGGGCTGGCTTATTGGGGCCCCCCAGTGCCAAGGTCTGAGGTGCAGATCCAGAAAGTTTTCCTTTGGCAGAGACGCTTAAAGTGCTCTGCCACAGGGAAAGTCCTGGGAATGGACTATCACCCATACCCTGAGGCTGGAGGATATTTGTCATGAAAATCTAGAAAATGTCTGGGGACGCTGTGTTTGTCAATCCAATCTTTGACCAAGCATCAGTGGTCCCCAAACCTTTTCCGGAGGGTCTGTATGGTCTTGCCAACGTAAAAGAGACCACACTGGCAGGTCAAGCAGTATACCACATTGTCAGAAAAACAATTGTAGAAGTTGTTGATGGAGTAGGTCTTGCCTTTCACAGTAAAACTCTTCTGACCATGTTGAACATGCCTTAGGCATGCAGCTTTGCGACACTGGTACAAACGGATGTGTGGATGCCCAGCTATACTTGCCCAACAGCTTAAGGAGATGTTTTCCAACTTTGATGTATGAAAGGAGATTTTGGGTGAGGGGTTGAATAGAAATGCACACCACACTTTTCACATATTTATTTGTAAAAACATTTTGAAAACCATTTATCAATTTCCTTCCACTTCACAATTATGTGACACTTTGTGCTGGTCTATCACATACAACCAAAAATGTAAATGTATTTTATTGGGATTTTAACATGACAAAATGTGGAAACTTTCAAGGGGTATGAATACTTTTTCAATGCACTGTATCTATGGACAAAATGTAAAACCATATATTTATTTCTAGATTGAATTTCAATTATTTGCAGCCTAGCCCTAATAATCTGAAGGATATTGACGTTTGTAAACTTGAATTCTGTAACATGTATTCACTATACCTTGGTGACAGGCACTGCTACCTTCTGAACTACAAATGTGCTGGGAGGAGGAGTCAGTACAGGAATCACTGCCTGCAGGTAGCAAGGTACCATGGGTTATGTACTCCATAGAAACTGAAAGTAAGCAGCAGAGAAGAAGCTGCAAAGCATGCAGGGAATCCAGGAAGTTGTGAAAAAGAGATGGCCAGCAGAGAGGTAGAACTCACAACATAAAAGGAGAGTAAAATTATATTGGATATATTGTTATTACAATGCTGATGTTATAAAATGAAAGCTTGTGCCGTGACCATAGATCTCTTTTAAACACTTGTCTACCTGGACAATTATTTAAAATTTTCACAAGTTAAAAATCTGCATTTTTTGCTAGAAATTGCTTTAAACCCACAAACCAATATAAAATGTTCTGAAAGAGGAGACTCTGGAGAATAAAATGATGAAAGTTGCAATTTTTTTAGATTGATAAATAGCTGCACAAATTCGGCGCAAACGCATATATTAGGGGGGAAAAAAAAAAAAGGTACACTACAATGAATTTTAGTGCAATATACCCAATTATTTGGTAAAATATAAAGCATGGGGTTGCAATGAATAAAGAGATACCAAACGTAAGTCTAAAAAATGCACACATCTGTTAAATCCTCAAGAAAATGGCCCTAGGATTTTTGCCCTCACTCTTACATTCGCAGCAACATCTCACATGTATAGTGCAATTAATGTTTACATAAATGTGCTTGCACTACACTGCAAATTTGTATTGGAATGTGTACAAGAGGTGCTTTCATTTTTTTGTTAATTTTTTAACTTTACTGCTATCACAAGGGGGCAAAACAAGCTTCCTATTTAATAGCAGGTAATAGGTCCTCTTTATGGAGAAATTCAGCATCCGTAAACTTCCAATATTTTTCCCACCTTCCAATCTAGCTATTCATCACAGACCATACTAGCTTAGCTGCATTCTTGACTGCAATAGCCAAGGAATGACAGCTGTGAGCTCGGAAGTGATGTAACATATTTCCCAGGTTAAATAGCAACAGGGAGGAATTAGGAAACAGAGGCATAATTGGAAGCTTCAGGGCCTCTGTTCAATAAACAATGAAGGGCCCCCCTGACCCTAGGCCAGGCCCTTTATTACAGTAGGACTCTTTCATATGTTCTGCAGTGGGCCCCCTTCATGCTGTCTTGCCCCCCCCCCCCAGGGTCCAGTCGAAAGTGCGACCTTGGTGACCCTAGTAGTTCAGCCACTGGTGTCATTAGGACTGTGAATGGTGTCAGTCAGTACAGCAGTGGATGGTGTCAGCAATGTAGTGGATGGGGTCAGTAGGGAAGTGGACGGGGTCAATAGTTTATTTTTGTCTTTTAATTTTTTTTTATTATTTTTTACAAAAATTTAATTTATTATTTTTTACAATTTTGTTTCTGGAGCCCCATAGGGGGGCTTTGGTGAGATATCAGGTGTCTGAAAAGACCTCTGGATGTTTCACCTTTGAGACAGAGAAAGGAGATATCCATCTCTTCAAACTCAGCTGCATAGAATGAATGAACAGCAATAGCTCTGTACACAGTTTCCCATTCATTCAAGAACTGTAGCATAGAAAACACCATTCACTATGCTTCAGTTATGAATAGACACAGACAGGAGGGGGGGAAATGCAGCAGGGGATGAGGTTGGGCCAAGGAAGCACACATACTAAATCATCCCCGGCCAGCAGCAGGGGGGTGCTTTAGGGGATGAGGGGGGCGGCCAGGGGAGCACACAGGGGGGCCCAGGGACAGCAGGGATTAAGTAACCTGGATAGGAGGGGCAGCATGTAGATGAACCAATACCCACCATTTTCTTCATTCAGTTCCCAAATGCCAAATGGGAGGGAGAGAAGAATCTGCCTTTCAGCAGCTGCAGGGTGAAAATGAAGAGCATCATCTCCTCTATATGACACACCTGTCGCCCCTCCTATCCAGGTGTAGAGCCAAATATAACAGGGAAGCTGCATGGGCCCCCCTGGCGCATTGGGCCAGGTTGCTATTGCAACCCCTGCAACCTCTATAGTTACGCCTCTGGGTTCTCCAGTCACCTCCTGTTCTCACTGTAGGAGCTGTTTCCATGGTCCTGGGCTCCCAAGAAGAATGAGAGAGCAGGGAACCACTGTGGGCACTGCCAGTGGGAAGGAGTCACATCTTCAGAGCTGAATAAAAGAGGACTTATTTTAAAGCCAGCTCTAAAAATCAATAACAAGCTACTGCACCACTTATAAACATACGTTGTTAGACGAGGGGTTACTATAATTTCGTCAAACATTATACAGAGGAATTTGTCTAGAAAAAGAGTATAGCTTTTGTCACTGCTATCAAACTTAAAAAAAAAAAAATTAAACCATAAAAATGAAAGTCAAGAATGTACAATATGTATGCCACATGATCCCATAACAGCATACTGTCAAAAGTATGAGGCCTCCTGCACACAGCTAGTTTGGCCTGCCAGTGTCAAATCCCAGTCCTTTCAGGTGCTCGGGAGGCACAGGTTCGGCGTCCAGCCCACTGCCTTTAAAATTCTATGCAGTACTCAGGTTTATCTCATTTGGATATCTACTTAACAGTTTGAAGGACTGCAGTTTTGGCACACATGGCACTCTTTTCCCAGCAATATGCAATGGATGAGTTGATGAGTTGGACGAGTCCCTTTTAGTAATACTCAGGTTAGGTTTAGGGCTGCATTCATTCAGGGACACATGTGCCAAAACACAGAATTCCTGGATTCGGGCCATACACCCCAGAACGTATATGGCTCTAAACAAGAGTACTGCTCAGTACAGCTTTCAGCCACCATATAATTTAGCCCGTCACAGATTCTGACGAGCTGCTTACAGCTGGGCTGGAAACTGCACCTGTGCCTCTTGGATGCCCGAGAACACCAAGATTTAATGCTGATAGTACAAACGGTCTATATGCATGTAGTCTTAAATTAAAAGCATTAAAATTTTTCAATATCTTTAAATCAGCAATTTTCATTAAAATAACAGCTGGAAATGAAGAGTGTTTTCACCCTCTCTCTCAATGTCATCAAATGTGTCACATGGCTTCGATGGAACTACAATTAGCCATTCTAACAAACATTGATGTAGGCATAGTCCACTGTTGTTACCATCAGGAAAGCCATACTGAGAAATGACATGCAGTCATTGCAATAGTGAATGCAATTGGACAAGGAGCAACGCCAAAGAAGATGCAGAGGATCAGCAGCAATAAGGTGCAACAAAGGATTAAAAAAAGATGAAAACAAGTATTATATTTAAGAATTTGTTTATGATACACATTGCTTCAAGAAACTAAATGTCATTCAGCTAGGGTTCACATCCACTTCAAAGAAATGCTCCAGGTAAGAAAGGAAAACCAGCCAGTGCTACCACTATAAACATTACAACTGTGCTCAAATCAGATAGTCCTATGTTTACTCAGCCAAAATCTAGAACACAAGCCCATAGCATGTAACTTCCTTTTTGTCTGCTTTCTGCGTCACCCACTAGATCCACAGGTTAAAAATTGATTGGCAAGTGGGAGAACCCTCTAGGACAGGAATCACCAAATGGCGGACTGCATACCAGATAGAGACTTAGCCACTGTCCCATCCGGACCTCCAGAAGCGCCACTTAAGAGCTGCTTCTGTCCCCCAGCCTATGCCATTCTCAAGACAGTGTAGAGAGCAGAAGGAAGGACAATAATGAACTGAGTGTGGGAGGCACATTTCAGCATTGGATGAAGGGCAGGAGCTGCCCTCGGTTAACTTTTCATATTAACCAGCAAGTGACTGGTTGCTAGGTCCGCCGTGTCCTAGCAACCAATCACCCGCTGGTTAATCTTGAAGGTTAACTCCTGCCTTCCACTCTCCACACTAAGGTAGTAAAGCAAAGGGGGGGAGGGCAGAGAACACTACAGTGGGGGTAAGGTGTGATGTGAAAGGGGGGCAGTGCTATGGGGGAGTGATATGTGAAGACGGAAGAGCACACTATTGTGGGAGGGTTGATGTGAAGTGGGACTGGTGATGTGAAAGAGGGTGGTGCTGTAAAGGGGTGATGTGAATGGGGACAGTGCCGTGGAGGGAACACACTACTGTATGTGTGCGGGGGGGGGGGGGGGGATTCAGTACACTACTGTAAAGGTAGTGGGGGGTGATGTGAAGGAGGCCTGAGAACACTACTCTGAAAGGAAAACTGTGATGTGAAGTGGGGAACGGTCATGTGCAGGGAACTGAGGACACTGCTGTAAGAACAGGATTGAAATTAAAAGGGGGGCTGTTTTGGGAAGGAGTCTTCACACACACACACATGCGATACGGACCTCTGCTGGAAGAACATTTTACTGATCAGACCTCCATAAGTTTTAACTCAATACCCCCACTCTAGAAAAATGCATTTTTTACATCAGAAATTCTTCCTATTAGAGCCTGTTCCATTTGGATTGATGTGTACACTACTGCCCAGATGGAAATCTGAAGTATAGAATATATCAGTGAAAAATAGGAGATTAGTAAGGCTGAACTTATTCAAACATAAACGCATCATATCAGATACACCAGTGGGTCCAGATCTAAAAACATCACTAATGACTAAAACCATAAGTATGAAGCATTGTACTGGCAAATACTATACATTCTAACACAATGATGATAAGATTCAAGCTCAAACACACAGGAAGGCCTTGTTTTACCAAAGCCTCCCCACGCAACAGAGCAAAACATCAGATTTGACAGGCAAAACATTAAGAAAAAATTGTTTTGTAAACAGATTTGCATTATTTGTTGTGAACAGTACAGGGGCAGATGTAGACAATGATCACTTCACTGAGCAATCCAGCATTTTTTTTTAGTTTATTTTGCAAAGTAAATGCAGCCAGAAAAGTGATCACATTTGCATCAAGTAATACAAAGCTTAAGGCCAGCCATACACGTTTGGAATAAAAAAAATCAATAGGATTTCCTCATCCACACTAAACAGCACAGATGGAGGAAATATCCCCTGCTGGCATTGCTCCAGCGGCTTTCAAAATACTTGAACAGGGACTGCATCTGACTGGCTGCGGTTAATGTTCAGCCAAGAAATTTCCACCTAACTCCTTCAATTGAAGTTTGTTGAGCTGGGTTGCCAACAGGGCCATTCATGGCTCAAATTTAGGTTGATTTCTGCTACATTTGATCTGCATATAGCCAGCATCAGGCTACCAATACACAAAGATCACACTACATCTTTACAACTGATAGCTAGATCTATAACAATTATGGTAATCCTAATTAATATCTTGCATATAGACAATACAATTTGGTGTCTTCTGGATTTACAACTATTATTAACACAGATGAACATTCTTAGGCCTCATGCAAACAAGACGTTTTGCAAACTCTCCTAGAAGTCTTTCATCCTGGCAGAAGCGTTTTGGCAGAAAAAAAGCCTGACGCTTGTAAAAGTGTCTAAAGTTTTTACAAGGTTTAAGGTGCGTTTACATGAGCTTGGACGTTAGTTAA